>NW_022631016.1:1736468-1918610 GCF_010015895.1 Lontra canadensis | reverse complement strand
ACAGCCACATGTACGCGAGCACACACAATGGAATAATTACCAGAGTCGAGTTGATCAACACAGCCTTCAGCTCACTCGGTCACGGCGTGTGTGTGTGCACGTGAGTGTGTGTGTGTGCGTGTGCGCACGTGAGTGTATGCGTGAGTGTATGCGTGCGTGTGCGGGAGGGTGCGCGAGGGTGTGCGTGAGTGTGCGTGTGTGGTGAGAACACTTAAGATTTGCGCTCTCAGCCAGCTCCAGGCGTATAGCAGCCTTGCTAACTACGTCGGCCACACAGCACATTCAGTCCCGAGCACTGACTCATCTCACACCCACAGCACTGTACCTCGGCTGAGCCCTCCCCGCTTCCTCCCACCACCCGCCCCGGGAAGCCCCACTCTACCCCGTGCTTCTGAGTTCAACTTCGTAAGCTCCCCATGTGCGTACGATCACACAGTGCTCGTCTTGGTTTGTCCGCCTTATTTCGCTCAGCACAATGTCGCCTATGTCCATCCGTGCTGTTGCAAATGACAGGATTTCCTTTCTTCCTTTCTTCCTTTCTTTCTTTCCTTCCTTCCTTCCTTCCTTCCTTCCTTCCTTCCTTCCTTCCTTCCTTCCTTCTTTCTTTCTTTCTTTCTTTCTTTCTTTCTTTCTTTCTTCCAGGCTGAATAACAAGGATGAGTATTTTCTATATGCTTTATGTTATGTTCTCAGGACACCAGAAGGAACACATAAGGAAAAATCAGGTGACAGAAACATCATTAAAAACAGTTATAAGAGGCTAATAGGGCGCCTCCCCCCCTTCCCATTCCAGAAAATTCCCAGTAAAACAGAGGTAAGCAGGTCAGCTTCTAGTGCAATGACAGTAATAGCCAAAATGCACTGCCTGTGTGCTCTGTGAGAGATACCGCATGGGGCAAATCTAGCTGCGTTGTCACGTTTGCCCTTCACAGCAACTCTGGTCAA
Source organism: Lontra canadensis (assembly GCF_010015895.1). NCBI lineage: Eukaryota > Metazoa > Chordata > Mammalia > Carnivora > Mustelidae > Lontra > Lontra canadensis. The sequence goes on along the minus strand of NW_022631016.1, from coordinate 1,917,665 downwards.
AGGATGCCATTATGATCCCTGTGGAGGGACTTGGGACCAGGAGGAACGAGGAGTTTGAGGACTTTGGCCAGAGCTAGCTCTCTCCCTGGGGCCTGCACAGCCGTTCCTCAAGTCGGCATTGTTGCCTCTCTGTGCTCCGCCCTGGACGTGAGTGTCCAGCGAGAAGGAGAGCCGGCCAGCATGATTCTCAGCTGTCTGTTGGCAGGACATCACGGTGGGAGGACGGTGCACGGACGCACGCTCATCACCACAACGCACACCTGCGCAGAGCCTGGCACGGCGCCGGGGCCCACGCGGATGTTCCTGCGGCACACGGACACGGCCGGCCTGGCCTCGGTGGCTCCCACCGCTCCGGCCCCAGCAGCCAGGCCGACACGGTTCCTCAGACCGCTGGGATCTCACGCGACCCGGGGCTCGAGGGACCTCACGAGGTCGTGCATCGTTTTGCTCAAAGTGAGGCAGAACAGGTGCACCCAGGACAGGGAGACCCCAGTGGGTCCCAGATGAGTGGGGCCCAGAGACAGTGGGAGGAACCTCCCGGGACGCTGGGAAGGGCCCTGCCTTCGGGGTCGGAGCCGCAGACGCTCCTGCGAGAAGCAAGCGGCGCCATCCCGAGAGGGAGGCGGAGCGGACAAACCGGATGGAGTGGATCCGTTTCTGACCTTGTGCCCAGAGGAGAAATCCTGCAGCCGGAGGCCGGCAGCCAAGCCCGGCGAAGAGCACCGTCCACAGACGGGACGGTTTCCCACCGAGGGGAGAGTTTACTTGTATCTAACAAACGTGGGTTTTTGGAAGTGAGAGGAACATGCCCGGTGCTCCTGTCACTCGAAAGCTCCGGAGGACGAGGCAGCACAGGCGCTGAGCAGGCTCCCCGGCGTGCTGGTCTTCTGACTCCGGGACACTCTCAGGTGACAGGACACCACGGTGTCTCACAGCCGTCCTTGCGGGTCTGGTCCCAAGTGCTTTGAGTACGAGCTTGGGATGAGCTGAGAAGCCTGGCGGACGTGACGCCGCGTGGACAGCGAGGCCAGCACGACTCCAGGCGGCTCCTTTGAAGGCAGCCCTCTGTCTCCTCCTTTTGGCAGATGAGCCCGCGCGGGGTGACCTGGCCCAAGGAGCCTACCTTTAACCTGCGTCCCACCTCCAGGGACCACAGATGCGGCCACAGGCCCGTGTTCTCGATTATCCACGGAGGTGTGGTGATGGACGTTGTCTGATTTAAAAAGTGCATTATTTTGAACTTCCAAAATGAAAACACAGCCGTGCTTGCAGCACACTCAGCCCACCCGGAGAGAAGCCGCGTCCTGCTGCTGGAGAGAGACGGGCCGCGGGGCGCCGGGAAGCCACGTCTTCGCTCGTTGCTGACGGGGCGCCCCAAATTGAACCACTTATCAGCTTTCAGTTAAAATGAATACGTCATGTCAGAATTGTAAGAAAGGACTTAGGGATATAACCCACAGGGAGGAACACTTTTGTAATTTCTGTATTTTAAGACTTACTATCCTCCGTGTAAGTACAATTCAGCAGACGGGCACAGCGCGCTGAGTCCCCCCCTCTCCGTACTCCAGTCTATCCCATCTGCCTCCACACGGCTTCCCAGCTCGGCTCCCCTGCCTGCCTTGTGTGACCTGGTCATAGGGGTCCTTCACCTCTTCCACAGCCCCCACAGTGGCCTGCCTCGCCCCTCCCTGCCCGTCTCTGCAGAGCTGGCCCGGGCTCAGGGCTCCCGTGGATTTCAATAGAAGCTCCGGGCTCGGGGAACTCAGCCAGGACAAAGGCGATGCAGAATCAGACTCAGGATTTCTTGGTTCCAGAAAATTTGCTTCACTCAGATCAAATGCCTCTGGAATGCTAAGTTAAATACAGCCATTCAGTAACTGGGTACAATTTGAGGCTGGTGTAGCCAACAAGTTGCACCAAGAGCCAACCACCTTCTCTCTTGCAAACCAGGGCGTTGTATTAATGGAATACAAGATTATCTGTTAAAGATCTGATCGGAGCCCTTAGACACACACATGTGAGCCCTGAGGTCAGTATGAGCTGCGTGTGCGTGTGCGTGTGTCGGAGGCAGGGGAGGGGACAGAAATGTTATGGGAAAGTTTACAAAAATAGCATTCAAAAAGGGTAGGAGGAATTAGATCAGTTTTTCTTTTAATGTATCCCCAGTCACCCCGATCTGGCTGAAAGTGCATCGTCAAATATTTAAAAAGAAAATAATGAATCTTACGTTCTAGCTTCACGGAGTAAAGAGGATTAAAAGAGCTGAGCGGACAAAAAGGAGCAAGCTCAAAAAGGCAAAACTCCTAATTAGTTAATACAAAACATGCTGAATCCAATTACGAGAATCCTGCATTTGGATTCGGTATTCTTTCTGAACAGACGAGAACAAATATGTCTTTAAATCAATACGGCATAACTGAGCATTCAGGCTTTATCCGCCGCGGCACATGTGCGAAAGGGGGCATTAGAAAGAACCCGCCGGCAAAAGTGCTGACCCCGACTTCGGGGGAGGTTTGCTGTTATAATTTTCTCAAACCCCCGAGAGACTGATAAAGAAAACTGAGTAGTTCATTAGCATAAGACTGGCTAAAATCTATTGATTTTTAACTCCATAGAATATTCTGTTTTCGTGAGGATCTGCTGAGTTGCATCTACAACGGTGCCGGGCGTCTGTGCCCCGCTCCGCCGCGAGGCCCCGCTGTAATGAGAACACGCCTTGAAGAACACAGGGAGAGCTCGATTTCACTGTCAGCTATTGTCATAATACTCTGGGAATCTGCCTTCTGAATCCTTGCTTAGTATTTTTAGAAAGTAGCAGAGCATTTAATCCTCAATAATTAGACTTTCCCCAAAAGGACAAACTCATTTCTAGAACTGCCAATTCAACCCAGCCCTTCAACGGCGACACTCAGTGTTTCACTGTAATATTTTGCACAACTTAGTAGAAATGAGACAAAAGTAAGATAAAAATGTCAAAGCTGTCTTTAAATCTCAGAAGGCTGGTCTAAATTTAGAAAATGCAGTTATATGCAGAAAAGTAGGCACAAAATGCATATATTTGGCCAACTCTTTTGACAGTAGGAGGACCATAGGAGACCAGAGCTGGGGAAGGGAGTCTGTTCCTGAGCCTGGGCAGGGCTGACTTCTGACCTTTAGACCAAGGGGTCAAGTGCAAAATACCCACCAACCCTCTGTGTGCAAGTGTACTGGGTGAACCGTGGGGGTGAACTCACCATGTCCTGTCCTTTCTAGTTCTCATCACTACTGTTTTGAGGTTCAAGGGTCAGTCTTGTGTTAAGGATCAGCTGTTGGTCTCTATGCACACAGGAGTTTGGGCACGCACACTCGGACTCACACACGTTTAGACAGAAAAGGATGAATCACACTCAACAATGGTTGGTGTAGAAAGATGGACAACATAGTCCTTTCAAATGTGGTAACTTGGGGTCTGGGGGTGGACATGTCTTCTCTAGGGAGGCCCGGGGCCTGGTCCCCTGTGTCCACCAGCCTCTGCGTGTCCCCTCAAGAATGATACCATTGCTGTAGCATTCTTCCCATGCTCCTGTGACCCAGGGACGAGAGTCTCCCCCACAGCAGGCTTCCCAGACGTTGGGGACATTCTGTGCAGCAGAGATTTCATGGCCAAGGCATGTGGAAAGCACACGGCACCCCGCCCTCCTCTTGGGGAACTAGACTCCTACCTCTGATCAGCAGAGTAAGGCACCCAGCAGTCTGGCCATGAGGACATCAGTTAACCTGGCTCTGACGCCAGTTTCCAGAGACCCCAGTGGCCTAATGGATAAGACACTGGCCTCCTGATGCGGGTTTCCTGAGCTTTCTCAGTTCAAGAGTCCCGTCGTGGCCCTGCACTGTTGTTGTCCGTGCTCGGACCATCCCTGCCCCAATCACCGCCATGGAAGGTTTGACAAGTTGAGCTGGGCTTACGGCTGGCCTCCGCCTGACCCGTCGGTGCCCAGGCTTCTCTGGCTGTGATGTAGTCTGGGTCCACCCCTGGGAGTGTGGGTGCTCCGTGCTCCCACTTCTGCACAGCGGTCGCCGGCGAGTTCCTCTGGCCTGGCTGCCATTCTCCCACCAAGGAAGAGGCTTTCATACCATCTGTCCTTCCAGCTATCTCAGATGTCAGTTGTATCTACCTCGTCCTTAACGTGGGCACTGAGGACGGGACCATCAGGAGAATCAGGGACACAATACCTGTAGGTTTGCGAACTCTCAGTTCTTCTGAAAATCTTAGTGTTAGTAGGAATATGAAAAACACAAAGACAACAATTATAAGTGTTCAAGATGCTGTAGAGGCAAGACGTGGCGGGACTCACGGCTCCAAAGATCCTTGGACAACGGCACTGCTTTCTCGTGGGTTCCGGCAGCCCCTGCCAAGGAGCTTAGAAGTCACTTTGAAGACACCCCATTTCTGATAGGTCTGACTTCCTTATGGAAGTGAGGCCGCTCTTACCCCAGGAGGAGTGGTCTGACTTGCTCCCCCTTCCAGTGCCTCACGCGACAGCGGTCCTTCGTTCTCTAGAGGAGATGGAACATTTCCTCCGGGCACGAGGGTAGGGTTTAGGACTCACCGGCAGAAAACACCATGTTGACCAGGCATTTAGCAGGTTAGTGAGCCACCGACAGAAGGCTCAAGCAAAGCTGCTGCAGCCGTTGTCCGCACCCCTTGATTCGCATCATGGAGATCACCATATACTTCATTTGCCTCGAGCTGAAAAGACTCCTCTGAACAAGCCGCCTTCTAAGTAGGCTCCCGCCTTGCTATTTCCGTCCTATAACAGGAATCCAGATTTCACTGTGACTGGAGTGTGTGCGGTCTGCGTGGGATGTTGATACGGAGCCACAAGGGTACTGTTTTGTCCTTTGGTGAAACCCCAGTGACATCAAAGGACCGATGAGGACTTCTGCTAACTAAGCTGTGGACCGTACGAAGATTCCATTAAGTTGCTCCGCATTTGTTACCTGGGTGTGTAAACTCTGCGGTCCTGTTCAGTCAAGGCACATGTCAGGTGATCAGAGTTGAGGTAAGATACCCAAATGGCCATGCCTTGTTACAGAACCCTGTCAGGTGGAGAGGTCAAGAAATCAAAGCCGTGACTCCCCACAGAAGAGTAACTAGGGTCAGTAGGAACTCACTTTCATCAGAAAGTTGAACCTGTCAGAAATTAGGACTTCTCAAAAGGTCTTCTAGGAAATGAGAAAGGCTCATTGAGTTCTTGGTGCTCTGGTCCAACTCCATGAGTTATGAAATGAGGTCTTGGTCATGGTCTATACTAGCATCACCAAATATTAGATGTCTGAGAAATACGGAATTTGTTACTGACCGAGACAGCAGTGCCATAAGAACAGGCAAAAACTGAAGTATAGAACTGGAGAGACTGTGTTCTGTTCCAGCTCCATCGTTTGTAAACTCTAGGGTCCAGGCTTCCTGCAGGAAATAAGAAAACCTGAAGAAAAAGAATGTCCTGGTAGGATGATAGAAGGGCAGAGAAAACCCAGCCGTGGCAGAGGATTCTGTGGAAAGGAAATCAACTGCTGAAACCACTAAGGACAGTGCGGCAGAGTTCTGGGCAGTGGACGGAGAAGACCCAAGGCAGAGGAAAGCTGAGACCCAAGAAGTGGAGAGAGCAAGTCTGAGAGGCACACGTTCTCCCCAAGAGCAGGACGGAAGAGCTGGGCCAGCTGGTGGCTTCACCTGTGGCTGGTGTGCTTAAGTAGGGCCCTGCAGGTGACTAGATTTTCAGGTTGTAAGCTTAGCACTGGAAGTCCATAATCTGGGAACTCCTCACTTCTGGTAGGCTGGGTGCCCGGTCCCTCATCCTGCCCTTACTGAGGGCTCTGTTCCAGCAGGAACCCCAGTGTTCCGGTTTCCTCTGGGCTCACACGCTCACTGCAGTGATTATGGAAATTGCATGTGGTTCCCCGGGCTGCCGCAAACAGTGTCCCCACCCCCTCCCAAATTCATGTCTACCTGGAACAGAGGATGTGGTATCATTTAGAAACAGAGCCTTTCCTGATATGACCCATTACAATGAGGTTGTAGTGCATTTGGGTGGCCCTCATCCAGTGATGTCCTTATAAGAAAAGACAGACATGCAGGGAAAAGACAGCCATGTGCGGCCGAGACAGGAATTGGGTGACACGTCCACAAGCCAAGCAGTGCCAAGGATGGCAGCAGCCGTCAGAAGCTGGAGGGAGGAGGAGTTCTTCTCTAGAGCTTCCAGATGGAGTGTGGCCCTGTCAACGTCTTCGTTTCAAACTGCTAGGCTCCAGAACTGTGGGAGCATAAACTTCTGTTGTTCTGAGATACCCAGGCTGAGCTAATTTGTGACAGCGGCCACAGAAACTGGAGTCACTGTGACTGTTTTGCTCTTAATAAACAACTCACCCATATGCTTGCAGCTCCTCTCAGGTGTGTGAGGTAAGACCAGCCCAGGCTTGAGATGGCAGACCCCGTCTGACTGGTGTGAACCAGGCGCGTACGGAGGTCAACCCTGGTGCTCATGGCAAGACGCCCCTTTCTCGGGGGGCTGAGCCTGACGAGCCCAGGTAAGTGCACCACACTGAGGACACGGGGAAAGAGACACTGTCCTTTGGTCAACCGTAAGTTCACCCTATGTGAAGGCATCTCTGAGGCATCCCAGCTCAAGGGGGAGGGATGTGTGGAGGCTCCTGGACATTACTGCAGGCCTCCTGTTTGGCTGTGAGGACAGAAGTGACACTCGGTGCTTTGCTTACACATTCTCTGTCCTTGCAGGCCTCTGTCTGATGAAAATATGTGGTCGACGCCCGTGGTGACATGAATGATGGGTAATCTTTGCCTTTATTGCTCTCCCTGTGGCTGGTTGAGTCCTGACTGACCACTTTGAAGTCCATAGGCTACTTAGCACTGTAACTGGTCAGAGAGCAGTAAGGAACCTCCACTTCTACTCTGGGGCCCCTCTTCCCCACCAGGGACGGGGTCTTAGCTTTGGAGGACCATCAGTCAAGGTTCTCCAGGGAGATAGGAGCAAGGCAGTATCTGTATCTTTAGTTGTATCTGTATATATTAAATATTTCTATGTATTCTCTATATATCTAGATACACACAGATCTAACATTATAGGTCTATATGATTTCATTAGAAAAACAAGTTCATTTTTCATAGTTGGCTCTCACGGTGAGGGAGCCAGCAAGTCTGAAGTCCATGGGGAAAGCCTACGGATGTGTTTCTAGGGCGGGGATGTCGGTACTTTCATTGAGTTTCCTTGTATGTAAATTATTCTGTTGTACATTGATTTGCCACCACTGAATTTCTGTAGGTATACCACGTTTCTCCTTTGGGTGACCAGGGTTTCCTGGACAGCTCCCACTATACAGGGCAGACAGGCCTGCAGGCTGGCAGGTCAGGCAGGAGCTGTTACTATCCTGACACAGAATTCTTTTTTCTCTGGATGGCCCCAGTGACATCTGGGCAGATACAGCCATGTTCTCCTGAGTCTCGTTCTCATCAGCTTTATGATGGGAGCTTTGTACGGTGGACTCCATGACAATGACCCACCTATGGATACAGCCCCGGACCTAATGCTCGCTGACTTCTGCCCTCTTGGGATCGATGAGTTCAGAACCCGACTCTTTGAACCGGGGCACGGTGGAGACCACGGTGAGCCGCCGGGGCCGGCCTGTGTACGTAAGGTGAAGCCGCACCCCCATGGGCTTTGTTGGTTCAATGAAGGAGCTTTCTGAGCGAGTGCGTGATCAGTAAAAGTGCACCGGCGGTGCCTGGAAAATCGGCAAGTACTAGAGAGCCGAGGCACGTCGTCTGGCAACCGCACGGGGCTCGGGAGAGACGGGGCACAGGGGGACGCCGGCGGGGGGCGGGCTGCCGCTCCTCGCATGAGGCTGGCTTCAGGCCCCGTAGAGAACCGGGACCTTATCTGCATAGCATCATGCTTGACATACTCGGCCAACAGCTCCCGCGTTTTCTTTTATCTTTTAACGTCTGCACCATGCCCTGTCCGGGCATTGGGAAGCCCCAGAGTGATTTGCTTTATCTGAGCAAACAGTGGCTTCCATTAGGAACCAGCGCAACTCTTCTGAAACCCTGGAAAAGGCACGCAAAGTGTATTTGGTTGTTTATGACGCCTGCGAGCCGAACACAGGAACTCTGGTAACTGAGTAATTCTGAGTAGATGCTCAACACTTTTAACAGGCTGCTCGGAGGAACAGCGGTGTAGATACGGGTGAGGGTAGGGGTTTATCCACCTGTCTGCCTATTTACCTATCTGTCTGCTTATCTATCTGTCTTTCTGCCTGTCGGTCTGTCTTTCTATCTAATCTCTCTGTCTTTCTGTCCATCTGTCTATCTACCCATCCGTGTATATAAACACACACGCACACACCCCTACAGACACACATGTACCTACACATACATATAAATGATCTAGGTATGGGTAGAGATATGATACGGTTAGAGATATGCACACAGAGAACGGGGAGGAGAAAGACAAAATCAACAAAGTTTATTTTATAAATTAAAATGTTACTGTTATACGTTTGGTTGAAATTACATGCTATATGTTTTGTTGAAATTAAATGTAAACACCACATTTAAGAACAAATGAAAGACTAGTACAGCTAAATAAACCTGTTTATTATTTTATTACACAAGATGATAAGTTACTTAGTTATGTGGGTCTGTTTTGTCCATTTTTGCTAAACGTCTGGCTCACACACACACACACACACACACACACAAGGAAACAGCAAAAGCCCAGAGAACTAAATGGCTGTCCCCTTTGTTTGTATAGAAGTTCAGCATCCCCATTGTTCAGTGCGGGCTTATGTTATAAAAAAAATTAATTGAAGGCACATAAAACAATCGTTATTTTAATGCTTAAGTAATATTACTTGTTTGTGCTTATCAGAAAAGATAAGTTACACCTAAACCAAATGCATTATCACTTTGAGATTAAGTTTTCCTTCACTGAGCCAGGACAAAGCTCCTCATTGCCGTGGAGAGCTTGCAGTTGAGGGTGAGGCACGCGGGTATGCGAGGGCGACAAGGGTCGCTGATGTCGTGGGGGCTCTGGCTCTGTTCTCCAGAACAACAGCCCGACGTCCTGCGAGGGACCTTCCAGCGAACAGCCCCATTTGCTTCTCCTGGGTTTTGAGGGGACCGGTTTTATGTTCAATACTCTTAAGAAAAAAAAAAAAAACAAAACAGGAAGTCTTGCTTTTCAGTCCAGTAAGCCACACACGTTTTATCTTTTAATTGCCTAAAATGTTCGCACGATTTTATTCCACATAAAGCCAGTATTTATTCCAGTGTGGACATCACCCGGGCTGTCTGGGACGGTCTCCCGCACGCGGAGCGCAGCTTCAAGGACGATCACTGCAAGTGCCCTTGGAGCCCAGCCACGGGTGCCCATGGCTCCCGTCTCATTTTTCTTTGCCTCCTGCCCTACGGAATAAAGACACTTACCCTTCAGTAGCATTGCATTGCCAGAAAGTCCGACGCGCTGGTGCTAAAACCCTCTGCTCCAGGAATACTGATCCCAAAGGTGGTCCATTCGGCAGGACGGTCTTAACGCCCGATATTATGTGGGTAAACATGAATCTTTGAAAGAAGCTCCTTTAAACTCAATTTAAAAAACAACATGTTATCTCTCTCTCTCTCTCTCTCTCTCTGGTTTTTGCTCCTTGTTTCATAAAAACAATTCAGGCAAAATTCACTATGTCTTGGAGTGGCTGTCCCTGAGGCATCAGTCCCACAAGACAAGACAGAATTCAGACCTACATGGGAGCAAATGGGAGACCCATCCAGAATATTTCTTTGGCACAACTAGGTCACATTCTCAATTTTCTCGCCCCAGACTGCTTGTGTATATGCTAGCCATGGGACCCCTGTCATACCAGAGCAGGTATGCACACCTGCAGGCTGGCTCGGAGGTCTGGGACCCACGAGGCTGGGTGTGGCCGTTCTGCTTTCCCCTCCTCGCCGCCCGGGGTCCTGTGGGCTGTAAGGCCGGTGCCATGCCATCTGGCCCCCGTCCGAAACCGTGCCTGCCCCACTCGCTGTCACTAGCACATCCTTGTTGGGGGTCGCCAGGACCAGGGAGCCACACGTGTCACCAGCAAGAAGTCTTTTGTCTTTCTTTCCTCACTGAGTTAGAAATTGAATGAAGGACTCTTTGCTGCTTCCGTGGTGGGTTGTCTCCGAGTTTAGCTTCTAATCAGAGAGCTGACGTTTGATTCAATAACAAGGCAACTAAGACCAAATACGTCCCAGAGCATTAGATGTGTTTGGTCTGCGCTTACAGCTCCCTGCAAGGCGTAGCTACCCTGCCTTCAGGGGCGGACAGGCGGGCCTAGAGGCCAGGGGCCCCGGGCTTGGGTCACAGGAAAACCGGTCACGGAGGACTCAGTGTCCAGGCGCAGCACGGAGGGACGGCCGCACGGGGTGCGTGTTTTCGGTGGTGATGGTGGTTTCCCGTTTGACCGCCCTTGGTGAGCGCCTCACGCCCTGGGCCATGGTAGCCGTCTTTCGTTGTAAGTAATTGCCAGATTTCCACATGTTAAAATTCACATGGGAACCAGCACAGTTTGTCTCAGGACAGTGGCCTGTGAGGCCGCGAGCTCAGAGCCCGCAGGGCCCCCAGCGTCCGTGCACCACAGTCCGTTTGTGGGTTTCCGTGGGCAGTTCCCTGTCCGTGACTGCGGTGGCTGTGACGGGTCCCCTGAGAACAAAGGAAAAGGCACTTATTAAAAACAGCATCACTGTCTGTCATCACAGCATTTACTGTCACTGTTAGCCCGGAGAGACAGCTCTGCCTCCCCGTTGCCATCTGGGCCACGGGTCCGCTTCTGCGAGTCGGAAACCAAAGTCGGGATCTAGTGACCCTCTTCCCACATCCGCACGCACTGCCCCATCTGAGCGCTCCAGGCACGATTCCGTCCGTACTCACTGTCTCCAGCGCTGCCCAGGACGCCCGACGCGATCAGGACGCGGGAATGATGGGGTCACCCGAAGGATAAGAAGCAACGAAGTACACTTGTTGTCATTCACCTCAACATCCGTTGGGCTGTTTGCGTCACTGAAGTGTTGGACCACCGCTCTGGGGACGTGAGAAGGACTCAGGATACGTGGGAGTTTTTCCAATTCTGCCCCAAGTGATAAACAGAAGAGCACTGAAACGGGAGTCTGTTTTGGAACCCTGAGACGGACCACAGACGCCAGCTCTGAGACCTCAGAGCCGGTGCAGAGACCCCCCGCGTTTGCTCGAGCCGAGGATCTGTCACGAGCCCTGTGTCCGCGCACGAGGAGGAAACGTGTGGCTCTCCCCGGGGCAGCCGTCCAGCAGAGAATCCCCATCCCACGACCCGCAGGGACCAGACCTGCAGCTTCCTGTCCTGCAAAAGGGACACATGACCGAGTCTTCCCAGCTGCTGGGATGGTGCCGGGATGTTTGTCCTAAATTCATTCAACACTGTTCTTAAGTCGGCAAAAGGAGGCAAGTGACAAAACTACAGGAAGGAAATAGAGGATGTGAAAATGAAAAATAGTCACCGGATTTATCCTATCAACGAGTGACTGTAAGTCAGAAAATCAAAATTACTTGCCGTGAGGGAGCGAAGAGGAGGGCAGTCTGCTCTGAAAACACGGAGCTGCCCACAGCTTCTACCCACCAGAGGACCCTTGAAGGGCGTGTCCCACGCAAAGGCAACAAGCAGAACAAAAGGCGATGGGAATCGAGGAAGGGCCAGAGGAGGGTTTACAGTCCGAAGTCGGTGTTTGCGGGGAAGTCTTATCCCCGATCTGCACCAGGAGCTGTAGGAGTGGAGAGTGCACTCAGAGGGCTTACTCCTTCCACGCGCCTAGACCTTGAAGCTTGGAAAACACGGAATCAAAAGGTGAGTTTGCTACGTGAAAATTCCTCTTTTTCTTGAATGGAAACCAGCATTAAGTAACTTTTAATATCAGAAAAACAGAACTCCTACAATTGTCTTCACAGTGCAGGAACAATATCAGGGCTTTGGCCTCTTTGTAAAGACCCTGCATCGTAAAGGTCACAGTTCGAAACTTGACTCAAACAGAACCCACAACCCATGTGACTTCCCTATGTGCACACGACAAAGATGGTAGCAAAATCAGCAAATCCTGCAGTATACCAATAATTCGTCCCTCTTGGTTTGTGCGCAACCAGGATTACTCGATCCCTTGGCTTAGTAGTTGCTGCATATAACAGTAAACGTGCAAAACCGTGAGCGCTCCCTCCCTCCCATCGACAAGACGGCAGCGGAAGACTCGGTTTCAGGACCGACTTTCAACTACCCCACAAGCAATCAGCGTTACATCAGACTAGGTCACCAAGGCAACGTTTTCAAACTGAACAAAATAAAAATAAAAACCATTACTTGTAAACTTTTATGTGAAATGTGGATATAAAAAAAATAAAATGCATCTATTTACTAGTCAATACACATACGGTTTTCATTTTTTGTTATATATATTGAGAAAAACATTCTTTCGTGTTGGGAAAATAACTCTTCAAAACCTAACTAGAAGAAAAACCCAGCAGGATCGTGTTTTGCCCTTTCCATGCCGACACAGTTTCGGGAACGTACCAAGGACGACGTTACAGACATCCGCGGGTGAAATAGGAAACTGCATCTTAAAGAAATATTTTCTTGTGATTGAAAATGCTTATCGTTGTAAATTATTTATACAATGACTTAAAATACGAAAAAGTAAAACAAGGGAAGGGTGCATGTGCCAAGATTATAAAGCACGGTGACCCGAGTACGAGGTCAGTGCTCTCCGGAGAAGCAATGACGTACGGACTCTGTCTGTCCTCACACGAAGGATTCGGTCACATTACATCGGCTCCCACAACCACGGAGGAGTCCAGCATCTTCACCTGGCAGGTGGAAGCCCAGGAGAGCCAGCGGCCTCTCTGCAATCCAACCCCGCAGGGCAGAAAGGCGGGAGAGCCCAGTTCGAGCCCAAGCCCAGGTCTGAAGGCAGGAGGAGGCTGGCGTCCCAGCTTGAAGACAGTCATGCCGAGAGATCGTTCTCCATCACGCAGCCTGTGGTTCTTTCCAGGTCTCCAACAGCTGGAATGAGGCCCTCCTACACTGGGGGAGGGACCATCCATACTTACTCATCTGATTTAAATGCTAACCCCATCTAGAAACCCCTCACAGACACACTCAGAATAACCAGCTATCTGGGTGACCCGTGACCCCACAACTCAGTCAAGTCGACAAGTAAGACACAGCATCGCACTAAGGGACGGCAGCATCTGGGGAAGGGAAGCCCAGGACCCGCTCAGTTGTTTCAGGACACTGCGCCCCTATAATCACACGCACTAGCTAGGACAGGGGCCTACGGGACAGGCATTAGAAACAACAGTGCACGACAGGTTCATTTAAATTTAATGTTACAACCACACCCCTTGGGGGTGCATAGTTTAGCTGCCAACCTACAGGACACTAAGATTTAGGGGCGTTTGGTCAAGGCCCTAGAGCTCACTTCATGGAGGACATAAACAGGTGTGGATGTGGCCAATGTGACAGCAGTTCCAAGTTATTAGAACAGAGCCCAGGCCCAAGTCGGTACTCAGCAAATATCTGTGAGGAAGGAGAGGCAAAATGGAAGGAAAGAAGGGAGAGGGGATTTCGGGTGGCAGGCAGGCAGGAGGGAAGGAGGGAGGCGGGAGGGACACAGGCAGGAGGGACGCAGCCAAGAGAGAGGAAGATGGGGAGGCAGGTGGGCCACGGAGGAGATGAACTTGTGGATTAGCCTGGTGGAAGGAACACCTTTGAGTCTTGGGTCAGAAATGTGTAAAACGATTCATAAGAATCATCCAGTAGATGTCCAGGGCATTGGACATTCATTCTTAGGGGAGCTGAGGGCTACCGACTGGGAGTTAGGACATCTGGGAGGAAGAGGCCCTGTGGGACACAAAGGCACTGAGCATATCCCCATCTTGTGCACAACGTGATGCCACATCCACGGCTTCCCCCAGACGATGGAGTCCCCTGCCTGAGGATGTGCATAGAGTTTGGGTGCTCCTGGAGCACTGTGGGCTCCAAAGCTCTTCTCTGCATTGTCCTCACCCAGATGTGGCCAGGGAAGACACGGAAGACAGCCCAAGCCCTGCCTTCCTCATTTCCTCCGACCTCTACTACAGCAGCCCTGGGGTCTTGTCCCCCGACCGCTGGACCCCATTTCTACTCCTGGGCCATCCTGTTGGCCCTCCTCATCATCTCCCTCCCAGTGTTTCCAACTTATTCTCATGTCCTGTGTCTCCAACTGTCCTTCCACACATTCTGGTTCAAGATTTGCTCACTGTCCTCTGGCTTTTTATCACTCTGGAGAGAATTCCTCCCAGCTGTCAACTTCTCTTACTTTGGATTGGTGACAAGGCAAAGCCTCATGCATCACTGTGAGGACCCTCATCTGGGTCTTGCATTCCCAGACCTTGGGTTTGGGGGCTGTCTGGATGGGGCAGCAGCGGGGCCTGCTGGGTTCCACTGCCCATGGTGAGTTGAGGCATCAGGACGGCCGTCTGGGCATTGGGAGGGAGGCCAACGCAGTGGTATGTCTGAGTCAAGACAGTCTGTGGAAGAAAAACTAGGGTCACAACGTAAGACCAGAGCTCAGACACACTTTCTGGGAATTAAATGAGCCCTTTGCCAGCCCTTCCCCAGACACCCTGAGGCTCACCCCTCCCCAGCGTGCACTCACGTTCATACGCTCCGTGAAGCGTCCAAAATAAGACATCTTTGGATTAGTTTTTATTGGGGTGTCTCCAAATTGCCAAGGATTGGGAAACAGATTAGTTGACTCATGCCCGAGCCCCAGCCGCTGGCTCCTGTATGTCTCGGTCACAGGTCTGCCGGCGAGCACCTGCTCTGCTGCGTGGCCTCTAGACCAGGTCTTGTCATGCCTTCTGGTTCTTGACATATGGCAGGAGGCACAAGAATGGGTTGGGTGGGGGAATTCACGTCATTGGACTAAAACACGTCAGTGAGCCTTCTGACCCCAAAGCCCAGGGAGCTCAAGGGCAGGGTCTGGATGATGCTGGCCGGTGGGACTCACACTTTCTCCGCCAGGTCTCCTGTGGCTTTGCTTCCAGGTGGGAGGATGGATGTGTGCAGAAAGCCCGCTCTGTCTTCTCAAAGGAATGCAATTCTGTTTGGATTTTCCAGGCTCTAAGGAGAACAAGCGCATCTCTGAGGAAGGGGTATGGGGCTGGGAAAGTCCCTTGGACCCCGCTCCCTCCCTCATCAGTTTACCTCAAGCGAACACTCTCTATTTAAAGAAGTTTTAAGACCGCCACGTACCTAGCAAATACTTAGACATTGAAATACTTTAATTTGATTGTGGAAATAAAAGCTTGCAAAATTAATTAATCAGTAAAGAGAAAGAACAACTAGGTAAGTATTTAAAAGTCCAAACAGTGGCAAATTCTAAATCGTATTGTCTCACATCTTCTGAGGGTAAAAACGCAATTTTTTTTCTTGATTGCCACTGTCTGGTTTAAAAGTGCCTTTAGTTCTCATCTGCGAGGACAAGCAGCGCCCCCAGGACCCATGTGCGAGGTCCCGTTGGGAAGCAGGGTGTTCACAGACACGCCCAGCCGAGTTGTGCCAGAGTCGGTGCAGCCTGAATCCAGTGTCTAGTGTCCCTGTCAGGGGGCCCTGTGAGGACATGGGGACATAGAGACACGGACGGAGGCCACGTGAAGGCGGAGGCAGAGAATGAAGCCTTGTGACCACGAGTCAGGGACCCCAGCATCCACCGCCAGGGGCTGGGGTGCTGTGTGATGCCCAGAAACACATTCGTCTGCAAGTTCAGTGACGAAGCTTGTGGACTTGGGGAAAAAAAAAAGGTTTCTGTAGACATGGCTGGTTGGACCAAGTCTTTCTTGTGTTTTCATTTTCTTTGTAACCTATGTCGTGGGGAAGGCCGAGCTCCATCTTTCTCTCTGTACTTCCCCCAGGGCTATAATTTATTTAACACTCTTAGTACAGACCTGAAATTGCTGCAGGGAGCGGGTTAGGAGGCCTGGCCCTCAACTTTGTACGTCAAGAGCAAGGTCCCCAGGCGGCCCGGCAAAGCCTGCTGGGTCACCGTGGCCTCAGAGTGTGGCCTTCTTCCAGAACAGCCTGTGCAGACGGCAGCCCTGAGCCACACAGAGGCCTCCTGGACCTGCCCCCAAGACCAGGGAGCCGAGACACCCTGCAGGACACCTGGGGGGGCTTCCGAAGGGCTATGGAGACTGCAGAAGTTTCCGGAAGGAGCTGGGAGTGTGTTGCGCCAACACATGAGCATTTCAACCAGCTTTATTCTGTCTGACGTGTCTGTGAGAAGCCGAGTGTCCAAAACCCACAAGTGCATGGAATCTTAGCAACCAAGACACAACTGCTCCTTCCTCGGGCACCGTTTGTGGCCTTGGCCGCCAACTACAGCACAGCACACGTCTTCTCGTTCAACGCACTTCATCTTATCACCAGAGCAGAGAGTAGACTGTCTCCCGGGGCTACGTAGGGACAGTCACAGGGATGCATTATCTGCTGGAAATAATGCAGATCCCACTGTCCTAGTAGCTCTTTGAATACTTACGTTTGGAATTAGAAACGGCTGATGAGCTGGCTGGGCCAGCTGTGCATTTTATTAGATGCCACCCTTTTGCTGGAGTCTCTCAGATGCCTGGCGCACCAAAAGTCACATAATAACGGGTTGTGTTAGGACGGAGTTATTCTGCAGAACAAAATTAATATTTTTATCTTATTTTCTAAAGACATTTTTAAGCCAAAGTATTAAAATACTTCACACAGACTTTACCACAGATGATATTTTCAAAATTTGTTCGACTAAGCTTACAAATACTACGTGCATTATTTTTAAATAAGTGTATGCCCAGAGGAGAGGTACTGGGTGGGAAAGTGTTGATCAGCAGGGGGGGCGATGGCCTGCTGGGGTGGGGAGGCTCGGACCGCAGCAGGAGCCGGACTTGTCCACCCTTGACTGTGGTCAGCTCAGCTAGTGTCTGCCGTCCGCCTGCACAATCCTCTTTGCTGGCTGGATGGACAGTCAGAAACGTCAGCTCTTCCACGGAGCCTGCCTTTACTTAAAGCTGTGATTTTTAAATATTTTTTTTTAAATATTGCACTGAAATATTAATGATCTCAATGACGGAGCGTGTTTGTGCCTCCTGAATTCTGAGCCAAGTGCAGAGTTGGCAGGAAGGCCGCGCGGCTCAGGACCGGTCAGGCCACTAGCGTGGCTGCCGCAGAGCTCGGCTTCAAGCCTGGAATCCCGACACCTCCTCCGTGGCGAGGCAGCTTGGGCCAAGGACGTTAAAAGAATACTTCACATCGATTTCCTTCCGATTTGTACTCTCTGTCCAACATCCTTAGAATATGCTTCCCGATCTCTGAAAGACAGATCGATAAAAAAGGAATTATTCAAATCTGTGTTATTTAGATAGTTCTACCATGATAAACCTTAGAGAAAAACAAAGCTTAGTGTATGGAAAATGTGTGATTGAATCCATCGTTTCAGTAACAATTCTCACATTAATTATATTTTTATTATTCTTTACTGACATCGATCTGTCTAAATGCAAATTAAAATTGTCTGCCTTTCAAAGTCAATGAAAGACGGTACATAAAGTGACAATATGCCATCGATCTACAGAAATTGTTAGCTTTATAAGTAACTGAAGGTCTCCCTTGAAAGGACAGAGATAAGAAGTTTCGGTGATATTCATTTATTCTTCCTATATTCATTCATTTATTCTTAAAGGTTTCTGGAGTGGTTACCATGTGCCAGCAATTGTACGAAGGTCTTCAGAAAAAGACATAAATTCTACCTTCAGTGGGGCTTATAGCTATGAATATTTTTAGCAGTACTTCCTAAATGTTTATTCCAAAAGTGCAGAGTGAAAATATTTTATATTAATAGATGTCTCTTCAAAATATGCACTAAATATGTTACACATACACATATGCTCAAGAACCCACGCTGAAGAGGGAAAGAGCTAAAATGTAGAAAATAGGAATGTTGACAGATACTCATCAGCAGATAACTCACAAGTATATCAGAAAAGAAGAAAGTAAGTGATAGAAATGTGGGGTTTCAGGGTGGCTGGTCTTATGGAACATTCTCCCCAGTTCCAGTCCATTCATTTCTGTCTCTTTGATGGCATTGCTACAGCAGAGGCCACGTTGAGATGACTGACAACGAGCTAGCCTCACTCCGTCTGTCATCTATAAATGCGTTACTGTGCTACATTATCTAATACTTCGGTGGAGCTAAAAAAAATGACAAGCATAATGGGATCCTTCATCTGTTTCCATACTGTCATGAAGCCTTTATTACTTGGGGAGAAAATGTCTCATGCAAGGGAGGGAAATAGAGCTGGGGGATCTCCCTTCCATGGGGGAGGCACACCTTAATGGGGAAGGACCAGCATTGTGTCTTCTTTCTTTTGTTCTTTCTTTCTTTGTCTTTTTTAAAATTATTTTTTCAATTTTTAATTTTTTTTCAGTGTTCCAGAATTCATTGTTTATGCACCACACCCGGTGCTCCATGCAATACGTGTCCTCCTTCATACCCACCACCAGACCCACCCAACCCTCCGAAACCCTCAGTTTGTCCCTCAGGGTCCACAGTCTCTCATGGTTTGGCTCCCATGATTTCTAAGGGGAGAATTTACTATTAAAAGTAAAATATTCAGTAACTCCCAGCAGTCAACTAACTGAAATAAGACTTCACTATTTAAGCCATAAAACACTGGATATTTAAGCTTCTCCATGAATAAACTGGAATTGCTTAATGAGGTGTAAAACTTCAACCATTAAAAATTGTCCCTTTCTTTTCAGCCCGGTTTCTTCATCTGTAAAGTTATGGATCAGCATTAGATGCATTCTAAAATCTTGCTCAACACACACACACAAAATCCATATTTTGTATTTCTTAGTAGACAAAAGACAAACCATTTTCCTTATTAAAAAAAAAACCTTTAGAATGTTTTTTATCATAATATTTATAGAATACAATTTAAGCCACTCTACAATTTCATGAAAATGGTCCCCGCAGAGAAGAAATGCATCTGTACGGTCTTCTTTGTGATTCCATGATATGTTCTCCTGATAACTTGTTTTCCAGAACGAAAGCAGACCTCCACAGCATGGGCCACTGAAGATGGTTTCCAAGTGCCTTCTTGTCAGTGAGTGACCACAAGTTTGATGAGATTCATAAAAATATAAATCAATTTTGTAGTTGTTTTCAACACACATCTGACAAAATACTTGTTTGGGAAGCTTATTGTTTATTTTAAAAACTACTTTGATGTGTTGGTCTGGGTATGGAACCACCCGGGATAGTTGTTCAGTCTTTTTCCTTCCTCTCACCTAAAATAAAGGTAATTTTATTTTTTTGTAGATAAAAGCAAAGAATGAGAAGTAAAAATTAACTGTTCTTAAACGTTTTTAATCCAGTCTGGCCATTCGGTTGACATTTTTAATGTTTCTTGGGCTTATTTCTTAATCGGAGGACCGGGACTCACGTGAGGTGAATAAGACACTAAACATGGATGCAAAATTTAATAAGGGACCAAAGAGGGATCAAGATAAATCATATCACAGGGCAAAAGTGTAACAGCAGCAGTAACCACAGCAACATAAAAATCCACGATGAGGAAAGCATAATTTTAGATTAAAAAAAGATCAGCAGAAGCACATTGTGTCTCTACTTGTCCATCGACCCAACAGTGAAGACTTATGGAAATTCATCAGAAACACTAGCTACTCTGACCGAAGTCTGAGAAACAGGGATGGAACATGTGCCAAGTCAGACCCTCCCATGGAGCTGACTTCCCCTTCCAGGAAGATGCAAGGAATCGGAAGCCTGAGCCATAAAGTGGCAAAGTATCCCATTTAAGCTCGTGGGTTTTCTGGCGAGATGGGCCTCCTGGAATGTAGGCAGGTGCTCACGCCTTACTGGAGAAGGTTTGGGGCTCGGTATCCATGCAGAGCCTGGAACTGCCCTGGGGAACACAGGCCTGGGTGCCCTGCTCTCTCCACACTTTCACCCTCCATTGTGGGACATGCTTGCAAGTCTGCCCATCATTTTGTGCTTTTGTGGGAATTGAACATGACAACATCAAGGAAGAAAGAAGATGAGGAAAAGACAGGGAGGAAAGTCAGGCAGGGGACTGTCTTGCAAACTGGTTTTAAGCCAGCTGCTACTAAAGGATCCAAATGTAGTTTCTGAGGAATAAGTTGAACACAGCTCTCCAGGGATCAGTGGTTCTCTTGTGACCTTGAAGTTCTATAAACAAAGACTAAATGACAACTGACAAGCTCTACCACTGTTTTCTTTACTCTTGGAGGGAGCCACTAGGCCTATTTTTGGTACTTCCTTCTCTAGATGAGAATAAGGGTAAGGTCATGTTTGTAGTATCTTTAATCTCATGGGCCTTGCTGAGTACATTCCTGAAAGACATCCCTGGATTTGAATCCTCATAGAAGCTTCACGTATGAAAAACTGGATGATATGGGTCTGTGGCCAAGGTTTCATAACTCTGCTGTAAAACAGAATCACAGCAATATTGAAATATTCACTCAAAATTTTCAGAGAGGGCAGAGTATCAGGCAATAGGAAGAAGCACAGCCTGGGGGATGTTAGAGGAGTTACATGGCACAGAATGGACAGTAGCTACCTTGGCAACTGGCTTGAGACTGGGCTTTTCTTCCTCCTCCCAGTAGTGAAAGTGCTGGAAAGGAAAAGAATTATTGCCTCCATATTCTGGGGCAGGCAGACAGTGCTTAGCAGTACATGAATAAGAAAGACACAAAAATCTGAATTCATGAAACTGCATCTTGATTATATTTTCCGCTGCTTCTGGATGGAAGTGAAGCTTGTGTGTATTTATATATCTGGTCTTAACAATGTTAAGCTTGCGAGGGTTTTTTTGTCTTGTTTTGTTTTCACTTCTCTCTCCTTTAGAAATAACAACAACAACTAATTTGAAAAGGTAAATTTAGTAAAAGTAACAATAGTTGCTTTTTCACAAAGTCCACAATCTTTTCTTTTGTAATATGCCATTTTCTGAACCTTTTGAGTTGAGCAGTTACTTCAAGCTCTCTGTACCTGTAGAAACATTACTCTGTTGTACCAAGTAACTTGGTGCTTCATAAAAGCTTTATCTGGTGGTTGGTCAGATCCCATCCTATGCATTCTGAATCATGTCAATGATAAGAAAGGAGAGGAACATTAACAATCTGAGGAGAGGGTTTTGTAGTGGTTTTTGAAAGTTACTTCAGTTAAAACATCATAACCTGCGAGAAAGAAGCCATTGTAATGACAGAAAAGGACTTGCCCATATGCCTAAAATGAACCACATGTATAGGAAACGTCAGGTACTTCTATGCTGAGGAGAAAGCATGCTCACAATGACAGGCTGACAGAACTCTGAGTGCATATTGACCAAAAAATTAGACATAAGGACCCCAAATTAGATAAGTGCCCGATTGTGAATGGACATGAGTGGAGAGTAAATGCTAAGAATCCTGTTCTTAAGACTGTCAGCAACCGGAATTTTAACAAAAAGAGTATCATTGTTAGATTTTGGTATGGAAACGCAATGCTAGGGGCAGACTGGATTTCATCCAGAGGACAATGAGAAGATTACTCTAATAATCTGGTTAAAATGGTGGAACTATGGTCTGAGCTGAAAGAGTATAGAGGAAGAGACAGAGCTCAAAAGTCAATGATGATCACAGGAGGGCTTCGGAGGAGATCGCAAGGATGGAAGAGTACAGCGTTTTCTACTGTGGCTGTCGGGGACTGTCGCTAAAAAGAAGAAATGCAGCTGTGACACACTGTTTCTGAGAGTCGAGGTCATACAAGAAGAAATGCTACATAACTGGCTTCCTATGGTGCAGAACAGGAAACACATTGATTCTGAGGTTGATATTGTTTTTCCAGAAAAAAGACAAAGATGCTAATAAAAATTATAGACTATATCACACAATCTGGTAAGGTGGCTGGATATAAGCTAAATACACAAAACCATAGTTTTCCTCTACACTGTCAATAATCAGAAATAAAACCAGAAACAAATTATTTTATCTTTCTAAATGAACAAGAACAATAAAATACTTAGGGAAAACATGAATGAGAAAGATGAAAGATGTGCACCATAATTTTATTGAAGAATATAGAGCAGGCCAGGGAGACATTTCTCTACAAATGTCACTTTCCTGAGTAGGAAATCTTAAAATCCTAAAACAAATTTAATTTTCCCATATGACATGCACATTTGATGCAATTTAATTTAGAATAAAAGTTTATTTTGAACAGAACAAAATGGGTTAAAAGGCCAGGTATGAGGCAGAGATAGTTCTGCTCACCCGAATTCCATGTGCTTGTCAGCATATCACAATCTGCTCTACTCTGATTTGAGACCACATGACCAGTCTGGACAGTGGAGTACTTAGGAGCGAGTGTGTGTGCTACTGTTGTTGTTGTTGTTGTTGTTTTCTATTAGCGCTTCTTTTGTGAAGACAGATTCAGAAGCTTCACTTTAAAATGGTGGTTCCACAAGTTGGAAGACTTGGATCACATTGGAGTCATCAAGTGGAGAAGATCTGAATTAACTCATCCCCACTGGGATTTGAATGAGACACACCTGTTTTTTGAGTTAAGCGTTAAAACTTCAGGATTATTTGTTTCCTATTTGCCTAGCTAATCTGACTGAAACAATATGGATGGTAGAATTTTATCTTATTCTTTTTTTAAACATTTTTATTTATTTGACAGAAAGAGAGAGAGAGAAAGCAGGCAGAGAAAGAAAGCAGGCAGAGGGAGAGGGAGAAACAAGGTCCCTGATGGGCAGGGAGCCCAAAGGAGGGCTCAATTCTAGGACCCTGGGATCATGACCTGAGCTGAACGCAGACACTTAACCCACTGAGCCACCCAGGCGCCCAGGTAGAATTTTAAATATCAGAATACTTAGCAGACACTTGCCTTAATACATAAGGTCATTCTTATGTACATACATAATGTACATAAGGTCATTCTCATGAAAAGGAATCTGACACTGGCATGAGAGAACATACTAGAAAGCGTGTATGGAGAGTGCATGCGGAAACGGTGTATGACAAAAGGGACATTTCAATTCAGGAGCGTGATATAGGGGTACCTAAAAATGGTTTAAACATAGCTCGTTATTCATTTAGAGGGAAACAAAACTCCATCCCTACTTATACTATGTACTAAAGAAAATCTTTTAAAAATTTTTAAAAAAATACATAGAAAGGGCGCCTGGGTGGCTCAGGGTTTAAGCCTCTGCCTTTGGCTCAGGTCATGATCTCAGGGTCCTGGGGTTGAGCCCCACATTGGGCTCTCTGTTCAGCAGGGAGCCTGCTTCCCCTTCTCTCTCTGCCTGCTTCTCTGCCCACTTGTGATCTCTCTGTAAATTAAATAAATTAAATATTTTTAAAAAATACATAGAAAATGTGAGAACACTTTGAGAGATATTTATGTTATTAAAAAACAAAGATGCAGAAATGAAAAACCTATCTGATCAGATTTTTTTAAATGGCGGAAGATGACATAGTCCAAGACAAACAATGTACCAGGAACACGCTTGCAGTGTATGCACACGGCAAAGACTATCATCAGGATTCCTCAGACTGTCCAGAAAAAGACAAGCAAGATTTAATGATGAGTTGACTTACAGAAAAGGCAGTCCATACAATCAATACACATAAGGAAAGATGCTGAACCCCATTGTTACAGAAATGTGAATTAAGGCAACAGTGGGAGATTTTTATTTAACTTCACCAATTCATGAACTTTTTAAAGCGCAGTAATAAGCAGTATGAATGAGAGTACTTAGAAACACTCATTTTCACAAATTACCAGGAATTTAAATTCTTACAGTCTATTGGAGAGTCATTTATCAAATTAAGAAGTGCATCTTCTTTGTTCTGGCAGTCTTCCTTTTGGGAACATAAAATACAGAAATACAAACATCAGCGATATGTAAGGATATCTCAACATTGCTCTGTGTGATATCAAAAAATCAAGATCAATAAGGATATCTATTATTACCCACTAGTGGGTAAATAAAGTGTATCTGCCCCTATGTTGAAGTTTGATACAACGATTAATAAGAATGGGTTGTATAGCTATTGATTGACAGAAATATCCATAATGTAGTATTGAGAAAACTGAATCATAGAGTAATGGGTCTGGTATGACATTTTCCCCATGATTGCTAAATGGCAACAACGACACGACCCTCTCTGTGGGTGCCGCTGCATCCGCACATGCCTGGTCACACCAGGAAAGGACAGAGATTACAGTTATTAACGGGTTAAGCTCCAAAACAAATCCATGGGTAGAAGATGAGGAAAGATATTTACTTTTAAAAATTACTAATCTGCATGTTTTTAAAACTAGTACTAGTAAGTATTATTTAGTTTTTTTATATTAATTAATAAGATTTAACAAGAACAATCATTGGAGAGATAAAATTCCATCAGGTTTGAAGGGTTAGGGGTTCGGGGCCAATGGGCACGGCCCTCTTATCTGTCATCTTCAGAAACCGTCACGGAGGAGACCTAACGGGACAAACAGGCCAAGCGTGTTTCAGTCACAGCAGAAGAAACGCACCAGGTAAATGCCACCAAACGCTGCACGTGTTGACGTCCTTGATCTTCCACTTGGTGTGGACATTGTGTTTCTAAACTGGCTGTGGGACTCTGACAATCGGTACGTGGAGGCTGGGTTATGGGTCGCGAGAGTGTAGCACCGGTCTAAGTGCTCGGACGTCTTTCCTAATGATTTCTTAGCAAGAGCGATCAGATATGCATTCGCCAAGAACAGCAGACAGCCTTGCCGTGACATAGAATGTCCCCTGGGCGACCTCA
Source organism: Lontra canadensis (assembly GCF_010015895.1). Lineage (NCBI taxonomy): Eukaryota > Metazoa > Chordata > Mammalia > Carnivora > Mustelidae > Lontra > Lontra canadensis. The sequence goes on along the minus strand of NW_022631016.1, from coordinate 1,892,711 downwards.
TCACACCATAAGTAGGGATGACTGAGTACTTCTCGTGTAACGGACACAACGGAAGGATGCAAGGATGCAAGTCTAAGACCTTAGCCAGTGTGGCTCTGTTGGTGACCGTGGTTCTTTCAGGTACATTTAACACTTTGTCACCCAGAAGACTGCCAGCTAAGGAGCCCAGTGCTACCGAAAGGAACTGGACAGTCTGCAGTCCTGGCATCACCCTCACGAGCTGTTCCTACTCTAAGACTCAGTGCCTTGTATGGAAACACCTTTGGTCTTCATATGTGTTAGAAACAGCAGCTGGAAAATCCCCAGTATGTGGTTGGTACACAGTCTGATGTTCTTTTTTGTAAATCTATTTTCTTTGTAATTATATATATTTTTTTCTGGGAGCATAATTAGATGAATGAGGATTATAAATCATTTTATATCATTTTGGCTTTCAATAAAATAAGACAAAAACTTTATTTCTTTTTTAAAGTTTTTAATCAAACCTAATAATTTTAGGTTATTAGTTTTAAAAATATCTACATTAATACAGTTGGAATTACTGAGTTGTTGCAAATAGTACTTGTTTTAATATTAGTAATGATGATGGTGATAACATTAACAATAATTTTGATATCATAAAAGAATTCTAGCTGCCAGATAGATACACCACACTGCTATTATCTATTACACTTAATCACACCATGGAGAAAATATCTCGGTATTTGGGATTATCACTCTTATAAAACGTAATAAAAGTTGGACTCTAAGAGGGGAAGAACAAAGATGTGGGCTTGCAGGGCACTGATCTAAAGGAAGATCTCATGTTGGATCAGGACTTGTGCGTTCTCTATCAACCCTGGACAACTTACTAAAGCAAGGACTCATTGTGCATTGCCGTCCAGCTAGAGAATTTTTGAGATTATTTTTAGGAAATCTTCACATGCTATGAAACTACAAATAATTTTTACTATTTTACTAATAAGTCTAAAAGCCTAAATACGTGAATAAACTCAGAATTTGTCTATGGCAGTGCTGTCATGTATCTGGCAGTGTCAGTTTGCTACACCAGACGGAGATCCGATTTACTCATGTTGTAAAATAGAACAGCTACACCCAGAAATATCCATACACAGATCCAGTGTCTTCTTGCATACAGAGAAGGGTGAGTGTTGAACAGAGTGTTAATGAGCTCAATTAGAACCGGTGTGTCTCAGCCATGACCCACCCTCCATCCTAGCAGGGTCGTAAAACAAAGGGCTTCCCAGCAGCTCAGTTTAAAACAAATGTAGTTAAGTTATATCTCCAGCTTTGTTCTACTTTTACGAAGAGTTTCAGACACGATATGTTTAGCACCCCTCCCTTGTTCCCGCTTAGAGCTCTCCTAAGCATCGCAAGGGCAGGAGGCTATGGCAACTGCGCCTTCTTCAAGACGTTTCCAGCTGACGTCTGCATGCCAGCAAGGACGTGTCAGAAGACCAGTTTGTGGGGAGGTTATTCTGTACTTTGCAAAAAACAATTGAATGTCACTTATGTTTGTGAAATACTAGGTTAAAGACATGTATGCAGATTTTGGTTGGGTTTGGATTTTGTTGTTTTTTCATTTATTTCCATAATGCTGCTGCTGCTGCTGCTGCTTCTGCTTCTTCTTCTTCTTCTTCTTCTTCTTCTTCTCGTTATTATTATCATTATTACTATTATTACTTGGGGGAATCTCCATGACATGAGTTTGGTGTCAGGTAGAGCAAATAGATTTTGAACTAGATCATTAAAGACTTTTTTCTCAAGACATTTCACAGAACAGGCAAACTGTGAGCACATTCGGGGTATCATGGCAGCTGCTGCTTCGTGCACATCCTAAAAAAGGAATGTCACAAGGGTAAAATGTTACCACTTTGTCTTTGCCAATTTAGAATTTGTTACAAATTCAGACTTGACCAAGGACTGTGTTTGCTGCTGCCTTATGCATGGAGAAAGGGTTTAGTAAGCAAATTAATAGAGTACACCAGGATTTTCCATACTGTGTTCTGAGATATGAATAGTATTCCATGAAAAAGGATTTCACAGGCAAATACGTTGAGGAAGCCCTATGTGCTCTCCGTCTTGGAGCACAAGGCTGGCACACCAAAGCCTCCTGAGAACCCCAGGAAACCTACTGGACTTGGTTCATTCTCGGATTGCCCAGGAGCAGTTAGTAATGAAGATGCCCCGTACTCCTCTTTCCTTCTTTCCAGAAAAACGATCTACAGTAATCTGGGAAGTGCTGTGATAAATAAAGCTGAGTGTCCTTTCTACAACCATCGTGTGCAACTTTTGGAGCCAACACAGGGTACCGTGAAAGGTAGGAGGTTGGGCGAGATAAAATGAGAAATCTGACTTCTTATCCTTGTTCTCCAACTTGTGTTGCTTTATCTTTCAGGGGAGGCAGTGGGGACACGTAGCTCTCCCTGTAATCCAGTGTGGACACTCTCAGCCCTTCACTGCTGCCCTGCCCTGGAGGCCCCCAACCCCCGGTAACTCCAGTCTGCACAGGAACAGCAGCTTCGTGGGTCAACCCCTTGCTCAGATATTTAAATATTAACCATGGATCATTCTGATCTTTTCACCAAAGGAAGCATCTTCTACCTAGAAAAGTGTCATCAGCTTATTGTACCCATTTATGAGAAGAGGCAGCTTCAAGGAGGCTGGTTTATGACTCGCTTTGCTCGTGTGCATTGACCCCTTGCACACCTTTGTCACCTCTCATCAGCCAGCCATGATGACGACTTGGGTCCTGGCTCAGTGTCTGAGGAGTGTCGAGGGCAAAGTGATGCTATAGCTTACCTCGGGGTTTCCTATAACGTGTAAATAATAATAATAATGAGCCACGGATGTTAATTCAGTCTTTGCAAATATGCACCAACTCTTTCTCTGAAGTGGAAGACGACCTTCCGGAATCCGTGATTCTTGGGGCATCTATGCAATTCCCAGATTCTCACTCAGGTGCCATCGTAAAACTCCAGCCGCCGCTACAGATTTCCGCTCCCGATAAAAAGACTGACAACCAGTTTGCCCTAAAGAAATTCAAGTAGGTGCTTCACACAAGTGACTGGGACCTGCTCCTTGCCACGTAGATAACACTGTACCAGTGGCCAGTTTGCTTACAAAGTAGCCGCTTCTGCGTTATGCATATGCAGACGCAGGCAGCTGTGGCTCTCCGAGCCAGGGTTAGTCCTGACGCGCCTGTTCCCAGCCCGCCGGCCCGGGCTCTTCACAGTTTTACCTGATTAACAGCACCTTGCTGATCACCTCGCTGTTGGTCCAATAACTCCGTCTGGGCAGTGGCCATGGTAAAGTGATCTTCGTCGTGGAGATGAAAGAATTAATCAAGCGAAACAGTAAAGAGTGATTTCAGAAACCTTTTGAGAGAGATAAATAACTCAAAGTGCTGAATTATTGAAATCTTTGGGGTCTATTTATCAGGCAGTCAACATTTACCATTTTCAGGCTCATTCCATTTTTCTTTCATATTAGCTGGTTGTCTCCAAGGTGACATATAACCACCCAAACTGAATATACAATCAACGTGTGACTTAATAGGAGGAAACTTGATAAATCTATTCGATTACGTTTAAAAACAAACCTTCATGGTGTTAAGTCTGAAAAAGCCCAAATGATCTATAATGAAGAGGGAAATCCTGGCTCCATCCTGGCCCAAGTATTGTGACTGAATCATACACTTGGAGGAAACATTCGGACGCTTTCACCTCGAACTCCCACTCAGAGGAAGGACTCCGCTCTCCAGCATTCCTGAGCTACGCCTCCCAGACGCTCACTGAATACCGCGGCATGAGGCTCTCCTGAGCAGACCGTTAATTCGCCCCATGCCTAGTTCACTATAACTTGACTCTTTGTGGGATCCTAGCGCAGGTGTCCAACATGACCAGAACCATCCTGTAACATCTCTTTCCCATGGATTTTCCAAATCCTTCAAGATCCCAGCTCAGTGTTCTACTTCCTGGCTTGAATTTCTCTAGTACCTTCAACTATTCCTCATACTGTGTCATCGAAGACCTTTGCCATTGCGAGAACCCCCTCTAATGACTGTCTTCTTCAGGCTTATTTTCTAAATGTGGCTTCTCAAACCGGATGTGCTACTCCAGGTACGAAATGGCCAGTGTAGAGCATAAAAGGAAACCAGCCCAGGAACTCACAGAGTGATCTCACCTCTCTTTTTCTAGATTCTATGCTTGAAGCAAAGCCCGAACTAAGGTGTATGGATAAATCCATGGCTCCCCATGAAAAGACCGGAGCTGTCTTTCCCTGGGTACCTGTCGCATTAGTACGGTTCACCTGGTCAAGTTTCTTGGGAATAAAAGGAAACAAAACAGAAATAAAAGCCTCTCTTTCCTAGTCCAGTTAAGGCATTTTTTTTTAACCCAACCATTAATGCCCAAGTCAATAATAAAGGACCATAAACAGCACTCTGTGTCCCCACAGCACATTTGCCCTACGAACAGAATCTCTACAGATGAGTCCAGAAAAACACTGTCTCTGCTTGCCTCAAAGTAAGTAAGAAGAAGCTGAAAAAGCAAATCCTCTATCTTTTGAGAGCCTGGTTCGATATTTTATTCATTAATGAGACAAGATGATGAAATCAGGGCTTGCGAATGTGGGAATAGTGGGTATATTTCAAGGTATAGGGGATGCTTTTACCATCCCTGAGGTTCAACTGCTTGCGTCCACTCTTCCCAGCATCACTCATAGTGAGAGAAGGTGCAGACTCTTGAGCAATGGGCCGACTTTGGCTTCGGACCGTTGACTCTCTGTAAGATCTGTAACTCTGTAAGTTCTGAGATTACACGAGCCCGTTGAGTGTGGATCATTTTATGGAACCATTTCAAGAGACCATACTCAGGAAATTTTGAAAGTGATCAAGCTTTTTTTAAAAAGCACCCTTCCTCCAAATTAACCTTCAGAATAACGCAGAGCTCTGCGCTAAGAAACACTGTGTGGACAGCTTGTTCTTGACTTCCTGACGCCTAAATTCCCAGCTATGCAAAACGAGGCATTGCCTTGTTTATTACATGGAAACAAGATGGAATTGGAGTAAATCCCAAATTCCTTCCTCCAAATTGCAGACTTTTTTGAGTTTCTATGAAACAAAGTGTTCTGTTTACCTCATGAATCACTAAAACATTCCCGTTGTTTTTGCAGGTTGTGTGGGGCCGGCCGGACACCAGTCAAAATGCTCTGCGCGACGTCCTTTCCAAGGGGTGGGGTGCTACCGCCAGCCTTCTCCACGGGACTCACTTCCGGCAAAACCTCAACGTCCATGAAAATGTGGCTAAAGCTCGAGTCACATGGAAGTTTCAACATACCAATGTGGTCACCAAGTGCCAATGAAGTGAGCGGTACACAACATTCTCTTCAAAAACAAATTTTCATGCCTGAGACCTGCAACCAGATCTTTGCCTTAAATGTCACTGGTGTGAAGGGATTCTAACCTAAGAAAGAAACAAAACGGAAACCACTCAGTGAAGGCTTTAGAATCCACATTCTTTTCCTACCAAGAGATAAGAGACAAGTTCACCAGTTTGGGTTAAAAATATGAAAAATGTTATTCAAATGTTTTTCTTACAAATTTGAAGCTCAAACTTAGCAAACATGGTCCTTGCTTCCCTCCTTCCTTTCTGAGAGCGTGTTTACGGGAAAGTCCCCTCCGTAGCGTACTCCGGGGACAAAGAGTTACCACTGCCCCAGTCACTGGAAGACAAGGGCTGTGCGCGGTGAGTGCACCATAGCGTGCACGTGGGGCCACACTTTCACATTACAAAGAAGTTCGCGCACACGCGCCCCTCAGCCCTGCCTTTCAGCCTAGTCTATGTAGACCTTCTGCCTCCAACGCTTACAGCCCCTCAGTCTGCCAGGCAAGCGGAACCCCCATGCACTCCCCAATCAAGCAACTCCCCATCCGACCAGGAGAGGCCAGGGGCCTTGCCCACTTACACTTGTCTGTCAGCTGGTTGACAGCATGGGAGGGGGCCTCCCCCACCTTTCCCTGCCCATCAGCTCTGCTGACAGGTGCAAGCAGGCAAGGGACTCCCCCCTCCACCCCATTCATGCCCATCAGCACATCTGATGGACACAGGCGGGTGGGGGAGTCCCCAGAGCTTCTCGGCAGAGAGGGCAGGCGCCTGTCCGCCCTGGGTGGGGCCTGGGCTGGAGGCGGTTTCACAGTCTCAGTTGACGGGTGGGGGCAGGCATGGCTCCCAGCTGTCCCAGTGTCTGACAGGGAGTTACTGTTCACCTACACTGATTCACAGTCATGCCTCTGGCCGACCGTGGACACTGCCTGGGCCGCGTTGGATGGGGATTCAGACAGGCATGTGAAAGCAGAGTGGGGGCAGGGGAGAGAAAGCCGGGAGCCGGGAGGGAAGGGGGACCTGTGGGTGGACAACTGGAAGGGTCACAGTAGAGCATCCAAAGAGAGGGAATAGGGCCAACATATTTCAGTCAGACTGATCACCGACCAAACACTTTGCACAAAGAAAATCCTCACTGGACATTGAAGAACACGATGGGTTTCTTTATGTGTTTTTGTCAAATAGACTTAGCGAAGACATCTGAGAGGTGCAGATGTACCGAAATAACTAAAATGGCTGGCGAGTTTCCCCCAATCATTCAAATAAGTATTTATTGAACACCTACTATGTGCCAGGAGCCGGATAATGCATTGTCCTTCCATCCCTGAGCCCAAACTCACGCTGTGGGCACCCTGTCCTCTCATGTAGACCCTGGACGGGTAGCCAGAGTGGGCCACCCAGGTTCTCTTCCTGGCCCAGGTGTGAGTCTCTTTCATGACCTGTGTTTACCCTGTAATGATGCCATATGGAGATTTAATAGACTCATTCATAACTTAGGACATTAAACAAGAAACGTCATTATTTTGTGAGCCTTTAAAACCAGTGTTGTTCCTTGCACTAGTCTGGGCTCGTGACCACAGTCAAATGATCCAAAGACTGAAAAGGTCTCCAAGTACCAAGTTCCTAAAACAAAATAAAAACAAAAACAATAAACAATCAAGCAAAAAGGTCATATTTTATAAGACCAAGAACCCATCTATTTTAGTAAGCTTCCTCTCAGGGTCTAGCTTCAATCAACCCAGAGTGCATTTCAGTAGATGAGGAGCGTCCCACACAGGGGCATAGTAAAGACGTTTTCACGCACACACTGGCCTTGGGCTTCCAACCAACAAGAAAATAACCGCTTCGCAGCCACATGTAGCGTGGACACCTGCGTGGCGGGATGGGGCATCCCAGCCTTCTGTGCTAGGTCGGAAAACAGCGGTCCGTGGATTCTGGCTGTTACCTCCAGCAAAGTTTGCCTGGTGGGGGACTTTCAAGCACTTTGGATCTTTCCTGAATTCCAGCGCATCCTCCCAGACACGAGGATCACTCAGGGGAGAGCGGCAGCCCTGTGCGTGTGGGTCAGATTCTGCCGACCCCTGACCCAGGCCTCCCAAAGACCTGAGGGCCCGTTCACGCGCCGAGTCCGGTTCCTCCACGGACGCTGTGTGGACTGAGCTGCTCTGCAGGGACATCTTGGGCACAAAGCGAACTGATCCTAAGGACCCTTTATTTTTTCAATCAAAGTTAAAGCAATAAAGAAGAGCCCCTTCCCGAAAGCTGTCAGCGTAGAAAGTGTTTGCTGATAAGCTCTCGCGAAGACATGAAGACAGCTTTGATTCTGACGACCTTGCATTAGCAGCGGATGTGGTCTGCGGACGGGCAGCCATGGGGAGTGAAGAAGGACCCTACGAGTGATGACGTGTGGCTTTCCGAAGATCCTGCCCCCAGATGCAGCCGTCGAGCATAAAGGGTCAGAAATGATGGGCCGAAGTCCGCCATAGGAAAGCACCCTCAGAGTTTCCTCCATAGCACGGAGAATGAACGGAAAGCCAGAATTTCCAGCCGCTGGAGATGCACATTCTCTGCCTTCTCTGTTGTCGTGGTCTAAGCCAGACAGGGAGGAGCTCACCCGAAACAGGGAGCACTGCCCCGGGTCTCGGGGAACATGTGCGTTCTTCTTTGAGGGGTAAATCACAGTTTAAGAGCCAGTCATCAGGTATTTACATTTTTGGTCTAATGTATTTCATCGAACGGATTCAGTCACGGTATAGTTCACCGACTCAGAGGGTGGCTCCCTGAAATCACGCATTTGCCCCTTCTGGGCAGGAGCTCAGATCTGCCCTGACATTGGAGATGAGCAGATGCGGCTGAGAAGGAAGTTTCTACACGAACGTACCTAGCGCGCAGACGGTGACAGGGGCACGTCCGGTCTCCTGCTCCTTGTCTTCCGTAGGTGAAACATGGACGACGAGGCTGAGGGCTCTTCCTGATGCTGGGCACCTCTGTAGGAGCTGGGGGCTGAGGGTCCCCCGTCAGACTGGTGGTACGAGGTCGTAGCAAACAGTGTCTCGCAGACTGTGTGGCATATATGACTCTGGAGGGGCTCCGCGTTACAGATGCTGCAGCTACTTCTAAAAAAAGGGAGAGAGAAAGAGATTTGACAGGGTCTATTTATTCCGAAAAGTCAACATGGCGAAATTTTTGAACTCCAGTTGGTGTATTTCTTGGATTTCTATTTAGGGTGGACAGTTGTAAGCTCTTTAGTATGCGGAATGAATTTTAGGCGTCCTGGGTATGCCACCACCTAAAACTCTTATTTTTAAACTCATGATAAAACATTTGGATTCTTTCTGGTAAGACTAAGTCGGAAATGTGGAGCACTTCTGAACTGAAGCCAAACCGTCCTTGATCTTCAGACGATACAGCCTACGGAAGTCTTTCTGTGTCTGTGTGAGCCTCGGCTTTAGGCCACGCTCCTCCTGGACACTCGAGCTGCTCAGTTTGCAACAGAAGGGATGGGTCTCCCTGGAGCTGTCTGCCTCGTCCGCATCAAAGCTCCGTCCCAATTCAGCCCTGGCTGGGTTAAGCCTTTCACACCATATTTAAGAGTTGATTCTTGTAGAAAGATAAAGAAAGCTTATAGTCATGTGCTTTGAACGTCTCTAAACAAAACTCAGAAGTAGATTCCTAAGAAGTACCACAAACAACTGCTTCACAAAGTCGCTTGGCAGAAGATGGTGATCGATTTCCCACTGTGAAAACTTTGCGTGAAGAATTACAGAATTACAGAGACCGTCGCATGTAAGATTCCTGCGCTCAGACAGGAGCCCAACTTACGAATAACAGACAGGAGCCCAGCTCTTCCCATTCAGTGGCTCCAAAAATAAAAGACATTGCCCAGGGTGCTTTCTGGAAACACACGGTTTCGTGGAATGGCCGTACTGTCTCACACTAGGAGGGTTTCTGTGGTTAGAGTTTGACCATTGGGCACCATACAAGGGGCTTATGCTCGTTTACTCCTGGAAGTTTCAACCTCAGACTGGTCTGCTCTCTGAATCTCTAAGACAGAAATACTGTGTGTCGTGTGTCCCGGACTTATTTGGGCATGGATTCTGTGTGTCCCAGAATATCTCAAGAGCGCTCGAGTTCATGCCTCTATCGAAGTCTGGGTTTTGGTTTACTCCGGGTTTAAAGGAACCGGGCCTGTGTGTCACGAGTTAAGAAGAGCATGGCGTCAGGCTGGGCAACCACAAACACAGCTAAACCCAAAGTCAGTTACCAAATGCCTGGTTTACACAGGGGCTCGCCTTGTTTCCGGAGCCGCCCTGTCTCTCCGGAACATGGCTGTTGGAAGTCACCAGTAGGAGGAGGAGAATTACAGGAATTTAAGGTGATGACCGAAACCTCTGTATACTTGGCCTGTTGCGCGTCTGTAACAAAATAACCCATTTGAGTTTTGGGTGAATGAGATTCTAGCAAGAAAGACAGGAGCTCCAATATGAACATTTAAAAAAGGAATCAGAAATTTTCCTGGCCTTTCAGAAGTTCCTACGGAGGAGTTTTCCCTGGAGCGTGGCCACAGCCAGATAGCGTCCTGCCTCGCTGTCCCCTTCAGCAGACCCTGCAGGCTCTGAGGGTCCCAGCTGGACCCAGGCCCCAGACAGCCAGCGACCGGCTTCGTGCCTCCTGCTGTTCTCACTTCGCCTGCTGTGTCTGCACTTTCCATGTGGACCCGGCGACTCTCCTCCAGCTGTTGTGTCAGAAGAGAGGCCTTTCTGCATCTCCCCATGGCCCGAGCCCACGACAAGGGGCACGCAGCATCCCTGCTCTCCTGCTGGGGCCGCGTGCCACCTCCACGTCTGGGGCCGGGGCTCCAGGAGCTCTGGCAGAGGTCCGGGTCGCAGGAGATGCTCAGCTCCGTTCCTCAGCCTGCCTCCGCCACTTCTGATGGGACGTTCTCTTCTCTGGCGGCCCTGCGAGGGTCGGTCCCGACCTCTGCACTCTGGCTTCCTCCCTCTTGACAGGCGGGAAGGTCGGCACTAAATGCTGTCGTCTCTCAGTCTGGGGTCAGGGTCCCCACCGGCCTGGGCAAATGTCCAAAACGGATACACCATGACGGCTTCCCTGGACCCGGGAGCCCCCGTGTCAGCGCCTCAGGACTCAGGTGCTTCCGTGGAAGGAGTGAGTCCTGAGCCCCCCGAGGGCCGCACTGGCTCTGGCCCTGGACCGCCGTGGGCGTGAGGTTCTGCTGTCCTCTCCGGAGAGCAGACGTCAGACGCCACGTGCTGACCTCGCATTTTCGTCTTGGCGTGCACGGGGCCGAGGGAGCACCGACCGCTCCGGGAGCAGAGACAGCCGTGCCGCGTGCGGGCCTGCCCTCGTGTGAACTGGCGTTTGGGTCCTCTCAGTCGCCTTCCTTGGGACTCCCAATAACACCAAAGCTTCAAGCAACGTTGAAGCTTCAAGCATCTGATGATGCTTCCCAGAGGGAAGTGTCTTCTGCTGGGAGAGCTTCCAGATCACCAACTAGACCTACATTCAAGCCACATGCATGGGCCCCTCTCTGGAGATGCCATCCGTCCTCTAGGGGCAGGGCTAGCTGAGCCCGATGCAGAGCCCCGGGAAGACGCGAGTGGCAGATGACACCCCTGTCCTTCCAGGAACGGCCGCCGTTCATCAACCCAGATGTTGTTCAAAAAGGAAGAGCTAAATGGCCCGCCCGCGCGTCATGCAGGCCCCTCTCCATGGGTTACTGAAAGGTCCGAGCATTCCCGGGGCTGAAACCTGGGAGTCCGACTCTGCTGGAAAAACATCTGTGGACGTGGTTCCGTGAGGAGGGAGGTGAGCCGTGCTTCTGGAGAGGAGGGATGAGTCAGGAGGCACCGGGACCCACTCTTAAGGCGCCAGACATGCTGTGGGCTGGCTCAGAGGTGCTCCTCAGTGTCTTGTCGTGGGACCAGCCCTCCATTGCTGGCCCACTGGTCACCCCGGAGGTCCGGGCTGGAGTCCTGGATGGTCTCCTTGTCAGCCCCCATCCTCGCTCTCGTTTTCCATTCCCAGATGCAGACCTCACTCCAGGGACAAGTCAGCCCCAGGTTCCCGTCATGTTGGATTCTGTCGGTTTGGTGCGGAGGCCAGTGTTTTGTCTTTAAGACTGCAGACGGCAATGAGGCCAAAACCCTTTCCAGCCGCTCCGTGACTGGGCTGAGCACACACGCGCTCTAGCTCTGCACACAGGACAGGCTCCCAGAGAGCAGTTACGGCCCAGGCTGACGACCGTCCGGGAGCCTCGCCATGCTGCGCCGGCCGACCCGGTGCAGGCTGCTTCTGATGGTCCAAGGACACGGCCCAGACTACGGCACTCACGGTGACACAAGGTCTCCCCCGCCTTGGCGGACGTCTCAGGACTCGTTCCTTCAACAGAGCAGCGTCAGACTGTCTGCACCAGCTTTCCCGACCCACGGCAGGGCCACCGGTTGTCAAACTGTGGTGCCGTGGCTCACAGAGGATGAAGGGCTGAAAGGAAGTTCAGCCGTTTTATCGGAATGGCGCCGAGAGGAGAGGTTCTCAGACTCGAGCACACTCAGATCTGAGAACCTGTGAAAATAACCCTGAATATCTCTCCCTCCTTCACAGTCTATGTCTCTGGAAAGTTCCCCTCTGTGAAGCGAGCTGAGGCAAGGGCATCGCGGGCGAGTGCCAACCACGGCGTGGGAGTTCGGGGACCTCGGTGTCGGGGAAGCCCGGGTTCCGGAGGGCCCGGTGCCCATTGCCTCACTGAAATGTCACCTCACTTGACTGTCGAGATGTTCAGAGACGCTCACACCTGAGCCAAATGCTGTCTGTGCTGCCGTGAAACGGGGCCCCCACAGTGCAGTCCGCCGCACGCGGCTGTAGATTTCCAATGCTCCGGAAAGCCTGACCCGACGGGCCAGAGAGGGAAGGACGGCCGTCCAAGTCCCACTGCTCGCCTGCTCTGACAGTGCGGAATATTTGTGCCTCTTCCCTTCTTTACCCTCCCGAGACCTGCCGTCTCCACCCTCGGGGCATACCGGGCACCGTCAGTCATGCCCCCCAGATAAACACACTTCCAGGAGGAAGACGGACATTGCCAGCATTCTTCTACTTTATTTACCGAGCTCTGAGTTTTGACAACATTATTCTTTAGTCCTTGAGGAAGTAATACAGTCTCGCCCTTAAAATGCTGTAAGTAGTCGATAATGCATTATTACAGTAAGCCGTTCCCCTCGTAGCAATTATCCAATAACCCTTCATGAAAGACCGTGGCTTCCTAATCTGTTTATAATTATCATTTCAATGATCCCACACATTAATGTCTGACCTTCAGCAACTCTGACCTGATCTTAATTAGCTCTAATATCAAATCATCGCTACACAAGAAACTAGCCATGACCAAATGAATGAACCCCAGGTACAGTTAATTTCTGGAGCAATTATCTTTTCATGTAGGGAGATTTAAATGATTATCTGCACAATTTCACACAGTTTTATGTAATTCTGCGACATTATAAATTCTGTTTTAAATCATATTTCAAAGGCAGGGCTCCACAGTCTGGTTTTGTCTAGTGGTCTCAAGTCCTTGGCTATAACATCACATGTTCTCCCTGTGTGATGCAGGACGGGTTTGTTTCCTCGTTTTCAATTACAAACAAGTAACAAAAACACAGGTTACAAAGTGATACATTGTAGTCAAAGGGATCACTGTACAGCTCGGCCATCCGGGAGCAAATGCCATCCAGGTTAAATCGTTAAAGAGAATGCAACCTTATACAGAAATATTAAAAGTAATTGATAATATAATGTGTGCGTAAAAAGATCAGAAAACCCAAAATGTGTGTTAATGTGAGTCACGCGCTTACTAACCTCCAGGGATGGGAAAACGCTGCCGCCTTTAGGGACCTGCAGGGTGCCGCTAAGGAAAGGGAGTGGTGTCCGTCCCTCGACCCCCAACCTATTCCAAACAGGAGACACACGCGGGTGTTCTTATCAGGAAGCAGCTAACTTCCCGAAGTTTTCTGCATGACACTAGCCTCGCGGTGTTGGATTCCCTTTCACAAACGTCCAGCTGACTTTGGGGGTAACCATACACACGCAATGGCAATATTGAGGAAACATTTGGGTGCAAACGAAGTCTTGAGAAGAGAGGCCATCAGAAAATGCCTGCTGAGCATTGTCTCCAGCGTCAAAAGCCAGGGCTTAATTGGTCCAAAGGCAGCGTTTCAGCAGACTGTCTCGTCTCCTGCTCTCGACACAGCTTGCCGGGCTTGCACTGAGCGCCGTCCTAGGCAAAGTTCTTGCAACACCTGACATTTCACTAACGTTTCATCCCAGACACCAAAACACTGGTCCTGCGGCCACACACTGGAGCAAGCGGCCCGACGACGGGGACAGACGTGTCACGGCGAGCTGCTGGAATCGATCACCCCGAGTCCCCAGGAGGGACGTTCGCTTGCTGACCACGTACCTCTGCTCGTCCTCAGAGTTATAATTTTCAAGAAATGGGAAGATGACCCACTTTTATGTCAAATAGCCTAACAGACGCAGGGTAAGTGGGCAGTTTCTTCATAAATAACAGAGTACTTGGCATGGTCTCCATTGATAAATATTTTAAATGTCTAGGTCTGTGGGTCCGTTGAAGTTAAAACATGTGTCCAAAGACGAAAGGTGACTGTAATTTGGACAGAGGCTGCGGCGTGCTCTCAGACATGCCAGGGCCAGCCGCCGCAACGGATCACTCCAAGTCTCCAGGAGCGACGTTCGCTTAAAAATCCGTCCCATAGCTTCGAACACAGCTTCAGAGCTTCCCGGGAACAATGGAAGGAAACTGTCAGCGCCCCGATTCATCACGGCTTGTCCACACAGCCACTCTGGAGTCCAGGGCTCGTAGCCCCCACTCCAGGACTCCACCCGGGCTGGAGACCCTTACACGTGAGACCCCACAGGGTGTAAGCCTCGTGGTGACCTTGGACAGTGACCTTACCGGGACCTTCCACGGCGTTCCAGTCTGAGACTTCTGTCATCTTGGCCATGCTGTCTATAGCCTTTAAGATTAAAATGTTTTAAATACATAGAAATAGAAGTCAGTGCAGGGGATGAAATCATTAAATAATCTCAAATTTTTAAATGGTTCTTGTTTTGCACACCTGCCAATGTCAAGACAGGGGTAGGGACGATAGTGTCCTGAGGGTCAGGAGTGGTGCCCTGCGCGTGGAGATCATCGAGCTCTCCGCTCCTTTCTCATCTTTGGAAAAATGCTTGAGGTGTTCGGCGCGGACGCCTCTTTTCTGCGGCTGAGCTGAAAGCTGAAGGCCTTTGTGCCAGTCACTTCTCTCCTTCAAAGAAAACCCCTGGGCCTACACTCTCTCTTGTTTAATCATTGAAGCTCCTAGAGGTAACTACCCCGTTATATATAAGGTTTGACATCGGGTGTTAATTTATTACTTGACTATCTGATTTAACAAAGCTTCTGTGATGGTGAAGTTGGTTGCTTCTAACAGGAAAGACCCCACCCCACCCGCTCGCCGCGTCTCTATCAGACCCGGGAGGAGACCAGGCTCCTCAGCCTCCAGGGAGGCCTCTGCTGCGTGTCCGCGTGTATTTTAGTGGACACAGTGAGGTAAGGATTGGCTCTGGGTGCGGTTCCTCACCCTCCCTCTCTTGGTCGGCCCTGTTAAGCAAAACTACCCCAAGCACAGCAGCAAAAGCAACAACCACCACAGTGATTCACGCATGTGTCCTGGCAGGGGTTTCCTGAGGAGAGCTTCTGCCCAGATGAAATGAATGATGCCCGTGAGGTGCTTTACTCAATGTCGGCCACAGAGTGAGAGGGCAGGATGCCAGCCTGCGTGACAGGGCAGGGCACACTGGGGACAGGCAATTCCTGCCCACAGAGAGCGAATAATGACAGTGTCACTGGGCCTGGAACGAAGATCTGCTCTAAATAGGTCCTGACTCGTCCCACAAAAGAACTTTCCGCAAGGTCATGGCCAGGACTCTATGCATTCGCCACAACGCCCCGAGCAGTGGGCGGACCCTGGTCACTGCAGAGAGGGTCACTCGCGTTCAGGAAGAAACCGTTTCTGATGCTGCGGACACTCTCTCCTTCTATCTGTTCTTGTTTTTATTTCTGTCTCCCTGAATTTGCACATTTGAGCATTACACAGTAACCCTCAGCAAAAAATACATAAATGCATAAATAAATAAATAAAATCGGTCTCTGTTTAGTAAAACAAACAGCAATTTTCTTTAAACATTTTTTGTTTGGACTTAGTTGAATGCACACACACTAACAGGCACGAAACCAAAACATGCAGCCCCGTGACCTTCCGGGTTCGGAAATAGACTATTTCCAGACCCCAGGAGCCCGTTCATTGTCCTCCAAACCCTGACGTCGCCTTCCCCGACAGAGGCGCACACCATCTTCATTCTGGTGCTGAGATTTGCGTCTGACTGGATGGGATGGGTCTAGCTTCTTTCGCTCGCTTACGTTAGGGAGAGCAGATGGTTTGGTGGAGCTGCAGCTGTCTCCATCCGACGGCTCGTCCTCCGCCGCGGTACAAACGCACAAAACGACAGTATCCCGTTATACCCAAGAGCAAAGTAGGCTTCACATCTTCCCCCATTTACCGTTCTCTGGTGACATTTTCCTTATGGTTTAATTTGTGTTTCCTGATGACCCGTGAGGCTGTGTAACCTTTCTTCTTTCTTTCTTTCTTCCTTTCCTTCCTTCTTTCTTTCTGTCTGTCTGTCTTTTTAATTTTTTGAGCATTTGGAAATCCCTGTTGTGAATGGCCTGTTTAAGGTCTCACCAAGTTCTTTCTCCTGTTGAGCTGCCTCGTTTACAAGGTGGCCGTTCTTTCTATATTTTGGAGCGTTTGTCCATCACATATGGTAGAAGACCTCAGCCTACTCTGTAGTATCAGGTCCTTAATAGTGATTCTGGTAAACAGAAGTTCTTAATTTTAATAAAGCACATTTATCAGTTTCCCCCCGTTTTGCTTTGTGTATTTTGCATCCTACTTGAGAACTCTTTTCTTACCTTGGGGTCTTGAAGATATTCTCTTATCGTTTCTTGTAGAAGTTTAATTGTTTTGCCTCTTATTTTTAGATCAACAATTCATCTGAAATAGGTTGTGTTTATTTTGTGATGTATGGGTTAAATTCCGATGTCTTCTTCTGACACCATTTAGTAAAAGACCGCCATTGTGCTTTGGCTTCTCCTGTGCCATAGTCAAGTGCTCAGTCTTCCTTCTGTTCTCTTTCTCTTATCCATGCCTTGATAATACCTATGGCCTTAATTATTGTCCCTTGGAATGTGTCCTGCTATCTGGTCAAATGATTCCTCCCTCCTTGTCATTCTTTAAGATTTGTGTCTTTATTTTAAGCCCTTTGAGTTTATATGTGAATTTTATAATAGTGAATTTTCTAATTACAAACATGACACACTATTGCTTATGTAGGTTTTCATTAATGCTCTCTAAGTTTTAGGGAATATATTTTGTTAGATTTATTCTTATGTATTTAATAATTTTAAAAGTCTTTTTGATATGAATATGATTTAATATATTTCTAAAATAAAAATGAAATTTTGTATATTAATCTTATATCTGGCAACATTGTCAAGTTTAACTAAACTGATAGTTGTTCTCTTAACTTTCTGATTCATTTGTCTAATAAGGAATAACATATTAGTCTGCCTCCCAAGAATCAGTATAAAGGCAGGATATATATATATATATGTGTTTGTGTGTGTGTGTGTGTGTGTGTGTGTGTGTTTGCACATATATATACGCACATATATGCATATGTGTGTATATATATTTAAATAAGTAAGAAAAAAGGAATAAAAGAATAAAAGAAAGAAAGAAAGAAAGAAGGAAGCAAATGAAAGACAGGAAGGAAAGGAAGGAAGGAAAGGGGGGGGAAGGAAGGAAAACTAAAGAAAAGAAAATCCGTTTAAAGGTGTAGGCAAAAACCCAACTTAAGCCAGGACCTCAGAGGCCAATACCTTGGAAAGAAAAGGAATATACTGAAGTCAGTCCTAAATTCCCTGCATCTCTGTTCCTTTAGACATTGGCAATCGGTGGTGTGTATCAGTTTTCTATTGCTTCCTAGTGAATTACTGCAAACTTTGCTTGTAAAATAGCGCGCATTTATCACCCCATGGCTTCTGTGCCCAGGATTTCAGGAACAGGTTAGCTAAATCCTCTGTTCAGGACCTCACAAGCTACAATATTGCAATAAATTTAAAAAAAAAGATCAGACTAGATTTAAAAGAAACTAACTCTATGCCATTATAAAAGACACATCCTAAATATACAAGTACATATATCTGAAAACCAAAGATTGGAAAAATATATACCATGCAACAATTAAGGCAAAGACAGCTGGTATATATATATTCTAATATCACATAAAATAGGTTGTAAGACTAGAAGTATAACCATAAATTAAGATATTTCATAATGAAAATTAGTTAATGCAACAGTATGAGTTATTACCTAACTTGTTCTGGTCATACAAAGACAATCATGTTAAACACCAAACTGTGATTGTCTGTTGTTGTTTCTTTGTATAGCTTGTTGTTCAGAAACTCTGAGGCTTCTGTATAGTATATAGTATATAGTATATAGTATATAGTATATAGTATCAGATACATACTAGCAGAACTAGAAAAATGAGAAATTAGTATAGATTTAGACACTTAGAATGTTTGGGGGATTTACAAAATTGGTAGATCACATTGACTAAACCCAAAAAGAATAAGATACACATTCTTTTTTTTTTTTTACGATTTTATTTATTTATTTCACAGACAGAACACAAGTAGGCAGAGAGCAGACAGAGGGAGAGGGAGAAATAGGCTCCCCGCTGAGCAGAGAGCCCAACGTGGGGCTCAATCCCAGGACCCTGAGATCATGACCTGAGCGGAAGGAAGCCACTTAACTGACTGAGCCACCCAGGTGCCCCTGGATACACATTCTTTACTAATACATACAAAATGTTCACCATTTTATAGAACTGAAATCATTAAGAGTACATAAGCTGACCATGGTGAAATTAAGTTATAGGTTAATTTAAGAAGATAAATATAAAATATTTAAATATTTGGAAGCTGAACAACACATTTCTGAATAACCCATGAGTCAAATGGAATCTGGAAATATTTTTAACTAAAATTCAATAAGTAAACTTAAACATGAAGAATGCAGCTAAAGCTGTATTTAGAAATTCAGAGCCCACAGTGCACATGTAAGAAAAGAAGAACTTGGGGCGCCTGGGTGGCTCAGGGGGTTAAAGCCTCTGCCTTCGGCTCAGGTCATGCTCCCAGGGTCCTGGATCGAGCCCCACATCAGGCTCTCTGCTCAGCGGGGAGCCTGCTTCCCCACCCCCCTCACCCCACCTGCCTCTCTGCCTACTTGTGATCTCTGTCAAATAAATAAAATCTTTAAAAAAAAGAGAGAGAGAAAAGAAGAACTAGAAATTAATGGCCTGTGCATCTGAATTAGGAAGCTGATATTCTGTACCGTAATTTAAGTTTCTATTAACTTTTGAAAAACTTGCAAGCTTTTAAAAAGTAGTCGTACATTTTGCTTTTCCAAAAGAAATGCCTGCAGGTTCTGGTTTCCCCACCTTTTGCACTATTTGGCACGGTTAGTTTCTTCAACTGTATCCATTTCAGTGAGACAGCGGAGGTTTCTTATCGCGGTTATAATATGGATTTTCCTAATGACTCATGACGGTGAGCATCATTTTGTGTGTTTATTACTTATTTGTTAGTCTTCTTTTTTTTTTAAGATTTCATTTATTTGTTTGACAAAGAGACAGAGAGATCACAAGCAGGCAGAGAGGCGGACAGAGAGAGAGGGGGAAGCAGGCTCCCCTCTGAGCAGAGAGCCCAATGCGGGGCTCGGTCCCAGGACCCTGAGATCATGACCTGAGCCGAAGGCAGAGGCTTAACCCACCGAGCCCCCAGGAGCTCCTGTTAATCTTTTTTTTAATATAAATTTCATTTTCACATCCTTTGTCTTTTTTTTTTCTGAGAAATATTCTTTATATTGAGCTTCAAAAGTTCATTATATATTCTGAATAAAAGTCCTTTATTGGATATTTATTTCCACGGTATTTCCTGTCTGTGGTTTGTCTTTTCAGCCACTTCATGTCATCATTTGAAACATTTTTTTTTTAACTTAACTGAAGTCCAGCTTACCCATTTTTTGGTAAATTACCATTTTACCAAGCATAATGTATTACACCTTTACGGCCATAATAAAAAACCTTTCCGTCAATGAAATTCATAAGGATGACTCTTTTGTTGTCTTCTAGGTATTTTAGAGTTTTAACTCCTGCGTTGGGATCTGGGATCCACTTTGGGGTTAACTTTATGTTGTGCAGGACTTCAGTCTTACGCTCGCTTGTTTTCCGCGGTGGTTGCCGCGGTGGCTGTTGGGTTGGCGGCTTGCTGGTCTGCTTCTGACGTTGATTCCGACTGTCCCAGGAGCAGCTGTTGACAGGCTGATGCTCTGCTCAGGGGGTTGTCCGGGCTTGTGTGTGGACAATCTACC
Source organism: Lontra canadensis (assembly GCF_010015895.1). Taxonomy (NCBI): domain Eukaryota; kingdom Metazoa; phylum Chordata; class Mammalia; order Carnivora; family Mustelidae; genus Lontra; species Lontra canadensis. The sequence goes on along the minus strand of NW_022631016.1, from coordinate 1,872,757 downwards.
AGCCACAGCGGAAGGGTTGACTTCAAGGCTTCTCAGCTCTGTCTCACTCACCTGTGTCCTGCCTTAGTCCAATGCCGTATTGCCTGATTACTGTGGCTTTTGACTCCGTTTGAAATCAGATAGTCCAAGCCCTCCGTGTTTTTCGTTATTCGCTTTTTTTTTTTAGCTAGTCTTGAGTTTCACATAATTTTTATAAGATAACCAATTTTACATTAAAATGACCTACTGAGGTTTTGAGGGGGACTGTAGTGAATTTTCAGATCAGTCTGAAGAGAAATGACGCCTTCCTGTTGGGTATTGCAACGTGCGAACATGGCATCTCTCAAATCGCGTTTTACTTGTTCTAGTTTCTAGTTTTCAGTGTACTTCACGTCTTCTGTTAAATTATTTCCTAGTATTTTGCTTTTTTTCCCCTTCTTTAGTAATAGGAATTTTATCTTAAATTGTATTTTCAGTGTTTATGTTACTGAAATGCAGACAAAAATTAATTTTTAAAATCTTGATCTTATATCTTGAGATCTTTTAAAACTCATTTATTGGTTTAGGTTCTGAGTTTGCACATGTCTGGGTGTTCCTTGGGATCCACATACTGGATCATGTCATCTGTGTATAAATTTTAGTTTCTTCTCTTCCAATCTATATATTTATCATTTCTTTTAAAAAATAATATTAAGTCTTCCATTCAGTATGGAATAGAAGTGGCGAAAGTGATCCCCCTTGCCTTCCTTGTTCATGATCTTGGGGGAAAATATTCAGGCCTTAACTATTGAATACGACATGGAATTTTTATAGAGTCCTTTGTCAGATGAAAAAAAAAATCTGTACTGTATTAAGCACGTTAAAAAAATTATGAATGGGTGTTAGATTTTGTCAACTTTTTTTCACCCATTGAGACATCCTGTGGCTTTAGTTCACTGACCTTTTAATATGGTAATTATATTGTTTTTGGATGTTAAACCAGTTTAGCAGTCCTAGCATAAGCTTCTGGATATTTTAAAAGCTGTTACATTGATTTATTAAGACTTTGTTAAGTATTTTGGTCCATGTTCATGAGTGATATCGAGCTGCAGCTTTTTTTTTCTTCTTTTTGTATCTTTATGTGTCTTTGGTATCACTATTACTGGCCTCACCAATAGAATTAACAACTGTTAATTTCTCCTGTATTATCTGCGAAAATTTGTGAAAATATTATTCCTTTTTTTATATGTTGATAGAATTAATCTATGAAGCCATCTGCACCTGGAATCTTTTTGTGGAAAGATTTTTTTATTACTGATTTAATTTCTTCAGCAATTATAGTCCACTCAGATTTTCCATTCCTTCTTTAGTCAGTTTTGGTATTTGTGTATTTCTAGGAATTTGTGTAATTATCTACATGGCCTAGTGTCTTGGCATAAAGTCACCATCATATCCCTTTATAATGTTTTTAACTTCTGTGCAGTCACCAGGGATCTCCCTTCTTTAATCTTGATTTGTATGTTCTCTTTTTATTTTATAGTATCTCACATGAAAATTAGGAGTTTTGTCAGTCTTTTCAAAGTAACATCTTTTAGATTCATAGATTTTCTCTACTATTTTCTGGAGGTCTTTTTTTTTTTTAATTACCTTTTATTCTTTTTTTTTTTTCCTTCTACTTGATTTGGGTTTAGTTTTCTCTGTCTGTTAAAGTTCCACAAAGAAGGCTCGGTTATTGCCCTCAGACCCTCATCCTGCAGTACAGTCCGTAGCTCTCCAGACGTCCCTCTAAATGCTATGTCAGGAATACTTCATCAGCTTCCGTGTTGTGCTCTGTGTTTATTTCAAAATATTTCTTAATTGCTATTTTATCTCTTCTTTAACCCACAGGTATTTAAAAGCGCATTGCTTAATTTTCATATACTTGGTAGTTTCTCGAATTTCTCTCCGTTGCTGAAGTCTGGTCTTGCTGTGGTCAGGGAACATACTTTGTATGATTAAAATCCTTTCAAATGTGTTGAGATTTGTTTGTTGGCCCAGCATGTGGTCCATCCTGGAGAACGTGTCCTGTGTCCCTTAAAAGAACGTGTATTCTTCTATTGCCGGAGTGTTCTAGAAATGTCAGTGGGGCCCGGATGGCTAGTTGTGCTGTTCAAGTCTTCTAACTCCCTTTTTATTTTTATTCAGCTTAATTCACTTCTCAGTTACCAAGATCATGTTGATTAATTGACCCTTTCATTATGAAATGTCTCTCTTTATGGTAATATTTTTTGGTATTACTGTGGCTACTCAGGTGTCTTACAGACATTGTTGCATGATGTGCTCATTCCATCATTTTCCTTTCAGACCTATGTGTGTCTTTGAACCTAAAGAATCATCTCTCATAGAAGGCATATCACTTTCCACAGCTGGTTTTTACCCACGGTGGCAATCCGGATTCCGTGTATTCATGGTCACTGTTGGATTTATACCAGTCATTTTGTATTTCATTTCTATGTGCCTCCTGTCCCCCCCCACCCCGGTTTCTTTGTCCTTTCTTTACTTTTTGTGAAAAGTAAGTGTTTTAGAATACTATTTTAATTCTAGAGATTTACTGTTTTTTATTTTTTATTTAAATTCAATTTAGTCAACAAACACTGATTATTAGTATTATTAGTTTCAGGAGTAGAATTTAGTGAGACTATTTTAAAAATGTATTATTTTGTTTGCTGTATAGATTACAATATTATCACTTCTACTTAAGACTAATACTAATTTAATTACGGCAAAATTTAGAAACTTTTCCCTAATATAGCTCCATTTATTTTCTTTTCCTTTGTGCTCTTACTGTCATGTGATACATGTGACAGCATATATGGTAGTATAATAATATAATCTATATGTTCACATACTAAGTATATGTCAGTATGTATAAATATATCACTCTCTATATATCAGCATATTATATAGAGCTATATGCATCTGAATTTATATAATAAACCCAATACTACCGTGCTATAATAATTTCTTTATATAACCTATGTCTTTTAAAGAAGAGAGTAAGTGCAGAATTTGCTTTAGTATTTGTGTCATAAAAATCTGATAACACCATTTAGTCTTTATCTGAGAATATTTGCCTTAATTTTTGATGGATACTTTTACTGAATAATTAATTTCTCTTTGATATTTTTAAAATTTGTTTTTCTTTAAACACTTTACACATGTAGTCCTTCTGCTTTCTGGTCTCCTTTGCCTCTGACGGGAAATCAGCTGTTAAACATATGACTGTTCCCTTGAGTGTGACGAATTGTTTTTCCCATGTTGTTTTCCAGATTTTCTCTTTGTACACACTTTTACAGTTCTAATGACTAGGAGGGGAATAGCTAGGTTTTAAATTCAACTTTGATGCTCCAGTTTTCCAAAGACGTTGTGGAAAATCACCCTCTCGTCGTGGTAGCACTTGTTTGTTTAAGAAGAGCTTCTCCTCCGAACTGGGCACAGGCAGTGCTAGAGGCTGGGGTTCCAACTACCACAAGGTTCCTAAGCCTCCCACAGCCTGGAGGATGATGAATTCGTAACTCACATCTCCATTGCCTAGAGACAAAGGACACATTTTACTGAGATCCTTGAATATTCCCAGCCCTGTGCTAGACGCTGAGGTGACGCAAGGAGCAAACACTTTGACCTGCTAACAGAGAGACACAGGAACATCTTTGACTTCACGCCAACCACCTGTCTCCAGTCTGCTGTGACACTCTGGGCTCATCATTGCTCTGGTATCCCCAGTCAGCATGTTGGGGTGACTTTCAGTTATCATGTAGTTTTGGGTGAAAAAAAGGAAAAAAGAAAAAAGAGAGCTCCAGGTATAGTTCAATGAGGAGAAGAAACAATGATTCCAATCACTGTTTGTCCGTGCAGCCAGAAGAATGAGGAGTCACAGCTTCTCTGATAAGGTCTAGAAGGTTGGAGGATTCCTAAATATACATATATATATTCCCTGGAATTCAGTTTCCCAAGTACGTTAAAAATATGTTTTTACATTGTGAAATATTGTGAGGTTCCCAGCTTGGTTGAGAGGGGGAAATTACTGTGAAATATTGATTTGGGGGGCACAGTTTTAGCAATGTCTCAATTGTACATTGTCCTTTGGTCTTGTTTTCCCTGAAAATTTAGGTTATTCATAATTTCTACCTATGTATATATTTGTCCTTTCTTTTACACAAAAATGTGCTTCAAATTGCTTTCGGTTTATGCACCAGACAGTGCGGGCTACTCTCAAAGGGCTGGAGGACTGGCAGCACAGCCCCATGGCAGAGCGTGGAAAGTCCTTCCTCACCAGCCATCCTGCCGCCCCACTCCCAAAGGAAGGCACCTGCCGGACGCAGCAAATCTAGCCTAGAATAAATTAATGAAAAACACTTCATGAACTTGCAGCTGATTGTCTTGGAGTTTAAATCACTTATTTTTTAGGAGCTGAGTGTGGAAGACGGGATAGAGAGCCGTTAGGAAAGACAGGCTTTGCTGCCACGCAATGAGATTTACTCTGCGTTGAGAATTGAATCAGGCCCCTTCCACGTGACCTCACCTTGTCCTGTGAAGCATGTATTCTTGTCCCCACGTGCAAACGGGTAAGCAGTGGGTCAGGGAAGCTACCTTCCTATCTAAGCTAGGTCACACAGCTGCTAACCCCAGCCCGGGTCTGTCTGGTCTCAAGGCCCCGGCTCCGCCAGTGGCATCTCCTGCTTTCATCACCCGCCCCCCCCCCACATTTTCCCATGCCCACCGTGAGGCTGCTGGGCAGAATTCAGAAAGGCAACACTGCTTGGGACCGATGCCTCAAGAGAACAAACCGAGGTCACGGAAGCTTGTGTCAACCCCTGATATAATCTTCAAACATGGGGAAACACAGAACAGCTCAGCACTTGTTAAGGATCAAAATAAGGAGGCCAGAGTGACTTTTTACACTCATTAAATGAGTACACGGCTGTGATGTCCTTTGACACAAAAGTGGTCAAACGTGATTCTGCACCTACGAGTTACAACTTTTCCACTCTAAAGAACAATTTCTCCAACCCGCCCACGAGCCACCAGTGCGGCAATCCCTTCTAGAGGGAGAATGGAGTCTGCTCGTGGCCCCGCTTGCCCTCATTCTGGCTTCTGTGCCGCCGCTCTCAGACTGAGCTCAACGGCCCTTCCTTTCATGCCTCACCAGGCTCCACCTGTGGTAGACGTTTTCATTGTCACTCCTTTTCTTTTTAATTTTAATTCACTTAATTAGCATAAAGTGCATTATTAGTTTCAGAGGTAGAGCTCAGTGATTCATCAGTTGCATAGAACACCCAGTGCTCCTCACATCCCTGCCCTCCTTAAAAAGCCCATCCCCCCATCACCCCACTCCTCTACCCCACTCCCCTCCAGCAACACTCAGTTTGTTTCCTAGAGTTAAGAGACTCTCATGGTTTGCCTCCCTGTCTAAGTTCATCTTATTTTATTTTTCCCTCCCTTTCCCTATGACTTTCTGTCTTGTTTCTTAATTTCCACGTATGAGTGAAATCATATAATTGTCTTTCTCTTATTGACTTACTTTGCTCAGCATAAAACCCTCTAGTTCCATCCACATCATTGCAAATGGTAAGATTTCATTTTTTGATGGCTGAGTAGTATTCCTCACACCAGTCAAGAAACGACAGATTCTGGTGAGGATGCGGAGAAAGAGGAACCCTCCTACACTGTTGGTGGGAATGCAAGCTGGTGCGGCCACTCTGGAAAACAGCATGGGGGTTCCTCAAAAAGTTGAAAATAGAGCTACCCTATGACCCAGCAATTGTGCTACTAGGTATTTACTCAAAGGACAAAAACACAGTGATCCAAAGGGGCACCTGCACCCCAATGTTTATAGAAACAATGTCCACAATAGCCAAACTGTGGAAAGACCCCAGAAGTCCATCAACAGATGAATGGATAAAGAAGTGGTCCGTATTTACAATGGAATATTACTCAACCTTTATTGTCACTTCTAGCACCGTCTGCCCTCCCCCCATACAGAGTGCATGGGTTCTCATACAGCCGTTATTTCTCAAGAGGCCTGGCTCGGGTCTCAGGTTCACTGTGAGCTCCCTCTGAGGTCTTCACAATCCTGTAGTTGCCAAATAATGAATTTCTTCATTTGGATATAAATAATGGGACAAATATGAATATTATCATTTAGTGTAAACCTCTTGTCCTACCCAGTCCATTGAAAGCATTGGTTAATTGTTTCCATGAGTCCTTTTTTTTTAAGTTATACAGTTGGGGCATCTGGGTGGCTCAGTTGGTTAAGTGTCTGCCTTTGCCTTAGGTCATGATCCTGGGGTCCTGGAATCAAGCTTTCTGTCAGGCTCCCTGCCCAACACGGAGCCTGCTTCTCCCTCTAGCCCTGCTGCTCCCCCTGCTTGTGCTCTCTCTCTCCCAAATTAATAAATAAAATCTTAGAAAAATAAAGTAACACTATTTCAGGTAAACAGAACTAACTTGTGGTAGAAGGTGTAAGTATTACAGAAAAATAACAACACTAATTAAAATGGCGTCAACAGGATAACACAAATTTGCTGAGAGGAATAGCCTGTGTGAATTCTGTGTTGCCATCAAAATTAAATTCGTACTTAAAAGTCTATCACTCAGGGGGTTTCTTCATAATTTACAACCAATGTGTCAGTTGATTTTTACTGTCTAACAAGTGGCTGCAAAGCTTAATAGCTTAAAAAAAAAATCCAAGATCTATAAAGAACTTCTCAAACTCAACACGCAAAAAATAATCCAGTGAAGAAATGGGCAGAAGACATGAACAGACACTTCTCCAGAGAAGACATTCAAATGGCCAATAGACACATGAAAAAATGCTCATCATCACTCGACATCAGGGAAATACAAATCAAAACCACAGTGAGATACCACCTCACACCAGTCAGAATGGCTAAAATTAACAGGTCAAGAAACGACAGATGTTGTCAGGGATGTGGAGAAAGGGGAGTCTCCTGCACTGTTGGTGGAGTGCAAGCTGGTGCAGCCACTCTGGAAAACAATACAGAGTTTCCTAAAGATGTTAAAAATGGAGCTACCCTATGACCCAGCAGGTGCACTACTGGGTATTTACCCCAAAGATACAGACGTAGTGAAAACAAGGGGCACCTGCACCCCTGTGTTCACAGCAGCAACGTCCACAATAGCCAAACTGTGGAAGGAGCTGAGACGCCCTTCAGCAGATGAATGGATAAAGAAGATGTGGTCAGTACTACAATGGAATATTCCTCAGCCATCAGAAAGGATGAATATGCAGCTTTTACACTGACATGGATGGGACTGGAGGGGGTGATGTTGAGTGAAATAGATCAAGCGGAGAAAGACAATTAACACGTGGTTTCAGTCATATGCGAAGGAGTGAAGGATACTGTTAAGGAACAGCGATAACATAAATGAATAACCCTAAGGGATAGAACAGAAGACTGTAGGGGCAGGAAGAGAGGGGGAGTGGGAATCAGAGAGGGAGACAAACCATGAGAGACTATGGACCTCAGAAAACAAACTGAGGGTTTCAGAGGGGAGGATGGGTTAGAGGGTGATGGGTGCTAAGGAAGGCATGCGTTGTCATGAGCACTGGGTGTTACACACAACTAATGAATCGTTGAACACTACATCAAAAACTAATGATGTGCTGAATATTGGCTAACTGAACATAATAAAAATAAACAAATAATCATTAGTCACCAGTTCACAATTCTGTGGTTTGGCAACTTGAACTGGGCACCAGTGGGTGATTTTCCCACTTGTCTGTCTCACCTGGAGTGAGTGCCGCTGGGTCTGGACCTCTAGAGTGGACTCCCCTGCATGACTATCAGCTGGGATCCTGGGTTCTGCCCCCAGGGACTCTGCAGCAGGATGGCCCGAGCCCAGAGTGCCCGTTCCCAGTGCAGTGAGAAGAGGGAAGGTCCAATGCGCAAGCTCTGCTTGAGGCACATTTGCTAACCCCCCTGGTCCCCATCTGTCATAAGGCCAAACCCAGACTCAGGGGGTGGAGAAACCGGTGTACATCATGGTGGGGACAGCCAAGAAGAACGCACAGAGGATCACACAACCCAGCACTTTTCATCTGGAGTCCTCCTCTGGTGAGGGGGCATGGCTACTGCGCTCCTTGCTTTTGCACCTTTTGACTACTCGGTTTATCCGTTCATTTAATAAGTGTTTGTTGAGCACCTCTCACGTGTCAGGAATAGTTTTAAGGACTGGAGATATGCAGAGAAATAGAAAAGGATTCTACTGGCTATTAAGAGAAAGATCACGAGAATGCCTATTGCAGAAAGTGATGTTGGTAATAAAAGCAGTTATTTCCACTGAGTGGATTTTGGAAACAGCAAGAGGAGACTTGACCTGGGTCTGGAAGGAGGGGTTGGGGTCTTCCAGGTCAAGGGAAGGTGCAGCTTTCCATCAACATTACAGGACATGAATAGGTCCTGTTGGCTGGGACCTACAGACAGGTGCTCGGTATTGCTGGAAGGCTGAGGAGTACCTGTGCGCATCTCTGTCCTCAAGGAATTTAACAGGGGTAGGAGAGAGAAACAAGTCATCTAATCGAAGCTGTGGTGTGTGGGGGCTCGTTGCTACTGGTAAACGTACTAAGATGGGGCACCTGACCATAGGCCATGGCACCCGGTGCACCATATGGTGTACCTTGGGAGTCTGTGGGAGAGGAAGACTGGGAAGGAGAGACCCCAAGGGCTGATGTCCAGGAGCTCGAGACTGCCCTGAGCAAGGAGAAGCAAGGAGGTTCCCTTGGGCTGGCGGAAGGACGCTGGGTGTTGAGAGACACAGATGGCCAGTAACTCACAATGGCCCCCATGGCATAGAGGAAGGCACTCCAGCCTTGTTCCAGAGAGTTATGGGAGAATACTGAAAATGCATGTGTCCATGTGTGTGTGTGTGTGAGTGTGCACGTGTGGGTGTGCAAGCATGTACCTGTACAGGTGAGGAAAGATGAGGAGGTGGGGCAAAGGCTTACAACCACAATTACACATCAGAGAGATTGTTCAGCCTGGGATGTGAAAGACAGATTGGGAAGGCAATAACATATTTAAATTTTAACTTTAAGGAACAGAGTGGCTGAGGTCATAGGGATGGTTGTGGAGACACACACACAGTGGGAAGCAGAGGCAGAAAGCAAGGGGCAAGCACCCAAGAGTCCCCGCAGAGCTGGTTCTCCCACCACAGTAGCCTCATGTGGGAGCCCATGTGCCAAGCATGGCCTGCTGAGAACCTTGGATTGGCCATTCCCTCGGTGTCCATGTGGCTCACATCCTTACCTCCTTCCTCTGTGCAGGAGCCATTTCCTGGTGAGAACTAGCCTGGGGGCCATCAGCTCTCCCACACCGGCTCCCACCCGGCTTGCACCTGTGTGTCTGTCCCTGTGGCCTCTATCACCTTCTACAGTGCTGCATATAATTTACTCATCTACCATGGTCATTGTCCATTGACTCCTTCCCCCTCCACTGAAATGGAAAAAAAAAAAAAAGATGAAAACTATGAATTTCATCTCTTTTTTTCTTAATGCGCCCATTGCCTTGAAAATGTTGGTCACATAACCGGTACTGAAGACACGCTCATCAAACGTACCCACGCCAGATGGTCTAGAGAAGTGAGGTAAGGACAGAACTCCGTTCAGGACTTGGACAGCCTGCAGAAGTCACTCTCGTGAAGAATGAAGATTCTAGAATGAAGGACGGGGCAGAGACTAGACCAGGAGGAGGCAGAGACCAAGCAAAGATCAGGCGTGGCTGACCAGCACCGTCTGCAGACCAAAGTGGGCACGTTTTCCCTGGAGAAAAATTGTAGTTTAGGAAAGTCCTTTCCAGAATGGAGTAAACACAGTGTGAGGGTGTGTGGGGCCAAGGGCAGGAAGGAAGGGGAAGGGAGACAAAGAAGAGAGAGAGGCTGGCCGCCTGCCAGAGGTCCCTGAAGCCAGAGGAGAGGAATGCCCATGCCAGGTGAACTCTGTCTCTGTTAAGAAGCAGGCGAGACCACAGCGGGAAGATGGGGCACCCATGAAGCCATCTGATGCAGAGACACGGATCTGCTCGTTCTCGCTCACCTGGTGAGTCAGGGGGTCTGCGGATCGTCCTGTGGGGTTCCCGGTGAGTCAGGGGTTCTGTGGATCTTCCCTCGGGGTCCCAGATGAGGCTGAGGGCACAGGCAGGAGGCCGAGGGAGGGGCGTGTGGGCTCAGGCTCGAGGGCCTGCAGCAAGGAAGGCCCAGGCGGACACTGGCTGCCATCTGACAAGAGGGTCGACGGACCGCCGGGCCGTCAGCCCTTCAAGGCCATGTCTTCGGTGTTTCTCTGGTCACCTGTGGGAGTGCTCGGGGCCGTCTGTGAGACTACCAGGACGTTGGCCCTGCCGCAGAAGAAACATATCAGCAAAATAAAACAATAGAAATAAATCTAAATAAACCATCAAATGTAATTACTACAAATGTAGTAAGAGCTTTAATTAAAATTCTAATATTATCAAAACGGATTAAGGAAAAACAAAACCCGTAAGCCTTTCTAAGAGACATTTTTTTTGACTATGATAGAAGTTTATTTAACAAAGGTTCAAGATGAAAATGCACATGACCCGATGTTTATATTGTAGTAAAACAAGTACAGTGGGGAGGGGGCGTGTGGGGCAGCTGGTTTCTCCTGATGAACACGTGCATTGCCTGCATTCGTCGCAAGGCTTCTAACCCAATACAATTTCTTCTATTACCACCAACCGCTCCAGTATTGTTCTGTGGCTGCCAGCTGCCATCTCCACACATCCCTCTATCACAAGATGCATGAAAGGACCAAGCCCCCACAATATTCCTTGGGCATGTCTGCCACCAGTTAATTTCGATGATAACTTGTTCTCCACAAATTTTTTCAGCTCGGGAGGGTAAGCTTTGCTCATGGTGTCTACTCAGCAAGCTCCAAGATGCCTAAGAGACATTTTTTTTTTTAAACAAGGAAAAAAAGATAGAAAACAAAAAGATGAAAAATGATACAGCAGGAAAACATTAGCCAAAAACCGTTCCAGTTACATCCAGGTAGAAGACATATAGACATGGAGGGGTTCAGTACATACTGATAAAAGTCAGTGCCGAGAAATGATGGAACAGATCAAAATTTGCACAAGCTTAATAAGAGAGTTAAGACACTAAAGCAAAAATTGATTTGCACTACTAGGTATTTGCCCAAATAATACAAAAATACTAATTCAAAGGGACTCATGACCCCATCACTTAGAGGAGCATCATCTACAATAGCCAAACTACGAAAACAGCTCCCATGTCCATCACAGATGGACAGCTAGGGAAGATGCGATGTATGCACACGCACATACACACGCACATACACACATGCACACACACATGCACACGCACATACACACGCACATACTCACATGCACACGCACATACACACGCACATACACACATGCACACGCACATACACACATGCAATGGAACAAAGTCTTGCTGCTTGCAATGACGTGGACGGAGCCGGAGCGCAGTGTACTGAGTAAACAAGTCCCTCAGAGAAGACAATTACCTTAAGATTTCGGTTGTATGTGGACGCTAAGAGACAAAACAAAAAAGCAAAGGGGTGAAAAAGGACAGAGGGAGAGACAAGCCAGGAAATGGACTCTTCCTACAGTGAACACACTGATGGCGACCAGAGGGCAAGGGGATGGGGGGAGGAGAGAAACAGGTGATGGGGATTAAGGAGTGCACCTGTCGCAACGCGCACCGGGTCAGGCGTGGAACTGTCGAATCACTACATTGTGCACGTGAAACTAATATTACACTGTGTGCTAACTGCAATTTAAATAGAATTTTTAAAAAAAATTGTTTTGATTATAAAGAGAAATCTACAATCATAAAAGGTTTAAACACATCTTAAAACGGGTCAAAATAAGCAGATTTTAAAAATCAGTAAAAATCAGAATATTAGAACATACTTAACAAGCTTGATCTAAAATACTCCCTCCAAAAATAACAAAATGCAAGTTATTTTCAAGCACACAGGAATGTCAAGCAAATGTATAACTCAAAACCCAATACTACTGGGATGTGACCATATACTGGCCCATCATGCAAATCTTGACAAATTTCAAAGGATTAAATGACTCAGGATACATTTTCTGACCAGCCTGAAGGTATAGAAAGCACACGCAGGGAAAACTCTTGTATTCAGTCAAGAAAAGCCTTTGTATTCAGTCAACCTTCAGGTCTTCACGAGGAAGTGTAGACTGGCTGTGTCCCCGGAGGAGGGAGTTCATTGCCATCTTGGACTGGGACCAAAACTGCTTGTAAGTAACTCAAGGCCCAGAGAAGAACTTGCTCTGGAAATACGGAAAGCTGGGTGAGTAATTTTGACACCAGTCCCCTTCATAGCACATTCCATGTGCAAGCAGTGTTCTAAGACTTGTGCATATATTAAATTATTTAATTTTAATGCTAATTGTATGAACTGGGTGCTGTTATTACTCTGTTGTGCTGAAACAGAGTGGTTAAGGCATTTGTTGGAATTCAGAAATTTATGTACTGGAAGGATACACAATGAATGAATGACATTAAAAATCTTTCAAGAGGTACAAAAATAAACTATCTGATTTGTCTCAGAACCATAAATGAATGGAAATTAGCAAATAAATATTGTCTTATAAAGAAAAATTCAGGCACGGATGGTTTGAACAGCAAGTTCTATGAAACAGTGAAGAAGAAAATAATTTCAGTGTTACACAAACATGTGCAGAGTTAAAAAGAAAAGCAAGTGAAGTAAAATAAAGAAGAAAAAGACAAAAAAAAAATCCTCTCTTATTCCTTTATGTGTACAGCATAACCCTGAAACCAAAACCTAACGGAGATGAGGCAGAAGAGGAAAGCTACGGGTGCCGCTCACTTACATACCGAAGTACAACAATCGTGGCGCATTCGTAAACTGGACACGAGATACGCAAAAGTCATTTTGCGTATCATTTCAAGCTATTTATCCCAGGAATCAAAGATTTGTTTAATATTAGAAAAATCAATTAATTCATGGAAAAATCATACAATCTCAACAGATGTCAAAGGATGTGTTAATTTCTGAAACATCTCTTGATTATATGTAATAAATATAAATTCATAATGATATAAACATGTTACATACTGTAACATTATATAATACACACTAAAACAGATGAATTTGTACATAGCAAAGGTATATTCAAATTTCATATATATGTATAAATGAAATAAAGTGATATTAAATTTCTTAAATGCCTGTGGTAGATAGACTAATGCCCCCCACTCCCAGGGTGTCCACATCATAATTTCTGGACTCTGTGAATGCCACCTTACGTGGCAAAATTTCCTTTAGCAGCTCAAGACAGACGGCTCGTCCCGGATCACCTGCTGGCCACAGTGTAGTCACACTCGCCCTTAAGAGGAAAGAGCCTTTCCCGAGTCGTGGTCAGAGGAGACATGGACAAGGATGAAGCTCGGAGGGGGAACCCAGGGACAGAGCACCAGCAGCACCAGGAGGACATGACAGGGACGGGGCCGTGAGCAGAGGGTGTGGGCAGAGCCCACAGGAGCCTCCCCCGCCCCTCCAGAGAGGAAGACACCCCATGTGCCCACTGCCAGGTGGCACGTCTGTGTTGTTTGAGGCCAATTTCTTACAGCAGTGATGGGGTCTATTTAATGACTAGCGAGCCTGCAGCATTTTTTCCTAATTTCTGACACTCACACTTTTTCTCTTCTGCACATTATCTGCTTATATCCTTTGCGTAGTATGTTTTAAAAAATCACCGTGGCCTCTTTATTTATATTAACTCTTTATATATTAAAGTACGAACTTCTGTCTTCCATTCTTACTACTTTCCCAGCTTACTCTCTTTTGTCATTGATGATAGTGTGTTTCTCTACGGATTTTTAACAATTTTCAGATAGCAAAGTCGATTAAATTTCTTAATTCATAATTCTAATTCTTACTTCTAATTGATGTCATGTTTAATAATAAATATTTACCCCAAAATGAAATAAATATTCATGTATATTTCCTTTCAGAATACCACCATTTTCTCTTTTTGGACTGGAAGTTTTAACTTAAATGTTTATTTTAACGTCCATCATGTAGCATTTATTGATGTTCATTTTTTTTCCCAAACAGCATGCTAGTCTTTTACATACAATCTTTTTTTTTTTTTAAGATTTATTTGTATATTTTAGAAGGAGGTGGGGAGCGGCAGAGGGAGAGAATCCCTAGCAGACTCCCGCTCAGTGCAGAGCCTGGCACGGGTCTCGATCTCCCCACCCTGAGACTAGGACCCGAGTCGAAACCAAGAGTCAGAGGCTTAACAGACTGAGCCACCCGGGCGTCCCAGTGTGATGTTTTTATAATCCATTTTCCCTACACATTTGTGATTTCAAGTTGGTCACATCCTAAACACTTCATACTATTTCTGACATTTTCCCTTCTGTTCTGTCGACATGTCTGCCAATCCTTGAGCTAACATATTCTGTTTGGATTACTTTAACTTCATGTTACATTTTTTGGCCCCTTACTGCAAATTTCCCCCATTAGTCTTGTTTTCAAAAATATTCCTGGAAGTGAACTTGAGAATCATTTTGTGGAGTTAAAAAGATTGTAGGAGTTTGGGTCGAAGTCACATAAAATGTAGTATAATTTAATTTCTCCCACCAGAACCACGAAATATGATTCAAGATTAAAAAAAAAAAAAAAGTTTTCCAGAAGATTTGGGCATTATGTTTACAGAATTTCTGTATTTTTTTTAGCTAAGTGTTCACGTAGCTAATAATTAATTAATTAATTTGTCTGTGTTTTAAGCTCAACCCCTGTAGAGTGAAGGGAGGAATGGGCACCGTGGGCCCCCTGTCCTGCGCCCTGAGGATCAGGAGTGCCAGCAAACAGCTCCAGACCCCCCAACCCGCTGGGGCCGGGGGCCAGTCATGGGCCGCAGCGACACACGCTTCCTCCATTTCCAGTTAGAAAATCTCCATCTTTCTTTTCTGTTTCTCTAGCATTCGTTTTCTTTCTTCTTCCTCTTGTGAGCCGTCCTCTCTAGGTGGACACTGGCTGTTGCCGAGCGGGGGCCATCTCCATTCCAGAAGACTCGGGTGGGAGGAGGATGGGTCCCAGGAGGATGTGTCCTTGGAGCAGGGACCAGGGACCAGGGGCTCAGGGGTAGGAATTAGTATAGGTGAGCAGCCAGGGTCAGGAGCTCGGTACCCCCAGGCTCACACTGGCTTTTGGGGTGCTCTTCCCACATCTAAGCCTGTGTCCACCAGAGCTGCTGGGGGCATCCGTCAGGACCAGCAGCTCTCCAGGGCAGGGGACAGGGACTGCCATGGATGTCCAGCAGCATGGACACCAGACGGCACTGGGCGTGTGCCCACCCCACGGCCCCACGTTCCGTTTGCCTTTATGATTGTTGAGAGACTTTTAGTGACGCAGCCCAGGGCCCGCGGAAGACAAAGGCCACCCATCCCCCTGCTCCTTTGCCTTCAATGACAACGCGTGGACAAGATCCGTAAGCGGTCAACTGCTCAGCAAAGACGGAGAGATGGGAAGGAGGACTGAAGCTTGCGCCGCGTGGTCTCTGTCAAGGGAAGGCGCACATCTCCGCCCCCACGCAGGGGCCACCCACACCAGGCATCCAGCACCGTCCTAACAGGGAGGTGGTTCCTGGCGTGAAGAGAGTGTGTGAGCCCAGAGGGAAAGACGGACCGGAGACATCACCGCACAAGCAGATGTGATGAGACCAGGAGGCATAACCACATTGCTAGGGAAAAGTCAAATACATAACTCAGGAAACAAAATATTTGGGTCATGGAACTAGAATCTAGCATATGTGGAGAATACAGTCTATTGTCAATTTTTATTTATCTTTGAAAGATTTTGTTGATTTATTTGAGAGAGACAGCGACAGAGGGAGTACAAACAGGCGGAGAGGGAGAGCAGGGAGCCTGACCGGGGGCTCGATCCCAGACCGTGAGATCATGACCTGAGCCAAAGGCAGATGCTCAACCTACTGAGCCACTCAGGCGGCCCTGTCAAGCTTCACTTCTGTAAACAAAGACATTTGGGGACATGACGATAAAGGCATCTATGGACCTCCCTAGTCTGGCTGGAGGGCCCTGCAGTCCTGTGGCCTCCACAGATATTAGGAAGTACTTATACTCATCGCCTTCAAAGCGACAAGGCACAGAGTGACATCTGGGATGGGCCAGTAACTTTGCCAGGAAATGGCAAGAAACTTCCAAGCCGAGCATTTAGAACCCAACAGGAATCTCTGGGGAAGCGGAGAGCGGGTTCTACAAACCCGTCCCCTTGGCTGCTTTCTGCAGGCGGCCTCCCGGGCTTGCCCACCAAACAGCATCACCCGGGGAATTCTTAAAAGTCAAAACCAAGTCCTCTGCCAACAGTTTAACATCCCATTTGGGGTAGATCTTCGAGTCCACCTCTCAAGTGTGGCCATGTTCCGGCTCCAAGCCACACCTGTCATACGCTCTGGCTCAGTGGCTGGTATCTGGAGTCACCATCATCTGTCCCCATTTCACAGATGAAGCCATGAGGGCTCAGAGAGTAAATTTCTCAGGACTGTAGGACGGGGAAAGAGAGAAGCCGTGATGTAAACACAGGTGGGGACTCGGAGTGTGCCGGTCACTCCGCGCCTCTGCCCTCCCGGGCTTAGTGCACCGACTCGGTCCATGGGGAGGCTGTGGCCACGAGAGACGGGCCGGTGAGTGGTGCATCCCGTGGCCTTCTGAAGCCTCTCCCTGTGCACAGAAATCCTTCCTGCTGCTTCTTAATTTGACTGACAAGTTCATGTTTTGCATTTTCAAAACATACTTTAAAATCTCTAAAACGGAGGAAGAACCGTTGACTTATAAGCATTTAAATTAATTAAACCGGGGGAGGTTGCAGAGACAGATCCTGTAACAAGACATTTTCCAAAGCTGCAGCCCAGTCAGAAGACACGGAAATGTCTCCAAGTCTGTAACAAAGAACATAACGATCAGTCCTATACTTATTTATGCAAAGGGTGACGCACAAGATTATATTTATAGAAAATAGTCATAAAATTAAGATTCTAAACAGTGGTATTAAAAGTCCAGTTCTTAAAATTTTCACTTGCATGAAATGTTAAGTATAGAGAGAGACAGAGACAGAAACCATCTATGAGTGAGTGAATAAAATATGAAGTCTGGCAGATTAATAGAGGAATCGAAATGAGACATTTCTTAGTCCTGGCTGGATTGCTGACCTACTTTGAATCATCTTCTCTGTTAGTTCCTCAATTACTGCCCACACGAACATTTTCAAACATGAACACACTCACCAACGTGTGGAAAATGTTAAAAGGATCTTTCTAAAGGCCAAAAACGGAAGGGCGGGTCCAGGTTCCCAAGACAGGTGGACCTGCGGTCAGTCTCCAAGGCCCGCACAGGTCTTCCCGGGTGTCCTCGGTGGCATGGACACGGGGCTGCGGTCTCCTGCGGCTGCCGAGCCTCATTCCAGAAATCCGAACTTGACCTTCCAAAGCTCGTGAGGGACGCCAGACGGTTCAGTCTGGCTTGCATTGCTGCTGTCCACACCGGGAAGAATACGACACGGGTTTAAGAAATCACGTTCCTGTCGGTGTCCCTCAGCCCCTGGTCCTCGGGAAGCCTCCCGGGGGGCTTTCCAGTCATTGTCCAGGCCCCACTCACTCTGGGGGCCAAATGCCCTTTTTCCTGTGAGTGCTGGAGCCAGAACGGGAGCCGGGGTGCTGGGCCCCAGCTCCGGGCCGCCACCCTCTCTGCTCCGCCGCTGCCTGTTTGTCATGTTGAAGTCAGATTGGACGGAGCACACGGCAAACCCTCTTTAATCACTTGGCTGGGCAGCCCCCCCAGGAGCCCTCCGCCCTTTTCAGCAAGACTTTTGAGCCTTTTGATCTCCTGACTGCTTCATATATTAGAAGTCTAATCCTGTATTCAAACACATCTCTGTCTCATCGAACAGTTGGATTTAAATTTCCCATAACCTAGATAGCCATACCAACCGACAGGGGTCCTGTCCACGGAAGGCAGGCCGCTCCTTCCCTTTCTACGAAATAAATCAGAGCTGAACGTTTACGGAAGATGACTAGCATGTGAAGACACTCAGCAGTTTAGCTTCACCAAAGTGAACATTTTAGGCCTCTGCTTCCAAATGCCTCCCTAATTAAAGGCGTGCTCCCTCCCAGCCCGGTTCCACAGGCAGAAGACGCCTCATTCAAATGCGGGGACCTTCCGCCGAGGCTCTAATAGAGAGCTTAGCCCCGTCGCTGCGCATCGTGAGGCGGCCGCCCAGGACCCGTCGTGCGGGTGCAGATTACGGTTATCCGCTTCGCACTCTGCGGAATTCTTCACGCTCTGGAAATATTGTGCTTATCAGTGAGAAGCACGGATCAGCACCTCGCACCCCGGCCCGGGAGACCTGGAGAAGGAGTCATCCTTATGCAGATGGAGCCGGCTCTCACGGTGCCCGACTGTCAATTTGCCTCCGAAGTGGAGGCTGACGTATACTTCCTAACGCACGCGTCTGACGACCGCGGGACCCTGCCTCGCACCGTAATGGGCTCTGAAATGTAAAGCACCTTGCAAAGGCCTTTTCTTCCACCTGCTGAAAGAACTGGACGGCTGCGCGGGTGGGGTTGGGAAGGAAGGGGAATCGCAGCCCAGGGAGTTGGCTGTGGACTTGCAGCAGGCTCTCGGGGCCCAGATCCAGAAGACGAGGTTTTCACAAAAATGTGTCTGTGCTTCCTCTGCGTGCTCACGTGTGAGGACCGGCTCGGCCTCTAGAAATCAAGCCAGGGTTCAGCTGACCTCTCAAAAGAGCCTGCAGTCAGTAGGAGGGTGGGGGATGGGTTGGGGGTGGGGTCCCTGAGCGGACACAGCACCGTCCGCTCCTCCCAGAGCATCCAGACATCCAGAGGCCTGGGGTCAGCTTTTTGCTAGAAAAGAACAAATAGGAAGGAATAGGCTAGAACAAAAGAGAAACCACCAGAGGCCATCAAACCCAGCAAACAGGAATGTCATATACTTTATATTTTTAAAATTTATTTTCACACATGTGTAGTGCATTTCATGTATTTCCTGCAGACTTGTGGACAGCGTGTGTGGTGTGTACCCCATGCATTTATAGCATGTAGAGCGTCTAGTGTGTGTGTGCACGTGCACACATGTTGCTGTCACACCAAGAGGGGCTGTGCAAAGCCAGGAAGCCTGGAAACGGGACAGACTGTGGGGTGGCCGTCGCTCCTGCACAGGCCTGAGCCTCACGCTCCTGGAGAATGTCCTCATGCTGTGAGCTGCGTGTCTCCCAGCCTCCGACCCGGGTCCGCTCACACAGACCTGAACAGCCCAGGGGGTGAGGGTCCCAGGGTTCCCACGAGTGAGGTGTGCCCTCTGGGAGAAGTTTATAACTGGTGACAATGGGAGGAGAGAAGGACAGCAAGTTTCCCTAAATGCACAGAAATAATCATTAATTCTCGGAGAATGCAGCACGACCATCTGGAAGCATGTGGAATAAAAAGTAATATTTACAAAAATTCCAAGACACGTGAGAGCAATACTCTATCAGATCATGCCATAAATTATAGCGCATCATGGATGACGCACGGAAGGCTTGTGGGAAGCCCAGAAACGTCCAGCAGGTGTGGGACGTTCACACACACAAACGGGGGCTCGGAGATCCATGAAGAAGTCAGGCTGCCAGTCTCGCGGGTCGTCTTCTGAAATGAGGAAAAAGGTTAAAATCCAAGTGGATTAAAGATGATGTTAATTATGAAAGTAGTAGAAGAAAACATGAGAGAACGTTCCTTTCTAATTACCACTCAAAGCCAAAAGCCAAACAAGGAATATTGGAAAAGGTAATTATGTTAACATTTTAGAAAAAACCTTCTACATGTAAAAAATATTCTTAAATTAAATTAAATAAAAAATATTAGATTATCCGTCAAGAAGGACTGAATTTTAAAAAATCACATTTAATGAGTGAACACACAGGACCACTGCACAATGTGTCAATGAACGGGAGAGTGATTGTGTGGACCGCGAGGGAGAGCGCTCCAAGAGCCGCTGAGGAGAAGGAGGCAAGGTGGAGAACACAGGGCACAGGAAGCCATTTGTGGAAATGGAAGTGGGGAGCGGCTCACACATATGAAAACATCCCCAGAAAACAAGAGAAAACTCTGCTGCACGGATGGAGCAGTGTGGACAGAGACACTGTTCACTAGCAGCCTCGTCTTTTCTTCTCCTTACTTTTCACTATTTGGGCTAAGTTGTTCATTAAAAAATAAAGCATGCAGGGACACCTGGGTGGCTCAGTTGGTTAAGTGTTCAACTCTTGATTTAGACTCAGTTATGATCTCAGGGTCGTGAGACTGAGCTCCGCATGGGCTTGGAGCTCAGCATGGAGTCTGCTGTTCCTTCTCCCTCTGCCCCTCCACCTCCTGCTTATGGCTTATGCTCTCTCTTTCTAAAATAAACAAATAATCCAATCAAGAAATGGGCAAAAATCATGAACAGACATTTCTCCAAAGGAAGCACACAAATGGCCAATACACACATTAAAAAAAATATATATATATGTTCAACATCACTCAGTATCAAGGAAATACAAATAAAACCACAATGAGTTACCACATCACACCAGTCAGAATGGCTAACATTAACAAGTCAGGAAATGACAGATGCTGGTGAGGATGCGGAGAAAGGGGAGCCCTCCTACACTGTTGGTGGGAATGCAAGCTGGTGCAACCACTCTGGAAAACAGCATGGAGGTTCCTCAAAATTTGAAAGTAGAGCTACCCTATGACCCAGCAATCACACTACTGGGTATTTACCCCAAAGATACAAATGAAGTGATCTGAAGGGACAACTGTACCCCAATGTTCATAGCAGCAATGTCCCCAATAGCCAAACTATGGAAAGAGCCCAGATGTGCATCGACTGATGAATGGATAAAGAAGATGTGGTATATAAACACAATGGAATACTATGCAGCCATCATAAATGAAATCGTGGCATTTGCAATGACGTGGATGGTATTATGCTAAGTGAAATGAGTCAATCAGAGAAAGAGAGTCATCCCATGATCTCACTCATATGTGGAATTTAAGAAACAAAATAGAGGATGATAAGGAAAGAGAGGAAAAAATAAAACAAGAAGAAATCAGAGAGAGGGAGACAAACCATAAGAGACGCTTAGTCATAGGAAATAAACAGGGTTTCTGGAGGGGAGGTTGGTGGGGAGATGGGGTAACTGGGAGATGGACACTAAGGAGGGCACATGACGGGATGAGCACGGGTCGTTACATAAGACTGATGAATCACTGACCTCTACCTCTGAAACCAATAACACATTATATGTTAATTACATTTAAAATAAACAAGCCCTAGAAAAATGAAAATAAATAAATAAATAAAACCTTAAAAGAATAAGAAGTCTATAAAAATAAAGCATGCATGTGTCTATAAGTCTATCTATAGAAACTGATCTGCACATACGGCTTGTAGATGTCGCACTTGTGCATGCATGTGAAAAACATGAAAACACTCCTCATAATTACGTGCCTGCGTCACGTACGTGAGACAAGCGGGACACTTCAGTGAACCATCACGGGGGCCTAGAGTCGCATGAATTCCACTCGGGGAAACATGACGTGGGAGAGAGTTTGAGGTCCTTTTTCACTCCAGACTCCATTAAATTTTAAAAATAAGTGGGAGGACAAATGTTGTAGCTTCTAGTAATAATGGGGCTCTAGACGGGGGAATTAAGGGCCCAAATCACCTTCAGAAAACTGGTCAATAAAATAAAGTGACAGTGTTGGGAAAATTCACTTTCCCTCGTGTATCTCTCGGACGTTGGCGCCCCGTGGACCTGGGTAAATCACTTGCATGCTGACTTCTTGTCGTCCACTGAGAGACCAGCCGTGCGTCGGAATTGTGTCCCGAGTCTCTGCAGCCTCATCTTGCCATCGGGTCCATCACCAGGTGAACTGGCGGGCACTGGAGCCGTGGAAACTCTTCCGCGGATGTGGTCCCACTGCTCCCAGGACCACCTGTGCAGGGGCGGTCCTGGCAACCACAGGATAGGCGGGCAGAGCTTCGGGGCCTGGGGTCCCAGACATTCCTTCCCCAGAAGCCCGCAGCACCTTCTACAGCTCCAGCCGGAGGCCGGCCAGCAGAAAGTTCTGCTCCCCAGAGACTGGGGTCGTGAAGGTCCCCTTGCCCGGGACTGTACCCTTTGTGGCTGAGGCCTGGGTTCTAACAGTCAGAGGTCCTTCGTTCCCACACGTGAGTACACACAGCAGCAGAGAAGGGCTTCCCTACGGCCTCCTCCACCAAGTCCAAGGAGAGAAGACCCAAGGGCCTGAGATCTCCACCACCAAGAAAGGGGCCTCTCCCTGGGCTGGGGTGGGTCACTCCCCAGAGCTGCATGGTGTAGGGCTTTGGACTCACTCCCTGCTTACCACTGTGCCCGGGACCCAGGGACTCCCAGTACCTACTGATGGCCCTGGGCTCCCTGCTCCAGGTACTGGTCCAGAATGCCACCACCAGCAGGAAAAGCGGTTAATGTTGAGTTTGTCCTTTTTCTTTCTTAGAGGGCAAAGTGCAGGACTGGTTTCCTCACCAGCATGCCAACAGCTGGCTGCCTATTTAAATTTTCTACAGCAAGTTCGTGAAGTTTTCACATGCACAAACTTATTTTTATCTTGATACACCTTACATTTTCAAAATGGTCTGAAAATTAAATTATTTTGAATGCATTCAGTCATTGAGAAGAGCCCCCAATGCCTAGCATTTGGGTATTCTAGTTTCAATCATCCCATACTTTTACACAATCAAACTATAATCCACAATCTCAATCATTGAAAAGATGTCCTTTTTAACTAATAATCCAACCTATTCTGAAACACAGATAAGAAAGGAAAATTAATTTAAAAAAAAATCTTGCTTCCTTGCCATGCCTAGAGGAAGATCTTTACTGGCCTCCCACCAACAGGCCCTGAGTATACAAACCTGTCATGAGTTTAGGTCTATTCTAAAATATCTTTACCCGAACTAAAGGAGAAAATAAAAATCTGTTGTGATGTGTTTATCCTGACCTGTCTTAAGTTCAGAACGGGTTTCCAAACACCGCTTAGAACCAGTGACCCTTAAAAGCACGAGCTGCTCACTTGCAAAGACCCGTTTGCCGTTTTGTTAGGATTTCTCCCCGCCGTTCAGATCGGGCTACAAGGCCGACAGTCACTTGTGGACTCCCGCTGGCACCGTGAGCTTCAGAAACCGTGGGAGATCCACCACTTTCGTGGTTTCCAGGAAAAGCTTTCTCGACAAAGGGGCCCTCGGATCCGTCGGGGATCGCGGGCGCTGGTGTCTGGGGTGCTTTCTGACCCGCGCCTCCGTCCGATTCCCATCTGGCTCACAATCTGTGCTGAGCTTAAGTCGAGGCAGAACAAAAAACTTGCCTTCGCAGCGACGCGGCTGTTCGTTTCTTATAAGTTCCACCAGCTCCAGGCCTCAGGTCTGCTGACCACGGTTTCCTCTCTCCCCATCGGGCATACAGCCGACGTCCTCCTCGGCATCCCAGAGGGAACGTTCACTTTAGATCGCAGAACTTGGACTTGGCGTGGGACTGGGAACTGCCACGAGCCGCGTGCACAGTGGAGGCTCTGACACCACAGGGTCGTGGGCAAACGACTCCTAACTCGCTTGGGCACCGAAGGCTTTGGCAGTGCGCGTGCGAGGCCACGTGGAAGGCGTTTCAGGAGAGAAGTGTGCGACCGTAGCCAGCACACCTGGAAAGGTAAGTACTTGGCAGGACGAGGACAAAAGAGATGAATGATTTATGGGATAAAAGCAGTGTAGCCCAGAACAAACAGCGCTGCATTTCTTCTCTCTCCAACGTGTTTTTTCTCATGAATAACGCACGAGACAAGGTGAAGTGCTGTGCTGCTCTGGGAGCAGGAAACCTCTTGCCTCTCAGCGGGCTACGGCAGGAAGGCTGGAGGGAGCCAGGAGTGGGGACACGCAGGCAGCCCACCGGAGGGAGGTGCCCCACAAAGCTGCGGGGGGCACGGGTCCTCTTTTGTCTGATGACAAGAAAAGGCCTCCAAACAGTAGCCGATCACCCATAAACACCTTGTAAATAAGTTGAGCCTTTCCAACAATATTCTTCCTAAGGACTTGACAAGCCACACATGATTAAGCAAACACATACTTTAAAAAAAAAAAATTAAGAAATCTCTATGCCCAACGTGGGACTCAGACTCAGGACCCTGAGATCAAGAGTTTGCACACTGCACCAGCCGAGCCAGCCCGGCACCCCAGGAAATGCATCTTCTTTTAGGCTTAGACTTCCAGTTTTGAAATACAACACAAACCGATTTACTGAATGGTAAGAGGTCCCCGCGTGGGATCCAGCCTCACGCGTATAACACGCCCTTCTGTCGGGACGGGGGACGTGGAGGAGGCAGGGGTGGGTCATCCAGGGAAAGCGGGCGGGTGTGTGTGAGTGTCAGCCGTGGTAAGAAAGGAGACTCGGGGAACCGCGGCACCGAGGCTTCGAGAACTGACGCCCTGCAGACCCGGAGGGCATCTGGGGCTCCTAGAGGGTGCGGGGAAGACGGGCTCGGCCGGGGGGCGGCAGGTGGCACTGTTTGGGAGGCGGAGTCAGGAAGCTGTGACTCCAGCAGAACCGTCCGAAGCTGACACCTGTGTTTGTGAACTTTCAGCAGCAACTGCTAAGTCATTTAGATCTCCCCGGGGATGACCGTCCGGTCACTGCTGCTGCTTAGAATCGGTGCCTAACGGTAATGAACGGGAAACCGACTTCTCATCATTGTTGATAAAATTGCACGTTTTCCCTACAGACACCACAGCCTTGTTTCCCGTCCCTGCAGGGCCTGCGCCCGCCTGCTCTCGGGGTGCAGGGGCCGGAGGAGCGGGTCTTGGGGCGCCCCGACGAGTGTGCCAAGGGCCTTCCAGCCTAGCACTCGGCTGCCCCCTCAAGGCCCTGGACAGCACAGAGTAACGCAAGCTGCCCTCTGCCCTTCCCAGTTCCTGACCCAAGGCTCTGAGACGCTTGTGCAGCGGTTGTCCCGCGCCCCGAGCTCTGAGGTAGCACGTTCTGTGGCAACAAATACACTTACTCAAGCACTTCTACCTCCATGTGTCCCCCAGGGCCCCAAGACACATACGTGTAGTTAGGATGTGTTCTCTGCTTCCCAGAGGATCAGACCGTCTGTCTTAATGTCCAGAGTGCAGGAGCCGAGCGGCCCACATGTAGACAGACGTCACGCACCTGCCCAATTCGGAGGAACGGTGTCTGCCGTTCAAACTCAGGGGGCTTCCCTACAGACCTACCAGTCTGATAACAGTCCAATAAACACCGACCCTGGGAGATTTCTGCAGCAAGTAAGAAGAGTCGAGGAAAATGTACGATGACACAATCAACTCTTCGAATTTTGGAAGAAAAGGAAAGAAGTTGCCGTGTCCTTTTGATATGTTTTGTCTACACAAGCTGGGCTGCCTCCCTCCCGTGGGCATCTGGAGCTCCTTGGTCACACCTGTCTTCTGTGGACAACACTGGCCTGTGTCTGTGTCTGCCTCTGCTTCGGAGCTCACACTGTAATTGCTTACTCTATCCTAAACCTGTCTCCCTTAGACACTACCTTACAGCAACCTCCTGGCTCTGGCAAAGGGTCCACCCCAGAAGTTGTCCCTGGGTGTTACCGGGGGTACCGATGCGGGAGGCTGTCCCCAGCATCATGTGCTGAATGGTTGCATGTTATGTGATCTGAAAACCCGGAGCTGGGGGTTGTCACCGGCTGGACAGAGAAGCCATAGGACCCTCCCTGAGCCCCCTGCTTGGGTGTGACTCAAGATGGCAGTTCAGCCAAAAGCTAATTCCTTCAAGAGCCGTTGTCATCCATTATAAAATAAAATGCTTAATTTAAAGCTACCAAATTTAGAGGCATGCCTGTGTTTTATGCCTTTCGGACCACTGAACCTTTTATCAAGCTCAGTAGATATCCATACCCAATACACATTATCAACAGGTAAACACATTCATAGTTTGCCTTGAGAACTGAGACAGAGGAGATCACGTCCCTCGTCTCCACCACCACACCCAACGCACCCTACTACTGCAGGGTGAGGTCCTGATTTCACGACCAGCCTCTGCCCGTCCCCTGGGCCACCCTCTCGGCCTGGCCTGGTTCCAGGCCAGGGGAATGGGGCACCGTGTCCTGGAGGCCAACCCTATCCTGGTTTGGGTAGGGCGGGCCATGATCTTTTGTTTGAGAAGGGCTGCTTCTGTGGACTGAATCCCCGTGTTCCCCCACATTCATAGGCTGAAGCCGTGGCCCCCAATGGCCGGTGTTGGAGGTGGGCGTCTGGGAGGTGACTAGGCACAGGAGAGGTCAGAAGGGTGAATTCCGCACACCCAGGATGGGATTAAGGTCCTCAGATGAAGAGGGGAAGCCTGAAGATGTCTCTCCCTGCGCACACCCCAAAGAGGGCTATGTGAGGGGCTAAGCCTCAGACCTGACGACGCGGCCCTAATCTTGGACTTCCGGCCTCCAGATCCGTGCGAAGCGGGTGTCCACTGTTCAAGGCCCGAGTCTGTGCTGGTTGCTGTGCTACCCAGGCTGGCTCACGCCCCTGGCCGCCGTGGTCACCGGCAAATCCCTCGGCCGTCCCCCTCAGAGCCCAGAGCCACACCACCTCCTCCACGGACCCCTCCCCAATGTCAAACCCACTGGGCTTCCTGCGGCACTTGGTCCGCTGCCTGCGATGCCCGGCTCTGGGCACACGGGCCGGGAAGGACCTGTGTGCTCCCGGGGACCGATCGAGGCCCTGCTTTGCTTTTACGTACTTTCTCGAGGGAACCCGCTCCCCACGCTCAGAAGCGAGAGGGCCCCGTGAAAGGCAGAAGGGTTAGCGCTTCAAGATGGCAACAGCAAACCATTGACCGAGTCATGGGGTGCTCTGAGCGCAGGAAGCCAGCCCAGCCCGCCGGGCCCCTCCTGAGGACACTGTCTTCTGAGGGACAGGGCAGCGGGCTACCTCCGATAGCACCGATGTTTCCGGCAAGAACTCACCCGGTGATCTCCCAGCCTCATGTCTGCTGGAGAAGGTCACTCAGAACGCGGCAGGGCCAAGGGTCCAGCTACAGGCCAGCGGGTGGCCTCCAGGACGGTCGTCTGAGGGGACTTTCCCACCTGCGCCGCGGAGGAAGGAAAGCTGTCTGTGGTGGCTCTGCTTTTAAATTTGTCTCGTTCCTAGGATCTTAGAGGAAATGAGAGAAAGAAGAGCAGAGCGTTTGTGGGGGTCCCGGAGAGGAAGCAGACCCCGGCCCCGCCAGCACAGCCCCGCGCGTGCCCTCACGGGCGGGGGCTGGGCCTCTCTCTCCCGGAGACAGCGCCGACCCTCTTCGAGACAGGGCCCCAGGCCTGCCTCCTCCTGCACAGCCCGCGGCCAAGAGGCCTCAGGATGGCGGCCCACGCAGAAGGCCCGTTCAGACGGCGAACGCGGCGCCGCGTCCCTTAGAAACTCTCCCAGGAGTGTCCCCCGTGCGGCTGATCGATTCCCGTCGTGCCTCGCAGCTCTGAGTCCGACTGGAGCTGGACCAGAACGCTGCATGCTGTGCCATTACATTCGGTATTTCTAAAGCATTTTGTTCTACGCCACCGCAAGGCCAAGCTGCTCCCAGCAGGTTCTCGCACAAGTGAATGGAAAAGCGAAATGTGAGAAAGGGATCGGCAGCGTGGGAGGAAGACGCGCCGCAAGCACGAAGAAATCGCCTCACGTGCTGATTTCATGCGGCCCGTTCCTGCTCGCCGTGGAGCCGGGGAAAGCCTGAGCTGAACCGAGAGGAAACAGCCGCTCCCGTCACTGATGGCCCAGGGCGTGGCTGGCGCGCGTCTCCCCGCGAGGAAGGCCCTCAGGACGCTGGTGTCCTCGGAAACTCTGAGCTCCAGCTCAGCCTTACAGTTGCCCCTGAATCCGCAGAACCGACTCGTCAGCAGACGGGGCCCCCGTCGCATCCGACTGTGAGGGCTTCCCTCCGAAGACCGCCGGCCGGCGAGCGGGGCCGAAGCCCGCGGAAGGTGAGGGAAGCAGAGAACAGCACCTGCTCCCGCGGCCGGGCAGGCTGCCCAGAGGGTCAGCACGGCTTCGCACGGGGACACGCACCGTCTGGTTTGGTTCCAAGCAGAGAGGCGACCCCCAGCCCTGAAGTCACAAGACGTCACGCTGGATCTGCAGCTTCACGGCACCAAGCTGAGGAGAGAGCCCAGGGAGAGGCCTCGCTCCCCGACCTCGAGCCGGGAGCCCCCTGCTTCAACCCCGGGAGGCCTGTCCTGCTCTGCGGCACAGCTGCTCCGTGCTAGTAACCTATCCGGGTTGCAACTCCCCAAAAAACAAAGGCACTTGTATTTCTTTTGTCAAAACCGACAAACACGACCGTGGACGTGTGCCTGACTGGAAAGAGCAGAGAGCCACGGGCTTCAGCCTGGACGTGGAGGTAAGACAGAGAGAAGGGAAGCCTGGGCAGCTGGAAGAAGGAGGGTGTGAGGTAAACCACCGAAGTCACCAGCTACGCATGTGCACGAGCCCGCATTCTAGCTGATTAATGTTCCTCGTTATTGATTCTGGTGTCGAGTGCATCCCTGTGGTCCACGTGCCAAGGGACATTGGGTTTTCTCGCCCTCATTACTAGGGGCGGGACTCCCACTCTCTGGCTCCGTGCCGGGGCCCAGACTCTCCGACGACCACACGGAGACCCATAAGCCAGCTCGTCGTCGTCGGGACTGCAGGAGGCTGGGGACACAGATGGGCACGAGCAGTGTGGTCTGTAGCAGAGGTCGGCCTGAGCAGCCGGGACCAGCCGCCAGACTGGGGACACTGACGCTCTCTTCATTCCGGAGCCTGTAAGTCTGACACCAAAGTGTCCACGGGCTGGGTTTCTCCTGGCACTGCTCTCCGCGGGGTGTGGGCTCTGCCTGCTCTGTGTCCTCACCTGGTCACCCCGTGTGCCTGTGTCCCGATCCCCTCCTCCCCCTGGACTAGTGCCCACCTGACTGCGCTCCTTCCTCATGATCTCCCTAAACACCCGACCTCCACAGGACCCATTCCAATGTGCCAGGGATCTGGGCTCCAAAGTGGGAATTTCGGGGGGTGGGACGCAATTCAGTCCATGACATCTGTCTGAGGTAGAAAACTGTCCATGGTGTTCCCACCCTTCTGTTGGACAAACCCTTCTCTCAGGCCCAAGAACACTCATGGAGGAAGAATTCTCCGTGGGAAGGTCATCAGTTGTCTCGGGCTGACAGGTCTGTCCCTGCTCCCAAGCTGGACCTCCGTGTATGAGCCTTCTGTGGAGGACCTGCCCGAGGATGCGGCCACTGCAGGCCAGCAACTCGGGCTCCGGGGCCGCTGCAGTCCTGTCACACCTGCACTCACGACGGAGCGCACGCCATGGGGTCGGGGCGGTCCTCCAGGCTGTACACCCAGATGTGCTCTGTGACACCTGGCTCGTCCTAGCACAGGCCGCTGATGCTGGTGTGAACATTCTCTCCGTGCACAGACCCCTCCGTCAGGACCGCAGGAAGCTGAATGGCGGCTGGGAGCATGAAGCCCGTCTTCCTTCATGCTCACTTTGGCTCACCTTTCTAAGAACTTACTATTTAAAGCAAGCACGGGAAGGGAGGCGAGACCCTTGAGATCCAGGTCAGTCCTTACAGACGGGGCGCAGGCACCAGCTCACGTCGTTCTAAACAGACTTTCTTCCTCCCTCTTTCACCTGTCTACTCTCCATCTCGGTGGTGAGCTGAGGGGGGCGTGAGCCAGAGCTGGCGGGAGCCCATGTCAGCACACCGTGTGTTGGCTGGGGACCCCGTGCGGGAGGCCGTCCACCAGGGTCCAGGTGGCTTCTGCTCAAAGCGCGCGAGGGAGGACAGTGTCAGCAGCCGCAGCAGAGGATGGCCGTGCTGGCGGGAGAGAGGCCACAGGCCCAGAGACCCCTTGGGTGCGCTCATGCGTGTCGGGGTCTCCTGGCGTGGTCCACTCCGGCCCTCTCGGGGGCTTCTCTCCAGGACAGCGGCTGGTCAGTGCTGGTTAAACGTGAACCCACACCCAAAATAATCCCAGAAGCGACCGAGACGTCTGTCACCGGCCCCCAGAGCTCTCCCAGAAGCAACCGTTCTAAGGTTCGCCGCGGAGAACAGAAGAGACTCTCCATCCTGTGTGCACACGACAGACGTCCTACGAGGTCCGGCGGATGAGGACGGCACTTCCCGGGATGATCTGTCATCCGGCCTCTAAGTGTTCCCAGCCCGCGGACACCCCTACGACTCAATGGTGAGTGGAGAGTCGATGGCCGTCCCAGGCCTCCCAGCAAGAGGAGATAGTTTTAGGAGCCTGTCGGGAAATCCTGTGGCCCCAGGCGCACGACACTGCTGATTTCCAGGGCAGTTATTGACTTTGATATGAAGGAAATAATTTGCTATCGCAGCTTATGGTGTCAGGGGGGAAGATACCCCCTCCTGCGTAGTTGGGCAGCAGATCGAGGTTGGGGCGGGCCTTTCCGTGCCCGGGGTGGCCGGGCCGGCCGGCGGAGCTGCTTACTACTGGAAGGTACTACCGTCTTTATGAGACATGGCACACTAATCGAAAACACAAGTAAACTGAAAATTAAATTTAAAAGCCTATAATTTAGTATCTTCCTGGCCAGGAGTGATGGCTTTCATTTGCGCATGGGGCCAGAGCTGTTCAGGGTCAGTGTGACGGGCCGTTTCCAGGCCTCTTCCGAGGGCTGACGGAGCTGATTAATCTCTTGGAACCCCGCTTTGTCTTCTCCAGCTCAGTGAACAACTTCATTCCAGCTCATGAGTTCAAATAGGGGTCAGAACAATCCTCATTTCTGACAATCCCACGGAAAGGGAATTAATTTTATGAGTTAGTGCCCCCGCGCTTACGACGGCGCTGGAAAGAGCAGTTAACGCAGCCGCGGAGAGAAAAATCTGTGTACGGATGCTTCACTTGATTACAGCCCAGGAAAATATTTGCTTAACGAGGTAAAGGGACCAGAGACGAGAGGGTTCCAAGAATCGGAAACGAACCAGCCAGGTCTCTATCTTCGGTAAATATTGGAAATGTTTTATCGAACTTTTGCTCTTACGGTTTAATGTGGAAAAAACACAAAAGGAGGACAGACAAGAACACGTTGAGGAGATGAAGCTATTATGACTGCAGCATGACAAAAATACAATAAAATAAAGAGGCAAGAAAATCACATCAGTTGCTGGTCCAGTACCATCCCTTGGATAAACTCATGCTAACATTCTTAGCGTCCCCTAGGTGCAGACACGTGCCCCTGCCCCCGCACCTCAAGGAGACGTGAACTCATGCTCCCGCGAGCTCATCGGCTCTGGTGCAGGCTGCACTGACTCCCCCACATTGACATCCCGAGACCCAGCCCCTTGTAATGTGGTTGCATTTGAACATAAAATCCTTAAATAGGTAGTGAAATTAAAAGGAGATCCCATGGGGGGGTGCCTGGGTGGCTCAGTTGGTTAAGCGACTGCCTTCGGCTCAGGTCATGATCCCGGAGTCCCAGGATCGAGTCCCACATCAGGCTCCCAGCTCCGCGGGAAATCTGCTTCTCCCTCTGACCTTCTCCCCTCTCATGCTCTCTGTCACTCTCTCTCTCAAATAAATAAATAAAATATTTTAAAAAACAAATAGAAAGAGGTCCCATGGGTCGGCACCAACTGCAGAGGACTGGAGTCCTTGTAAGAAGAAGACGTCCGGACGCAGACACGCACAGGACACCCACGTAAGGATGCGGGAGAAGGGGCTTGTCTACATGCCCAGGAGAGAGAGACCTCAGGACACACCACCCCTGCCCACGTGGCTCTTGGACTTCCAGCCATGGGACCCTATGGGAGTTTGCCGTGGCAGCCCCAGCAGGTGAATGCATTCCCAATTATCAACAAGACAGAACTTTTTTTTTTTTCTTTGTTTAAGATGTTGTCTATTTGCAGGAGACCACGTCCATGAGAGAGCGGGAGAGAGCGAGAGAACAGGAACAGGACAGAGGGAGAAGCAGGGCCCCCACTGAGCAGAGAGCCTGATGCTGGGCTGGATCCCAGGACCCTGAGATCGTGACCCGAGCTGAAGGCAGACGTTCAAGCAGCTGAGCCTCCCAGGCGTCCACAAGACAGATCTAATCCCCTCTCGAAAAGGACCTATTTGCCACAAGAAATGTAACGCCACAACAGATGTTCTAAACGCCCCTCTCAGAAACCTCCCCGGCCACGGGCTCCTGCTCCCGTTGTGAGGTGCGCGGGCCTGGGGAGGGAACACATCTTTATTTTGCCGCCTAAAAAGCCAGGGTGACATGTTCCTTCAAGGCCGGGGTCTGAGGCTCAGCTCAAGGTGCTTCGGTTCCCAAGGAGGACACCGGGTGAGCCTGCTCCTCCCTAAAGCCCACCTCCCTGGTTGTGGCCCTGCCCTTGCGGTCTGCTCCGGTGAGCGCAGACCGCAGCCCGCCTGCGTGACTCCCGAGTCACGGCTTCACTGGACGTCGCCGTGGCTGCGCCGTCGCTGCTCCCAGACCCAGGCCAGCAGGTGTACGTGTCACAACGTGCCACCCGCATTTACGTGTCCGCCTCTTATCCTTGTGGCCTCACAGCTCATCTGGGGACAGAAGAAGGGTAGAGGGAAAATGTCCTATGTTTGGATTCAGGAACAAAATGGAAAAAAAGAAGATTCTGGAAGCTGAGACCTGGAAGGACGTTCTAATCTCGTGTTCTCTGATCGCTGCGGGCTGTGCCTACTAGGTCTCCACTCTTGTTGGAATATTTCCATTCTGATGTGCTTGAGTTCATGGGGTCACCGCCAGCCATTCCTACAGATTTCACACAGGCTGGGGACGTCCTACACACTGAACCCAGGGCCGCGACGGAACAAGGCAGAATGGCCTCCTGGAGCCCGACATGCCCTGGGCTGTGGGGGTGCAGCTCCTCGGGACGGGCGTGGGTAGGAGCACCTGCCCCGGACAGTCCTGCACACGGCCAGCCTCCGCCCTCGCTCCCTTCCCGCGGCCCTAGAGGGTCCCCTTTCCATGCGGTGTGATGCTCAGGGCCTGGCTCATGGGGTTTGGACGTCTGCACAGAACTTTCCCCACAAGAAGAAGGTCCTCACTGGACACTTTCCAGCTCTGCTGACGTCATTCCCGCCCGCGGCCCAGCCCCGCGCGCACCTCACTGGGACGTTGGGTCCCATCGTCCAACACACAGCCTCAGCGGCCTCTGCCCCCCCCCACCCCCAGGGTCCTTCGGCTTCTGGGCAGGATAAAATGATTCTTCGGGACGCATGTCTTTGTCACCGTCCAAGGGTTTGGAAGGACACGAACAACACCTCCAAGATTCTCTAAAATAAATAAACACAGATTAATAATCATATGCAATTAATAACAATACAATAAAATATGCATTTTATTAAATAGAATTTATTTAACTTATTAAATTATTAAGTTACATTATTACATAAAATACGTGTGGTATAATATATAATCAATTGCACAGATACATTGTTACATTTTCTTATAAAGAAAGACAGTAAAGACTGAGAAACAAGATTCCCGTAAAGCGGGTGACAGGGTCGTGCTTCAGTGCTGACCGTCCACCAAGAACAGCAGCTGCTCGGGGAACCGGGGTGAGGGGAACAGGGAAGAAGGAATCTCACTCCTCACGGAGTGTGGCTGCAGGACAGGCGCCCAGTGACCCACAGGCTGCCCGGGACACAGCGCCCCACGCCGAGGAGCTCCGCGGCCACCGCTTACATCCTATCTCCGGGGAGGCCCATCCGCCTCTCCCGTGTCCCCTGCAGGCCCCTGCCTCCAGGGCTTCCCTCCACGCGGACTGCATCCTCACCGCCTGACCCATGCTTCCTCTGAATATCATCAATGGGCTCCCAGCGCAGCCTCCTCCAGAAGGGGAGACTGAGGCCAGGGGAACAGGAAGTCCCCCTCCCCCACCTCCGGTCCCGGGGCAGAGCCTGAAGGCCCTGGGCTGCGTTCAAGGCCAGCGAGTCTCATTCCAGAGTCCATGTTCCTAACCATGAAACCATGGTTTTCTTCCCTAAAAATAATATTCATTTTCTTTAGCTGAGCTAACCGTAAGCGTGCTTGGACTCCATTGTCTCGTTACGCCTGGTTTCAAGTCTTCCCCTGGGGCCGTCCCGCGGTTCCCCTCGGCAGTGTTCCTGCCATGATGAGAGACCGAGAACAAGAAGGGAGAAACACACTTATGCACACACACTCATACACACGTACAACAAACACCCAACACACACACACTCACATCTGCCCACGACCTACAGAGGACACTCATACACACAACACTCACACTCACACTCACGCTGACACAACACACATACGACACACACTACACTTACATGCAACCACCACATACACAACACGCACACACTTACTTACACATCGTGTACACACGGCCTTGCATGCACACGAACCACGCACATACACTTATATACAAGCCCACACGCACACACTCGTGCACACATGTGCACACACACGCACGGCGTACACTGTGACAACCCAGGATCACGCAGGTACAAGACAGCCTGGAGCTGCCTTACTCTGGGCCAGCAGCGGCTGACCTGACGTCCACCTTTCCGCAGGACGAGGGACCTTCTCCAAAGCTATTGCGGTAACAGCCATCAGGGTCTGTGTGCACAGCCCGACCCACGCCACGTACCAACGGCGCAGAAGCCCAGTCTCCCAGACACCTGAGTGTCGCACCCATTGCTGGCTGGCTCGGGGGACCTGCAGGGAGACGGGGAGAGGATCAGCTCGCTCTGCTACCTGCACTCAGAAATCAAGAAACGACAATTTCGTGGCAAAGACTCCCTAACCGATGCTTTCCTCTCTCACCTTCTTCCTGTTGGTCTTCATGTGCGAGCTTTCCTGGAGTAACCACGTCTCTCTCTGGACACAGCGACCCCGTGGGTGGTGGTGGTGACAGCCGTAAGGGAGGAAGCTGGTGGGCTGGGGCTTCCTTCCTTTGTCCAGACCCAGCCGCCCTCTGCCAACACTGTGAACAACCTGGAAACGCCGCCGCCGAACGTGGGCCCCGACCTGCACCCGTGGACTTGGGAAGAGCCGCCCGTGTCTCCCAGCCTCAGCTGTGGTGACGCCCTTTCCCCATCGGCCCCACCTCGGGAGGACAGACAGTCCTTGCCTCGCTGACCATCCACAGTAGGGTGCTATGAGCCCTGCTGCTTCCCGAATCCCCCGTGGCCCCCGCTTCCTCCTCTGTAAAATGGGCCAACACAAGCACCTACTTCTTTGGGGGCAGGGAGGGCAAAGAGCACTCCAGGGCGCAGAGCATATGAGACGGACACGGGCGGATGTCCCATTCTCTGTGCTGTCACTCGCAGGCCGGGTCACCCAGGCCGCCGAGAGCTCAGGGGACAGGGCAGAGTGGCAGGGGTGAGGCCAGGTCTGGGAGGCGGGCCAGGCGGGAAGGGGAGGCCCCGGGGAGGGCGGGGGTCAGGACAGCAGCGCGGGGAGCGGGGCGGCGAAGGGAAGGGCCAGCCACGGCCGGGCCTTAGAGCACTGCGCCGGCCGCAGCGTCTCCGCCGGGTCAGGAAAACCGTGAGAAAATTAGCGATCATAGCATCTCCATGAATTTTTCAGACCACTAAGTACTGCCCGGAATCATCTCCTTCCCACAGGTTTTGCAGGTACAATATACTTTCTTAAAAAAAAAAAAAAAGAAAAAAAGGGGGTTGGTAGTAAAAATAATGTCTTTGCTTGTTAAAATTAAAGGACGATGGTGCCGTATTAATTTTCTAAAACGTGATGCCTCGTACAGTCCAAAGGTTTCTCCCGCGGAGGCCGTCTTCCAAATATGATGCGTGACAGAGGACCAGAGGACCGGGTGTTCCGGGCTTTGTTTTTCGTATGGGAGGAGCCTGCCTAGAACGGCACCGAAGGTGGGGCTCGCCAGGGCCCGCGGGTGCGGGAGGCCGGCTGTCATGGGCCCCTTCCCTCCGAAACAACCTCTTGGGCGAATAAGTGTAGATGCAGAAAAGACCCACCTGCCAACAATCTGTAATCAGGAGGGAAATAAGTGAAAAACAAGGTAGTTGTTTTGTTGTTTTTTTTTTTTTTGCCCCCACTGGGTCTGCCTCCCTCTATGAATACTTACAGGCCTGAGCCCGGGGCCATTTCTGTCAGTGGGTGACAGTCACATTATTCTAGCCCCAGGCGCATTTTATGTACATAATTGCTCTTTGGGCAAATTCCTCCACTTTTCTGTAGAAACCCCGGCTCTATTACTGACACCGTCCACAAACTCCTACTTCCCTTCCATGGCTCATATCCCTAAAAAATAATTATCAGCTTTGATATATTAGAAATCATTACCCACTGATTCAGATAATGAAATAATATAGACTCCAGCAAGACGTTCTGTGATTCTTACACACTTCCTGCTGCCTCCAAACCCATTTACTGATTTTTTGAT
The DNA here is from genome assembly GCF_010015895.1 of Lontra canadensis. NCBI lineage: Eukaryota > Metazoa > Chordata > Mammalia > Carnivora > Mustelidae > Lontra > Lontra canadensis. The sequence continues at coordinate 1,836,188 of NW_022631016.1, read as the reverse complement.
TTTTCACTCTAAAGTTAAAAAGAAAACTTTAGATTTGAAACACCGCGTAGACATCAATGCTCAGAAGCAATGAAGGCATTTTATCTTATTTTCTGTCTGGTACTGAAACAAATTTAAAGAGAGAAAAATCTTCAAAGCTGGTCTGCCACGCTGCATATTTTAATGAGAATTAGGCCGCTTCGTCAAAAAGCCCGCTCCTGCTCGCCCGTGGGTCTGTGGACTTCTGTTTCCTGTAGTGGGTCTGATTGTCTTTGAGGAAACCTACCGCCTTTCCCCCCGCGTCTCTCTGTGGTCCTTCTGTGCAATCGGAATCTATGCAAAGAGGAACCGAGAACTGGGGATCAGCAGGAGAATCAGGTACGATTCAGCAACGGCAACATGATGTCATACTGCGTATTTGCTGGGTTAGCAGAGTTTCTCTTTCTTTCAGACAGTAAAAGTAACTCAGGCTTATTATGAAAAGTCAAATCATCCTGAAACGAACAGGAAGAAAGAAAAGAGATCCATGTCACTGTCAGGGTAGAATATTTTATTTTCCTCTACCTCTTAGGTTCTACGACGAGGGCCAGTGAATTTAATTGACAAAAGACGGATTACTAGGAAAATGCAATACCAATTTAGTATTAGTATTTTACCTGCGTAGAAGTTTGCAGGAAAGTGAAATTTGAGGAAGTGGAAGAGGTCGTTAGGTTCAGGCGTGTACGCGATTTTAACAGAGGAAGGAGTATGGGCTTCAAGAGACGGTAAACTCTGGGCACGAGACCAACAAGTATATGGGAAACGAATGGCAGGTTGGGTTATTTTAGTAAGATGCGTTTCTGCAGGTGTCTGGGGGGCTCAGTCGGTGAAGCCTCTGCCTTCGGCTCAGGTCATGATCCCAGGGTCCTGGAATTGAGCCCCGCATCGGGCTCCCTGTTCAGTGGGGAGCCTGCTTCTCCCCCTCCCTCTGCCTGCTGCTCCCCCTGCTTATGTGCTCGCTCTCTCGCTCTCTCTCTCTCTCTCTGTGTCAAATAAATAAATAAAATCTTGGTGGGGGGAGGGAGATGTGTTTCTGGAGTCTCTTCTCCATGCTGACCCTCCGTCCCCAGGGGAAGGCACCGCTCTCTCCTTCCGGGTGTGGTAGAGGAAGACTGCTGCACTAGGGAATGTATGCCCTGATTTTCGGCAGAAATGGAGAGGGAAGAAGATTCTTCTAAATCTGTTGATTCTCAGTTGCTTCCCAAGCAGACCCACTGTTGAACATGGAGCCCAACGCAGGGCTTCACCTCATGCCCCTGAGATCATGACCTGAGCCGAAATCAAGAGTCAGCCGCTAACAACGGAGCCACCCGGGTGTCCCTGGCGTCCAATATCCGTATCCATTTCAGTCCCAAGTCCAATAGATATCGTCTTCCAAAACTTATCTACTAAAGAAGCAGTGTTATTACAGAGATTGTTTTCCAGTGTTCTGAGAATCAGAGCATTCTTATCTTTTATAAAGTGTGCACATTAATCGTTGTACAACAAATGATTCAAAACTTTATTAGCTTAAAAACAGGTGTTTATTATCTCCCTCCTGGTCAGCTGGGCAGTTCTCCTTCCTGAAACACTCCCTCATACCGACCCAGTCTAGCCGGGCTCTGCCCTAAGTCCACGATGTGACGGTCACCCTCGAGGGTTCATGCTGAGATCCCTCCCTTTGGACCAACTCCATCCGATCCCACTGCAGTGTCTGTAACCCCCGCATCCCTGTGACGTCTCTGAGCACCGATCGAGTCCGTGAAGTGTGCTCTCTTTGCCCCGGCTTGCCGGAGAAGTTTACGCAGTAAGGGTCGCACCGCGGTCTTCAGGGGCCTCCCTGGCCCCGTCCGATCCCACCATGACCTGAAGGGAGAGAACTCAGCTGTCAGGAGTGGATTCTTTCAACTCCCCGCTCCTTATCTCCGTGTGTATCTTCTGCCTCCCTCTCCTCCTCCTCTCCCCGGATGCTGGATAGGCTCCGCATTCCACTCCCCTGGCCGTCCCCACGTGAGCGTCAGCACCTGGGGGGTGCTTCCTTGTCTCCAACCTTCGCAGCACCTCAGCTGAGAAACACAGCCGTGCTTTGTCTTGAAAGCAACAGCGAAATCAAATAAACTTCTGTTTTCCTCCCCAGCAACTGTCTGGCCTCTCTGGCCAAACTTTGTAAAATAGCACCTCCTTTGCTTTCATGTTCCTTTTCGTCCATGTTTTCATTTGAAGAGTGACACCCACAGCGTCGGTGTGAAGGGCGCTGACTGGAAGCCTGCCCTGAACCAGCTGTGGAGTTGGCGGCGTCGCCCACACCCTGTGGCCACAGCCCAGATGGATAACAGCGCGCGCTCGGGACCACTCGCTCCTGCTCTGCCCCAAAGTAGCCTCGATCCGACTCTTACCTCAGGAGATTAAGTCGCCTCTTATCCAACTCCCTGTACGTAGGACCACATGGCAGGCACTTCCAGTGTCTGGCTTTTCTTGTTGGGCATAAGGTTTGAGGGGGTCACGCATGGAGTTGGACAAATCGTCGTTTGACTCATTTTTATTGTTGTATCGTGTTATATGCTATGACTCCACAGCTTTATCCATTTTCCTGGTTTATCTTTTGGGTCCTTATAAATACATCTTCTATGAACGTGGTTTTTTTGTTTTTGTTTTTCTTCCTTTCTTTCTTCAAGCACAAATAAGCCAATTTCTCTTGGACTAAAACTTAGGGATGGAGTTGTTGGGTCATACTGTAGAAGTATATTTAGCTACTGCAAGTACCGCCAAACAGATCTAAAAATGGTTGTACAAACTCACACACCAAAACCAACAGAGAAGAATTTCCATCGTCTCTGCATTGGCCCATCTTTCTCAGTCTTCCCTTATAGTGGGTATGTGATGGTATCCAATGATGCATTTAATTTGCATGTCCCTGACGATTAGTGATGTAGAGTATATACTTCCTTATTGGCATTTTGGTATAAGTTTTAGTGAAAGATTATTTAACCTTTTTTTGGATGTTTATTCTTTCTTCTTGATTTGGAGGCTCTCTTGTATGTCCTGGTTAACGCCAATATCTCTTCCCAGTTTCGGGCTTATTTTTTTCATTCTCTTCACCTTGAACAGGAGTTGTTCACTTTTGGGACGCCTGGGCGGCTCAGTCGGTTAAGCATCTGCCTTCAGCTCATGTCGTGATCCCAGGGTCCTGGGATCGAGTCCCACATCAGTCTCCCTGCTCAGTGGGGAGCCTGCTTCTCCCTCTGCTCCTCCCCCTGCTTCTCTCTCTCTCTCTTTCTCTCTCTCTCTCTCTCTGACAAATAAATGAAATAAAATATTTTTTTAAAAGGTTCTTCACTTTCTTTTACCCAGAAATGACATTCTCATAGAACAATTACTTAAAAAGACAATCCCTGTTGAATTATGGTCTATTTTTCATTATTCGTGCTTTCTTTACTTTCTCTCAGCTATGTTTTCTAGTTGAAGGGTGAAGTCATGTATAGCTTCCCTCAGATTTACTCCTCTTTATCTCATATTCTCTTGCTGTGGTCAGGGGCCAGCAAACGGAGGTCCATGGGCCAGACTGAGCCATTCGTCTGTTTTTGTGTGGACTCTGAGCTAAGAATAGTTCTTGTGTTTTTAAAAGATCATTAAGTAAATAAACAAGAGAGAAAGAAATGATATACAAAAGTGATTGCATGTTGCCTGCAAAGCCTCTAGATTATTTCCTGTCTGGCCCACAAAAGAAAAAGTTTGCTGATACCTGCATGTTATTAAAAATTTGTTTTCTGATTGTTCATTGTTTGTACATGAAACACTATTGATTTTTATATTGACTTTGAAATCAGTGACCTTATTAAATTCATATTAATTTTACTGGTTTGTAGGTTCTCTTGGCTTTTCTATAAATAAAATCACAACAACAGCAAGTAATCTTTTCAATTTTTGTGACTTCCATTTCTTTTTCTTGCCTTATTTGTTTGGAATTCTAACAGACTGTTGAACAGATGTGGTATGAACAGACATTCTCAGGCTCTTTTCAACCTCAGGGAGGAAGTGTTCAATATTTCATGATTAAGTGCAGTGTTGCCTATAGCTTCCTTTCAAATTGTTAATTATTATTATATTAAGACTCATTCTATTTCTACTTTGCTGATGGTTTTTTCTTATGAGCAGATATGGAATTCCATTAGCCATTTGTTTTCAGTGAAGTAATCAATGATCCGGTGGTTTCCCTCTTCTCTTCTGTTACCGCGGTGAGTCACATGGGTTAACTTCCAGGGTTGGAAGTCTGTGTACACTCCTCCAATAATCCTGTTTTGGAGGCATCACACATCAGACCTAATAATGTTTCTGTTCATTAGGATTGTACTCAGGCTGTTTGTTTCTAGGTTTCTAAAAGACATCGGTCTGTAATTTTCTTTGTCCATAATGTTGTCGCCAAATTTCTATCTCAGGATTATGCCAGTTTCATAAAGTGAGTTTAGAATTATTTTTATTTTCTCAGTTTTCTAAAAGGGTTAGGGTAAGGTCATTCTTATCACTTCCTTAAATATCTGAAAGAATTCACCAGTGAAGCTCTTTGAATCTGAAGTTTGTTAATGAGAAGCTTTTTACTTTTCGACTCAATACTGTTGACAGATATAAAGTTTATTCTTCTGTCAGTTCTGATATCATGTATTTTTCCAGGAATGCATCAATTCCAAGAAATGATAATTTCAAATAGATTGACAAAATTGTTTATTGTCCTTTTCATGTTTATAGACACTGTGATTATATATTCTTGGCCTTTATATTGAGTGCACCTCTGGCAAAGAGCATACATATAATTTAATCTTATATTTTCACCCAGCATGAAATCTCTGCAATTTAAGCGGAACATTTAATCCATTTACATTTAGTCTCATTACTTACATATTTGGATTTAAGTCAACTGTCTGGATATTTATTTTCAGTTTGTTCAGTTTCTTTCTAATCTTTTATTTTTCTTTGTGTTTCTTGGCTTAATTTTTTTGATTGATTTTGTATTTTTTATTAACTATTTGGGTACCCTACACATTCAGAGAAACTTCTCTAGTAACAAACTATAGAAATGATCCCTGAAAGTATAGTCTTAGGTTATGGATTTTGAACATTCTTTTCATAGCTACCCCAAAAATATTATGTGCATTTTTGACTTATACTTTACCTTAAATAAATAGGATGGGTATTATCTAAACTTTGGGGGAAAAAATCTTACAACAGTTTATTAACTCTGTCCTACATTTTATGTAATTTTTGTAACGTATTTTACAGATACATATATTACAAACACTTCAAATTATAGCTATTTGGTTTTGTTTTACATAGGCAACATTATCCTATATGTTTATATTTATTATATATACCTTTTCAGATGCTCTTTAGTCCTTCCTAAAGTTATATTACATAGCCTGAAGAGCATTCTGTAATAATTATAATAGTGCAAGTTTGCTGGTAATAAATTCTAGACTGGTAGATTTCCCTGGGGACTCTTTAAATATCTATTGTCTTCTGGCTTCCATAATTTCCTTTCAAAAGTCATCTGTAAGTCTAGTTTTTTTTTGCTCCTTTGGATGCAACTTCTCTTGTTCCTCTTGTCTTTGTTTCCTTTCAGATATATATTTTTTTAATTTTTTAAGGAACTTGATTGTAATATGCCTAGGTATGTATCTATCTTGCTGAATTGCTTTGCATTTTGTTGCTTTAAGTTCAATGAGCTTCTAGGATCAGTGGGATCATGTTTTCTTTTACGTATTTTGGGAAATGCTCAGTAATTATCTCTTCCTGTATTTCTTCTGCCTATTATTTTTCCTTTTACTTGTAGACGCCATCCCTACTCATGTGAGATGGTTTCACCATAGCTTATGTGTGTATTTCTATTCTCTCTTTGTCTCTCACTCTCTGTTTCTCTCTCACTCTCTTTCTGTTTGGGCACATTCTCATAACCTGTCTTTGGATTCACCAATAATTTCTTCTACTTTATCCAGTCTTCTATAGTCTTATTGGCAGAGCCCAATTGACACACCATTGTCTTATGTGCAAAGGAATCTGGGTAAGTAATCTGACAAGAAATAAGATATTCACTGAACATAGAGAGAAATTCAATATGCTGGGTGGCCATAATTAATGAAAGAGATCCACTACATTGAATACAATATGTTCTCCTAAAGACTTTTAACATAACCTTTGGTTTTTAATTGTATTTATTCTAGTTTTTCTTTCTTGGTTTGTTTATAACATAACTTTAATTTCTGTAGATGCCTTTTCGCCCCCATCTTAAATGTATTTCCAGAACTCTGAAAATGCACTATTCCTTTCTTCTATGATTGTACAGTCTCTCTTTTGATCATTTATGTTTATTTTTTTAGTTTATTTTCTGATAGCTGGTATTGTCTGCAGTATTTTTGAGATTATGGTGAACCAGGTTCTGAACTCTTGGATACCTTTTTCATGTTGTTGTTGTTCATTTACTTTTTTACTTATATTACTTTTCTTCTTTTGTTTCCTGAAACTTTAGGCCAGATCTCTTTTTGGTTCCTTTGTGATTATTATTCATTTTTTTGGTGCCAGATCTTTGTTAAGAAGAGGCTAGTGAGGGACACATGAAAATTACTTGGAAAAATATTTACCTTTAAACAGGGCTTAACAGGGGGTGTCAAGCACATCTTGAGAAATCTGATAATTATTTTATCTGAGGAATGCACACCATGTAATTTGCAGAAGTTCCCCATCCAAGCTCTCCATGATGCCAGCAGCCCTTGCTGCCTCCTTGTCTGGCCTCACTCCTACCACCCACCCCCAGAGTCAATTCCTCTGCTAGGGAGCCAAGTTGGAGATGATAGAAATGCTGGTCAGCATAATTTTCCCTTCAGCTTCTTCTCCCCTGACATTACTTGGTATTGAATTGGGTTTGCTCTTCTGTGGTCCAACCACGGCCCTAGATCTCATTGCACTTAAAAAACATCTTTGGCATGGTTGTTACATATGTATCATTTTTGAGGATTTGGCACAATTTTACAGGACTTGGCACATTGTCGTCCTGGTTTGTTTTTGTTAGTTGTGGAAATTCCTCTGTTTAATTGAAAATGGCATTTCTCTTTTTAAAAAATTATTTTCCTTTATTTTTCTTCTCATGGGTTTTGATGGAGGGGAGTGGTGTTTAGTCAGGGGGATCATACTTTAAGTTTTGCTTAGACTGCCTTCAACACCAATTCGTAACCCTCCATAGAAACCATTCCAGCAAGGTCAGGAAGGCAGACTTTCTATTCTTACTGTGTGCTGGGAGAGATTTCTAAACTGCAAATTTGGTTATAACACTTGCCTGTATACTCACCCTGGCTCGCACACATTTGCTCAAAGCTCGCTCAAGCTCACACACACACACAAGTGCACTGGGGGCAGAGGAGGAGGGATGCACCAGCAGAGGGTCAGTGGTTCCTGCTTTGACCTTTGCCAGTGGGCGCTCTGACAAGTCCGACAGCATGTCTGTGTAGCAGTCTCCACATCTGTCAGCTGCACAGCGTCCGTCCTAACCAGCTGCTCCCAGAGGTGAAGGAATGGTGAGTGAGAATGGAGAGTGTGGGAGATGAGCAGACTTCTGCAACCAGGTCGTTGTTATTGTTGGCCACAGTACACACAGCACTGTAGATGCTTAAAGAACCACACCATTGACACTCTCGTGCTTCAGTTTCTTGCAAAATGCTTCTCCAAAAACTAGTTCATGTTCTCCTGACCTTGGAACACTGAGTCATGGCTTCAGTTTTCACTGGGTGGAGCCCAGCTAAATAAGCACAACTCTCTTCTGACCTACCGCATTAACTCTATTTCCAATCGTCAGTTCTTCCAAAGCCAAGATTGCTCCAGACAAACAACCAGATGAGGGGCTGAAGCCTGGACATCTAGAGAGAAGGTTTCCCACAAATACCATGATTGAGCCTTTCTCCAGAGGAGGTTGGCTCTCGGCTCAGGTGGAGGTCACTGTGGGTATGTTGCATCTGAGTTTTCTTGGCTGCTTTGTTTACCTTCATGGTCACTGACTTGTAATTAAATTGCTCTGGTGGAAGGACCCGACCACAAGTACCCATAGTCCCAGAACAGCCACCTCCCTAGAGCAAAGTGACTCACAGCCAGGAATGGGACTTCATGTCAGCACTCAGGCAGATAAGGAGGCTTTGGTGATGTGGTTTCTGCTCGACTTTTCCAGGTTCTGGAACTGTGGGTGGGAAATGACAACCAAATAGAATTGCCACTTCTGGAACAAATGTTCTCAGCTCATCTGGTCTTCCTACAGCCCCACTTTCAATCTGTCACAGAAATTAGATTTTCCTACACTAGAAATAAAATCAACTTTTTGCCAGGAAGAACATTTGTATACCTAATGACATTGGAGTTTTTCTATTTATCATTTACCATAAATTTTAAAGACAAAAATGCAATAATGCTTTATAGAATCTATTTCATTGCTACAGGTTAAAATACAAACAGAAATAATAAATTATCTACTAGTTGGAATTGTGTGTCGAGTATATTTTTATGCCGATAAAAGTACATTTAATGAGCACAAAGACAGCACACATGAGAAGTTCAGTGGTACTAATTTCAAAAATGGCCTATTGCTCTGAATAAAAACATACAAAGTTAAGATTTCCATCAACCATTTAAATTATCATAATTCTATTGACCATCTTTTTTTACTATAGTAATAAAATACAAAATAAGCCATTTCATCATCAGGAAAATTATGAATTTTTTTTCTTAAAATAAAGAAAACAAACAAAAAACTGTACCACACATTCCGCGTGGCTTTTGGGTGTCAGCACTGTCAGCTCCCTGATGTCATTTTGCTCTAAGCCACTGCACTCAGGCAGGTGTTGGTGAGGGCACAGGCAGATGTTCTCCTGGCTGAGGTTCCTTCCAGATGTCCTCGCGAAGAGGGGAGCAGAAGAGACAATGTGGAAACGAAGAATCACGATTTATAGCTGCAGGACTTGGCTGCACTTCTCCTCCTGCAGCAGGAGATGCAACATGTTAGAGGGTCCAGAGGCAGCAACCGGGTTCAAAGTAACCCTTTCCTGTGTCACCAGATTCTTCCGCTCTCCTTCTGGGGCAGGGAATGCTTATACACCTCTACCCAGGGCTCCCTTTGGAGTGGAGTTAGTGAGTCCATGCTCAAGCTCACTCCCACTGTTCGCGATAATTACATGAATTTTTTACAGGATGATAGCAGCACCGCTGGGTGAAGGGTGTGGAGGTTTGAGTCTGAGCTCCAGAGCCCCCGTGCTCAGGCTCAGATCCCAGCTCCAGAGGAGTCCCAGCCATTACTCGCGAGTGTGTCGGTCGTAGTCACACTGTCATTGAACTCGCCTTAAACAAACTGGTCTGTGAAGCATGTAGAAGTGCTCAAATAGTTACCAGTGATTATTTTCAAAATGGAAGCATAAAAACCTTCACCTGCAGGGCCGTGCACCAAGGTAAGCATGGAAGGGTGTGCAAGGACTTCTAAGAGGGGAGCCAATGGCTAAGGATGAGGCTTCTCTCGCTGCCTTTGTTCACACGAGGGAGCGGCCCTCAGCTCCCTGATGCTGTGCCCTAGTGCCAGGTGACCCAGCAGCTCAGGCAGCAGGGACGGCGTCGCACGGTTTCTTTCTGTCTCAGCTGCAGCTCTGCTCCATGTCCCTCCTTCCTTCCAGGGTCCAGGCTGAAGGTGCAGCCCCCGCCATCCTCGAGACGGAAGAAAAGAACACCATGCGTTCGCTGGGAAAGCCGCGGCCCGGAACGGGCCAGTGTCCTCCCCACTGACATTTCATTGGCTAAAGCAATTAGGCCGGGAAGCACAATCTTCTCCCCGGGAGCAGGCAGCAAGCTACTGAGAACAACAGCCCCGCAGAGCCAGGGCCCCGGGGCAGGCTCTAGAGCCAACTGACCCCCTCATCCTCTGTGGCCCCACGGTGGGTGTCAAGCCCGGGACTAGCGGTCTCCACCCGAGCATCCGCGCAGGCAGTGTGGACCACCCGTTCACACCAACAGCTGCGTGCATGGTTGGGACATGGGGTGATGTGTGAGCGCGTGGGGTGCAGAGCACAGAAGGTGGTTTTGAAACTTGAAGCGCACTTCCAGAGGTCGCTAACAAGAAGGGCAGCAGCTCCTCGGAACACGTGTGATACAGAAGAACTTTAGTCCTACAATTTGCGAGTATCGAGTATCAACACTCAGCAGCTAATCTCCAACGATAACTGGTGGCTGACGATCGCAAGTCTGCAGTTTGGGGCAGCCCCCGGTAACACTGATGGAGGGCCAAGGACCATCCTGCTCGGGGTCACGGGAAGAACACAGAGCCATCGGGACACAAGATTGGAGGCCGACACGTGGCGTCATGCCCGGGAGGAGAGAGACGCAGGACTGAGCACCAAGCTGAGCGAGAATGACACACAGTAATGGCCACGGCTAGAAGCTGCCCCTGCCCCTTACCTGGCAGCAAACCCCACCTCCTGTTGACTGCGCTGCTGTTGCCCCCCTGAGGAAGTCCCGCTGACTAGAGATACGCCGCTGACACCGGACGGAGGGAGAGGCGTGACCGTGGGGCTGGTCCAGCGCCCTGTTCCTGCTCTCTCATCTGCCCACGAGCGGAGAGCTCACGGAAGCCACGCACGGTCGTCTGCTGAGCCATGGCTGGCTTCTGGAGACGGATTTACCCCCATCTCTGCTGAAGTGCGGTGCAGGAGACAGGCCTGTGAACAGAGCCTGCGAGGTCCCCACGGACGCCTGCAGAAGCTGGCTTACAAGTGGCGACGTCTGTAGGAGGAGAGCGTCTGCTGGCCCCGAGTGTAGGCGGACGTGCTCTTGCGTATGTGCTCGGCAGGGGCACGTCTGTCCCACGGGTTGCCCAGCCCCTGTCGCTGCCCTTTCAGGACGCCCATCCCAGTCTTGTGGAGTTTGATTTCGCACGTGTTTATCCCGTCTCTGCGGAAGGATCCGGAATGGCTGGCCTTTACCTCTGTTTGCACCTGAACGGCAGTGATAAGGCTGGTCTCTCCGCTGGTGTGAGCACGGCCCCCATGGATCTCACCTAACTTCTACGCTGTGGACGCCGCACCTCTCTCAGGGTCATTCAGCCGGGACGCGGAGGAGCCCGCTTGGAGCCCATCCCGCGGCCTGCAGACACCAGGACGTGTGCCATCCCCTGGACTCTGTCGTGGGCCACAGGCGTGTGACGCACGAGCCTTGGACCCTCACCTCAACTACCTCTTGAACACCAGGGGCGTGGCGTGGCTCTGGCTGACTTGTGTCATCGAATTCCCTTCTTGTGCTGTGCTTGGGGCCGAGCTCCTTCATTTTATGATGCATGATGTTGAATCCCCTCCCTACACCAGGTCAAGAGGCCATGAAGTTCTGGCTCACGTCGGGGCATGCTGCTCCTTGAACAAATCTCTGAGGTGGGGCGGGGGAAGCCTGAGCGTGGGGCGTCATCAACACGGCCCCGTCCTTAACTGCAGAAGAACCCTGAAATCCAATACAAAAGCGTATGTTTAACTACATTTTTAAAAGAAAACTTCATTGTTACTCAATTGTCCCTTCCTAATGACTTTCTGAAAGACAATTAAAAATATATATTCCCACGAATAGAAAAGAACCTATTATAGTTCACGTGTTCAAGAATAATTGAATCTCGTCAATCATGACTCCAGTGAATTATAGGAAAGATCATTCTGAGCCCCGTGAATGGGCATTTGAAGCTGGCACTGTCGACACCGCACACCGACTTCAGTAAATTGATGACCGTGTAATGGGCTCTTCCCAGAGTGTTTTCCCACTCGATTCATCACTTGGGTTGACCCATTTCTGAGCTGCTAACGTAGCATCCTCGGCAAGTACGAAGAGAGAGCACAGCTGTGTTTCTCTCCTTCCGGCCCCCCAGCTCCTGCGTCCCCTCCCACCTCCTCCTGACCGCGTCCTCCTGGCGCATCGGTGCCCGCCCATCACCTTCTGCCTCTGACGCCCCCCGCCTACGGAGAGTTAGTCCGGGAGCCCTCCTTCACCCCCAAATCCCCGCGTGGCTCCCACATTTCCTAGTGACGGAACAGCCGTGCATTTCACGACGCAGGTCTGTTGCCCGAGTCCACCCCCATCTGTGGTGTGAGGAAAAGGACTAGTTCTGTATCTCGCGTCTCTCTTCCCAACAGCATCTGCTAAGCAACAAATTCATTCTCCAGCCTCTGAGGACCTTCTTCCTGTCTTCAGTCCTCGCAGCTACAAGGTCTCCGCGCGCTGCCACTGTTCCGTGCGCCTGGTTTTACGGCAATACCGACTGTTTGCTGCTGTGGCTGTGTGTTTCTTCGCATCTGGGAGGGCGGCCTCTGTCTTTTGTTTTAAATTTTAAATCTTTTACGTATCAAACTAGACTGTTGACTGGGATGTCACTAATGTTATAGATTAAGTTTGAGGGAATCGACGTCTTTAAAGCCACCGCAGCTAAGAGCATGGAACTCTCCGGTTTGCTCAGATCAGGTCCTACGTCCTATGTTAGGATTTCAAAGGCTTCTTCATAGAGGTACTGTGTGTTCCTGCTAAAATTAACTGCCAATACTTTGTGGCTTCTGTGACTTTTATGAACAGTTTATACTTCCCGGTGACCATTGCTGGTTCAAAGATGTGCTGTCGATTTCTGCATATGGAAAACTTCTGAGCTCTTACTGGTCCTGACAGTTCGCCTAATAAACCTATCATTGTTTTCCCAGGGTTTGATGACTGTTCTTTCTCGGTTTTCTCCCAACACCAGAGCTCAGGCCATGATGGGCAGTGGCCGTGCTGCCCTACAAGCCCCCCAGGCGGGGAGGAGCCCCTTCCAGCCAGGGGGGGCCGACCTCCAGAGCACCGCAAGACCTTCAGCAGCAGGATTCTAGGGCTCAGAGACGCTCAGTGGCTCACACGTGGTCCGTCCGACCTCGCCCCTCAGATGCAGGCAGAGTCGCTTCTTGCCCCACGTCTCTGCTCCTCTCTGCCCCGTGGCAGCTTTAGGCCCTCGCTTGCCCTCTCACGTGGTCCCCGTGGCTCCGTGGCCCCTCCACCTTTGTCCCACTGCCCGCCTCACCACACAACCGCCCCTGGGATCCGGCCCCCTGAGAGAAAGCCCAGGAGCAGGTACCCTTCCCACTCAGTTTGGTGCGACCCGTGTCTGGAAGACTGGAGTCCCCACCGTGCTGGACGGACGATGTGCCCTCCGCACGTTGTCCCTAGGAGGGCAGCGACACCCCGACACCCGGCCGGCTGGGCCCTGAGCTCTCCAGCCTCCCAGGAGTGAGCATTTCTTCCCGTGTCCCTCAGGGCTATGCTCCAGTCCGCAGGGGCACTTGCAGCGGGCTTGGCCAGAGCTCCTCCCACCAAGGGCCAAGGGGACTGCAAGAGGGTGACGGCACCCATAGCCACTGAGCCTGCGTGGCTCCTGGGCCCCCACAGTCCTCACGGCTAACCCTGACCCCCAGCCAAGCCCAGCCCTGTGGGGCCCCACCATCAGCAAGCCGTCTGTGTAGACGCACCTGCCTGCACCTGTCCTGGCCCAAACGTCGGCAGGTGCTGCCTCCCACATAGATTTTCAAGGGAAGAGCAACTTTCAGGCCTCCAGCTTCTTCTTTCCCGGGTGCTACAGAGAAAGCTTATGTTCCTGTGGCCCTTGAAATACAGAACAGCATTTTCTATGAATTTCTAACACCATACACCCTCCTCCCAAGGCTTGCAGGTGAGTCCCATGGTGAGACGCCACTCGCGTCAGAAGCTCACCGTGGCGCCCCTTCTGTTTGCAAATACACGTGGGTGACGTGAGCGCGTGGCTGTCCCTTCCCTGTGCCTCCCTGTTCCACGCTCCCAGTTGCAGCCACAGGGCCGGCCTGCCAGTGCCACACGGACACGCAGCATTCACGGACATTGTGGCCAGCACCGGAGGATGCAGGCAGTTCCCATTTTGTGCATCATCAGTGGGATGCTGGGGCCAAGGGGCACCTTCTGCAGCGGGAGAGGCAGCTCGGCTGGCGGCAGTGGGGCCGGGGACAGCGGCTGCCTGGGCCGGGCTGACAGAGTACGGGGTGTCAGTGCGAGGCCAGGGGCACAGCCGGCAGGGGTGGGGGTCCCTTCACACATGGCCTTCCCCGCTGGACATGACGTGGACAGAGCGCAGGGCCACCATTTACAGCGAGGTTGGGCAACAGAGGCTTGGCATGGCCTGCGTTTGTCCCCAAGGTGCTCCCTGCGCTGGCCAGGTTACCACCCGCCCTCAGGCAAGTGCAGTCACTCCTACAGACAGCCTCACCGCTCCTTGTGACAGCTCCTGTCCAATAGGGTCACCGTAAGTCAGTCACTGTCATCAGATCGCACGCCTCCTCTCTACCCAGGGGGCTGGCCCAGGACGCTGCCTCCTGCTCTGGCCTTGCGGAGAGAGCAGAGGACGAGTGGCAGGAAAAGCCAGATACTCCCTGATCAGCAATAAACGGCCTCCACCTGTGTGCTCACAATCTCCACTTTGAGGATTGCCTCCTGCATTGAATGAGCCCAGGCCGCCTCCAAGACGGCGCCCAGCTGCCCATACAGCCTCTCCCCATCAGCTAGAACAGCATCCCAACAGTATGACTGCAGTGCAACGGGACCTCCTGGACGCCTGGACGTGCGGAGCCGCCGTGCACACGGCGACGTGGTCGTGCGGTCTGAAGGTGTTCCCTGCAGATGGGGGTACGCCGAGTCACTCCTGCTGTGCACGGAGCCAGGTGAGGCCTCCAGCTTGTGTCAAATTTACTCAATGGTGTTTGCGGGAAAGCTAATCGGGGCTCGTACCGTAGATCCCTGACCAGTGGCCAGCTGGGCACCAAGCCTCCTTCCCCAAGCGCTGAGCTCAGCAAACCTCAGCCCTGGCCGGGGGCCTGGAGGTCGCCGTGGGCAGGGACGATCAGCGGGCATGGACCTCTCATGGCTGCAGACGGGTCATGCCGCTTGCTCTTGTTGGAAAAAAAATGTCCCCGTCGCAGGTCCTCATAAAAAAGAATCAGTGGAGAAGCCGCTCCCCCTGAGCGGAGGGATGCACCCAGTTAGACCCACTTTCCCAGCGCCCACTCAGCCGTACAAGCACGCTTCCGAACTCTCCCTGCGTCAGTCACACGCATAGAATCCGCACACCTTCACCCAGGGCAGGTCCCTTCCTGGCGGTGATTTCCCGTCCTGGATCCCAGACCCGCCGGCCTGCGTTCCCGCGGCCCACACGAACGGCCTTGCAGGCGCCACGGTTCCGCCCCTTTCTCTGGCAGATGGGGCTTGTTGCGGACGCGGAGGCTCCCTCCTTGGAGCGGGACTCGCTCTGGTCAGGTGCGACCTTCCTGAACCCTCCTTCTCCATGGAATGCACACCCTTCCCTCCCGCTGCTACCTGGGCAGCAGGATGGCTGGAGAAAATGTTAAATACGAGTTCCTGGGTCACATACTTAGAAGCCTAGTGGCCTTTTTTGTCATTATTTTAAATGAAGCCAAAAACAAGTTCTGGGTAGGCGACGTGCACGTGGTAGAAAACTCACGAGGTTGAAACGGGCAGCCTCCCTCCCTGCCGACCTCCGGCCCCCAGCCCCCCTTGCTGAGGACAGTGCTGGCTCGCAGTCCCTGTGCCTACACACGCATTCCAGCTGGTGCTCAGAGGAGGAGAGGCCACAGCAAGTGTCCCCAGTGTCCCGAGTGCATGCGTGATCACTGTCATTTCTCCCGGCATCCGTGTTGGGTCCTGACCGCCTGAGGAATTGGAGGTTCTTTCTCCTGCTGACCACACAGAGATATGGGCTGTCTCCTGTCCCCGTCCCTCTCCAGCCCGTCTCCTCCTCCATGATGGGGGTAAACCCACCTTAGCTGCCCCTGGAGACTCCAGTCACAGCATCAGCTGAGAGCACACAGAGATGGGGACAGCTGGGCATAGGCAGCTGGGTGACCATTGGTCCTAGTTCTGCCCAGGGAGGTGAGTTCCTCTGTGTGGGGAAACAGCGCTGGGGCCGGGCTGCCCTTTAGGGGAGGATGTGGGGGAGCGGGTGCGGCTAGGCTGGGTGACTTCTGACTGTCTATGTAGCCCACAGACACCCCAAGCCCCAGTGTGCTCGACCCCACAAAGTCATGGAGGCTGCCCCCAGTTTGACCATGAGAACACCGGGCAGGAATGCATTAGGGACACCTGCCCACACTGGAAGGCCAACACCCATACTCTGTGCCGGCAGGGGGGCATCGGGACAGGTTTAGGAGCTCAAACTCCCAAGTCACATACCCGTGCTTCCCGTGGGAGCCGCCAGACCTGGGCTGTGCCATGAAGCCCTCCTGCCTCAGTGTCCTCGAATGAAACCTGAGGCATCCACAGGTCCTTCCTGCTCAGGGAGCCATCAGGAGAATAAGGAGCCTGCGCAAGAAGACAGACCCTGCCAGGCAACCCCGTGGATGCTTGAGGTGTCCCTTATCCCCTCGTTCTGTGCCCAGGACACCCAGCGCTGCTCCGGGAGTGGGGCACGCATGGCCGACAGGGAGCCCTGCTCCCGCAGCCTGCACTCCTGGGGTGGGGGGGAGCGGCAGATGCACAAGTTCCCCACAGAAGCCTGTTGTAGGGAACATCCCGGCAGGAGGGTGGGGGTCCAACAATTTTTCAGGGACCCCGTGGACCCAGGCCTGCGCGAAGAGGCAGGGGTCCGCACCCCCGACACTGGGTGTGCCAAGCAGTTGGAACTCAGATGCTCAGGAGGGACCGGCGGGAACGTGGCCTCTCGCAGTTCTATCAGTGGAGCTGAGGGGGCAAAGGGCATGGTCAGCCACGAGCACTCAGCGATGTGTGTTCCCTTAAAGCCGAGGTCAGAGTCCACGGCATGGACCCCGTCTCCAGCCTGCACCTGCAAACCCAGAGCCCACCGCAGGTGGGCATGCCCTTGGCGCCGGAGACGGAGAACCGGACGGAGAACGGGTGCCCTGCGCCTCCTATGTTTCTGTACACATAGTTAGCGGAGGCCGGAGGACGTGCATTTCCATCGTGCACGGACACATCTCTGTGCCACAGCACAGCGTGCTTGTGGGTCCGCTAGAAAGCCCTTAGGAAACACCACCCGCCCCCACTAGGGAGAGTCACCTCCCGAGCGCACAGCCTTCTTGTGTTCCTCCCCTAGAGATGTCTTCACAACGTCCCGCAGAACATTCCAAGATCTGGACGCTCGCGGGGCCCCCGGGAAGCCTCCGCTGCCGCAGGTGGAGACCCTCGCCGGGCCGCCCGCCTCCTGCTGTGGACAGTCCCGAAACCGCAGAGCTCTTACTGGTGTCTACACTCTACGAAGCATTAATTCATGATTTTCTTAATATCTTATTGATCTCCCCTCTCCGAAGGCCAGAGGTTAAGAAACTCCATAAAAACGTCCTGGCAATTTATTGCCGTTGCTCGAAGACATTGAAGCAGGCTCCGAGCCATTCGCTTTCCATTGTCTTTTCACGTAAGGTTGCCGTTCGGAATGACAAATTTACCTTTTTCTATGAACTTTATATGAACTTGTTTTTTAGATTTAATATATAGACAAAGACCCAAGTGCCCATCTGGGATGGTTCTAGACTCAGACTCTCAACGGAATGGAGGTCACGGTGGGGAGTCTGGCCACCCGCGTGTGGCGAGCTGGGTGAGACGACGGTCGGCACCAGCACTCCCTGGTACCGTGCGGCTCACCAACCCCAGCTGCACTTTTCCTTAACAAGAGGATGACGGACCATGATCTATATTCTTGTGATGCCTCTTGTTTGTCCTGAGCAGATGGGGCAGAAAGAGAGCGAGGCTTGGGGTCACTGTCGGACGCCCCATCCAGGCGCAGGCCTGGGGCGCTCAGTGGCTAACTGACCCGCCCCACTGCCCGTTAGTCGTGTGCCTGCGTCCACACCCCACAGGGCAACGGCTACTTCCCAAAACCCCAGGGTGGGTTTCACTTCCAACTTCCAACCCGAAGGGAATTGATAGGAAAGTTGGGAGCAGAAAATCATGAACGGGAAGACTAAAAACGGAAACCAGCGGGTAATCTCAGGGAAAACATTTGTTACTGTAAATGCTGTAAGAACAGGTGAAAAACTAAATGTCTTTTTAATTACATTACTTAGCTCGAATGGGCACAGACTTGAGAGTTTTAATTAACCTGACTCAGAAAGTAAATAATTTCACATTGCAATCTCCCCTGGCCTCTCCCGTGGGGAACCAGCCACGGTGTGTGATGGTGTCCTGGGGGTTCCCACGGCAGAGCCCACGCCCGCCCCCCACGGGGAAATTAGTAGATCATTTGTAGGTGAGGGACTGGCACTGCTCAGAGGAACTTATTTCTTTTCTTTTTTCTTTTCTTTTCTTTCCTTTCCTTTCCTTTCCTTTCCTTTCCTTTCCTTTTTCTTTTCTAATCTTCAGCTCAGGCTTCAACATAGCAAATCTCAGGGAAGCCTTGAAATAAGAAAACTGACTGTCTAAAAATACTGTGTTCCTAAAAACTGCACATGTGGACTAGAATCTCTTGTTCCTTGTTTTAAGTAGATGCTTGGACAGATTTTTTTTGTCCTAAAGTTTCAATTCAGATCTATCAACTAGAGCATCTGGAGACAAGCTTTGTTCTGTCATTCAGAAACCTAGTATTTAAGATAATCTTTTATGTAGCAAAAGGAGGCCTATGCATGACGCGTTTCCTTCCTGCTCCGTGAGGTAAGTCCGCGTGCGCAGCCACCCCCCCAAACCCAGGCAGGCGGTCGCGGGCTGAGCTCTGCATCCGTGTACATCTGCGGGTCTGCACTGCTCACTGGGTTTTTCTCTCAGGGAAAAAGCTCTTGTACTGCATTTTCTCACTTATGCATTTGCTAAGTGCAATCCTGCTAGAAAGAAGAGTCCAAAAACATTAGAGTCTGAAGTGTGGTGCTCTTTGGGATTTTAGTGAACAAACCAGAGATTCCAAATAGAAGTTACTTGAATTCATTAAGTTTTGGTGAATAATTATGTCTTTTTTCCACCGTACTTGAAATAGCGTTGACACTTTAAGTTAGGGTCAGCAAATAAGTTTCCCTTTAAAAATGCCTGACAGGAGTGGAAGCGTGCGGGCTCTCGTTACAGGTTTATGACACATCCGCACAGCTGGCTGCCCTCCGGGGTCGGCCTGTGCACCTCGTGGTGAGCCGCGCAGCCCCAGGACGGCCGGAGATGCCGACCTCCGGCTCTCCGACGGCTCACGGCCGGTGGCTCCGGAGCACAGACCCAGGGCGTGGCCGTGTCTCCCCGGCGACGCTACCCAGCCCTGGTGCCAGAGCTTTCCGAAGCTCCTGGAAGTGGAGGCAGCTTTGCCCCCTGTAGGAGGAGGTGACGACCCCACCAGGAGGACTGGCTGGCAGCAGGGACAGGCGAGGCCAGCTGCGCTGGGTGGTCTCATCCCACGTGCCTCTCCAGGGAAAGCATGGTGGGAGCTGGGCCTCTCTGCCCCGAGCCTCCGGGAGCCTGCGACCCCCTCCTAGCCCCTGGACAGACACGAACTAGGGCCGGGGACAAAATCCTAGCAGCCAAGTGCGATGGGGAACAGCCCTAGAGAGGCTCCAGATGGACCCTGAACTCTCCCAGAAGTTTCACTTCTTTGCAACGCTTTCTGGTTTTGTAGTAGTGACACAGGATTTTGAGACAAATGAGGTTTATCAGCCTAATGTGCGGGAGGGACACACAGGGCAGGGCAGACGCTAAACCAGGAGGAGTGCCAGACGGAGAACCACGGACTCAGGGCCAGACGCCCAGCCTTGCTCTGGATTCATGGGTCTTGGGCTCACGCGGCTTCCCGTTCAGCGGTCCCCACTCATCCACCTGCGGCACACGTGCACGGTCCCGTTAATAAGGCGGGGCCGCTGGGAGTCACTGTAATAAGAGTCGGGGGAGCGTTAACGGGACAGAATGATCTGAAAGAGTTCTGACGAAGAGTACGTGGCGAGAATCTGAGAATTAACACTTTTGCCGCAAATGCACGAAGTGTTTTAATGCAACAATTTAAAAGTATAAGGAAGTCAAGGAAATGTAAAAAAAAAAAAAAAAAAAAGAAAGAAAGAAAGAAAGAGCGAGCGCACATTAAATACTATTCACAAGCCATGATGTATGTGCAGCTCCAGAATTAAACTATTATTTCTGGGACCAGTAATAAAATCTCCTGTTGACTCATACTTCTAAAAATGTTTAGAAACACGAGTTTGCATGATGCTCATGTAATGAGTTCAGTACTTGGTGCAGAGGGCCTGGGCTGGACTGAAATCACTTTATGTCCAAGGTCGACAGTCTTCCTGTCTCTGTACCTCTGCCCCCCCCTGCCCTTCCTTTCCCTTCCTGTCCACTGCTCCTCTGTCTCCCTGTGCTTGTGTCCCTGCAGTGGGTTGAGTTGCGCTCCTCCAAAGTTCGTGCTCTCCCAGACCTTGGGATATGACCTCATGTGCAAAGAAGGTCTCTGCAGAGGTGATCACGGTAAGCCGAGGTCTTGCACCTCTAGGAGGGCTTTAAATGCAATGGCCCGAGTCCCTGACGGCAGATGGGAGGGCAGACGCCTGAAGAGGGCAGAGTGAATGATGCAGCCACAAGCCAAGCAGCAACGGAGCCACCAGAAGCAGGAAGAGACAAAGAAGGGGGCATCCGCAGAGCCTTTGGACGGGGTGCCGTCCTGCTGACATCTTCACGTCGCACTGCTGGCCGCCGGAACTGGGAGTAAAGTTCACCTTCAGGCTGCCTGGCTCGTGTGACTTATCACAAGAGCCCTAGGAGACGAGCCGTCTTCACCATCCGGACTTCCAGATGTTAGCATCTGTAATTCTGCGCTGTGGAAGGGCTCCTGCCGTTCACCCCGTGTGTGTGTGTGTGTGTGTGTGTGCGTGTGTGTGTGTGTGCATTTACTTTTATTTTCTCGTCGCCTCTGTGGAAAGGAAGACTGTCTTTCTAGTCTGGTGTTCAGGCACCGCCTTCTGGGCATGCAGGTCCCGGGTGGCGTTTTCCTGTCCCCTCCCCTAGAAGAAATTTGCCAACAGTTGGAAAACTAACGAGCTGAAAAGGTGTTGGGACTTGGGAAAATGTATCAGAAATGGTGAAACTTAAAATTGCAGCTCTGCACCTCAAAGAAATTTTATTTTCAAAACTAATACAACAGCCTCTCTGAAAGACAGTTCTGTGGTTTCTTAGGCAAGTAAACGTGCTCTTACCGTATGGTCCAAAAATCACTCTTTGACGTTTACCCAAAGCAGCTGAAGCTTGTGTCGACAGAAAAACCTGCACGTGGACGTTTGTCCCAGCTTTATCCATAACGGCTAAAACTTGGAGAGACCAACGATCAGTAGGTAAGCGGGTAAGTGGGGTCCATCCAGATGCGGGAATGTTGTTCAGGAATAAAGGAAAGGGCTACAAAGCCCGGAAAGGCAGGGAGGAGGCTGAAGCACATGTTACTGGACCAAAGCCACCGCACACCGCGACGTTCTGGAAAAGGAAGAACGTGAAGACGGTGGGACGCGTCGGGGCTGAGGGAGGAGGATGAGCAGGCAGATGGCAGGGGTTTTCAGGGCACCGACCCTCTGTGGCGCTGTAAGGGCGGATCCATGCCCTCACGTGTTCGTCCGAACCCGTCGAATGTACAGCAGCAAGGTCAGATCCTCGGGTCAGCCAGGGGCTCTGGGTGGGGATGACGCGTCCATGCAGGCTCGTCAACGGTAACAAATGTTCCAGAGGGGGTGTGGGGGTGGGGGAGGGGCAGGGGCAGGCACACAGGTTACACCTTCTGCTCGGTCTTGCTGGGAATTCGAAACTCTTCTTTAAAAAAAAAAAAGTTTTGAAAAACCTTAACTATATTAGAATTGTAATTTTCATTAAGAAATCTATGGTTTAAAATAGTCTTGTAACACACATATAGTGCCTACATTTACAAACACATACGCGATCTGCATTATCTACGTTTA
Source organism: Lontra canadensis (assembly GCF_010015895.1). Lineage (NCBI taxonomy): Eukaryota > Metazoa > Chordata > Mammalia > Carnivora > Mustelidae > Lontra > Lontra canadensis. The sequence goes on along the minus strand of NW_022631016.1, from coordinate 1,814,235 downwards.
CTCTGGGAAATTTCTAAATGCACTTCCTTACCTTGTCAAAAAGCAAGTGGTTGTCTCTGTGTTCTCAGCACTTACCATATAAACCGCACTGCAACTTTGGGGATGGAATCTCGTCAGTGCGCAGGTGGAACTTTCATGGGAAATCCCCCAGTGCCTTTTATTCGCTTCTCATAAGTGGAATTTGAGCTATTTTCCTGCTTTGTTAGTAGCTACACGTACTTTCAGTTCTTTAAAGTTTCAATGATTAGGATCAATTTTTAATTTTTCTAGGTATAGCTGCTCCATTAGATTACACACTTCCTACACAATGAATGTGAATTTCTGTATTCGTTATCCCTTCGTTAGTCTTCTTTTCCTGACAGTGCCTGGCAGCCCTGTGGGTTCCAAGTGTGCCTCTCAGCTGGCCCAGAGCCTCGGTGGGGCTGGCCCTATTCCACAGGCTGAGGCCGTTTGCGTTTTGTGGAATGTGTTTGCAGCTTATCCGAGAAGTTGGGATGCGGAACTGTGTAAGATTTTATTAGTTCACGTCCTATTTTTTTTTAATTTTTATTTGCTTTTTTAACTTCTTTTCAGTGTTCCAGAATTCATCCTATTATTTCTAAGCCCGTGGCTGACATCCATATGGCCAACGCAGATTCAATTTCCAGGTCAGATGCCCCGGGCCTTGGTCCTCCAGAGTCCACGCCCTGCGCACACAGACTCCTCCATGAAGAACGCACACGGCCCACCACGGGAAGCCACTTCAGGCGCCTGAGTGAGGTCTGGCTGGGTGTTGCCTTGTGGGATTGGGTCGGCCCACCCAGGCTCGTGACTCAGCATCAGAGAGGCCAGGGCTCCGGCCCCTTACAGCTGAGACCTGATCACCTCCACACACGTTTGTTTCCCCGAGGACACAGAAGGACACGATGGAGGACGATGTCCGCTCCCTCATTGTTGCCTGACTCTGTGGCCACTGCCCTGCAGTTTCTGGTTTGGTGGGAACCTGAATGGAAAGTCTTCAGACTTGCCTTCTGCCCCGCTCCAGGTGCACTCTCGGAGGAGGGCCGGGGGGTTGCCTTGCTTCCATCCCCAAAGGAGCTTCTGTTCCCGCAGCGGCTGGATCTGGAGAAGACTCGAAAGGCCTGGAGGGATCCCAGGCACAGCGCATTCTTATTGCAGATCAGAAGGATTTTCTATACAGAGTGGATAATGGACAGGTAAAGGTGTTTTCTAATTAATCATAAATACTCAATATACGATAATTCTAATTAATACAGTATATATGATTAAATAAGACTGTCAAGAATACTCAGATTTTCGATAACAAGAATGTGGATTTGGTTGTGATCAGTCTGTTTGACCAACGTAGAAAAGTTGCCTGGAGAGAGTAGCAGAGCATATCCAAATAAATTTTATATGATTTCAGATCTTCCAGGAAACTATGAAGAGGAGAACTATTGGTAATACTAATGATTATTTTTCTCAATAGCACATGGTGTCTTAACAATAGGACTGTGTTCATGGAGAGAAAGAGACTTAAGAAGGAACTCTGAGTACGTGTCCTTTCAGCCAAATTGTATAAAAATAACCAGCACCGGAAGAAATCCTGCAGGTCATGAGACAAAGCAACAAGCCAACAGAGCGCTCTCCCCGTGAAGGACCTACGCCCTCGGGGAACTTGAGAGTGAGAAGTCACAGTCCAAAATGCAAGACAGGGGCGCCTGGATGGCTCAGTGGGTTAAAATGCAAGACAAACTTCCTGCAAAGATGACGGTGATTCCAGAGAGACTCCAAATTGAGAGTAAAAATAAACACCATCACACAGGACACTAAGAGAGAAAAGATGTTAGTCTGGGAAGTCAGCTGCTTTGTGGGGAAAACTGTCCTCGATGTAAATAGAAGCAAACAACCCCCAAACTTGCAAACACTTAGAAAAACTAACACAATAAAATCTTTACATTTTTGATCTTAATAACAGCAGAACCCAATCCCGAGAGAACAGAATAAAACAAACAGAAAAAGTCTTTAAAATGATTAAAACAGGTATCTTAAGAGAGATTAAAAAGGAAATCTCATACACAGAAGATGAGACCTAGAAACGAAACAAAACAGAAAACTCAGGCGTTCTCAATAAAATGAATTGAACAAACAAAATACGAGAGTGCACGTGACTGAGGGTTGTGCTCCGGGAGCCGTGAGATGACGGTCACTCCGAGCCTCTAGGGGACCTGAGGGGTACGTGCACAAGTTGTGGGCTGTGTTCAGTAGAGTTCCATGGGAGAAGACAAGAAGAATTTATGTTAAAATATCAGTAGGAAGAAGGAAGAGGAGAAGAAAATTCCCCAGAAATTCTTTAATTTAGATATTTCAGGTTAAAACACCTGTCCTGTGCTCTGTCACGCAAATACACAGACACACAAGGTTAAGCATCATAGATTCTAAGAGGTTTACTTACTTCTTAAGGCATATCTTGATGAAATTTTAGAATGGTACAGAAAAAATAAAACAGGAAAATCATTAAAAAAACAAAAAAACTGAAAACTAAATGGTTTAAGAATGAACAAGAGTTAATTTGGCTGGAGACTCCCTGCTTTGCTACATGAAAATACTTACAGCTTTGAAGCTCAGAATAAAAAACATTTTGAAGCAGCCTTAGGTGAACTCCGAAAATGGTTTGTTATTCACTTGACGCAGAAAACCCTACAAAACCAGGCCAATCCAGAGGTCAAACCTTCACGTTCACATGGGGAACACAGGGGAAAGTGCCCAGGCCATCAAGGGTCTGCCCATCTGAAAGGCCAGCTAGGACCTGAAAGATGTCACTTTGCAGAAACAGTGTGCGCCACGCCCTCACTGCGACCGTGCAGCTGGGAGATGCGCCCAGGCCAAACCGTGGTCTGTGGCCCAGAAACGGTGCGGCGCTTTTACTGCACAGAATGCAGAGACTAACGCAGAGCTTAAGGGTTTCGATGTAGATTCTCTGGGTCCTGAGCACATCCGGGTGAACAAAGCCCGCAAGGTGTGGTGTGGCACTTAACGGCTCGTGGTCAGATTCAGCCAGACCTGAGTTCTCCCTGCCATGTGGAGATGATCCTGATGGGACAAGAGCAGAGTCCTCCTACACCAGAAGAACGGGTTGCACAAGAGAAAAAGAGCCCAAAAGAAACCAAAGAAAAGTCATGGCCTGGGAGTAAATTCTGCATAAAGCAAATGCAAATAAAAGTAAAAGAAAAAAAAAATATATATATATGTTTTAAACCTAGGACCATTTACCAAATAAGATAAGGCTTTAACGTTTGAAAACAAAAGAATGACAGTGTTTGTAGACATTGTCAAACATATCGAACAGCAAACTCAGATTGTCATCAAGAAAATAGCCCTTGGGGAATGTACTGGGGCAAGGCAAAACAACCAGCCTCTGAAAGCAAAGTGTAGGGTTTAAACAACTATGAGAAATTCAGAAATCAAGAAAACCAATGTTTACATAAAGGAATCTTTGAGTCATAATGAGACCCTAACTGACTCAAACAGCTATTGCTTAGATACTTCTAGCACGAGGAGTAAGAAGGCCGAGTAAGGACAGGTGCTGAGTTTAGACATTATTGGAACAGTGCAGTTTAAAGTGTGTTTACCTGAATTAAGTTCACAGAGAACTGCCAGCATAAATAAGGCAACCACAGTGAGTCTAAAGATACCCAAGGACAATGACAGTCATTATACGGAATTGGTTAAACTGAGGTATTTCAGGAAAGAGCCCATTATTAGAGAGGTTTCCCAGCTCTCTTCTTTTCTGTCTTCATTTCCTGTTGCTGTGTAAGCTATCACCCCAAAACTCGGCTCACAACAGAAGTCTATTGCTGGTCCCAGCCCCCAGGCCAGCAGTGTGGGTGAGGCATACCTGAGGGCTCTGATGTCAAACCTCCCGCTGTCACTGTCACAGGTTGCCTTGGGCTGTGGTTTCATTGCAGGCTCAACTGGGGCGGGATTCAAACGCATTCGTTGGCAGGATTCAGTGCCTTGAGTGTGGTTGGACTGCGGGTCTTTGCTCCTCGCTGGCTGGCTTTTGCCACACTGGGTAGCTCATGACACAGCAACTTGTTTCATCAGAGGAAGCAAGTGTGAAAGGCCAGGGACAGTGGGAAAGCGTGACTCTATAACCTAGTCTCGGACATGGCAATCCATCGCTTTTGCCAGGTTCTGCTCCGGAAAAGCCGGTCATTCGGTGAAGCCCCTCTTCAAGGACTTGTCTGCCAGGAGCGGAGATCATTTGTAAGCTTGTCAGGGGCCGCCCACCTCGAGTGACAAGCAAATGCAATGCAAATCAAGAAGCAGTCTGGCATGGAAATGGTAATCAGGAGGCTATCAGAGAAAATAGGGTTCATGCAAACAGTGATTAGCAAGAACAAATGGGTTTGCTATTATGCAGCTAAATGTATACACACGAAATCTAGCAAGGAGTCCCAAGTAAATAAGACGCGTTCCTCGAACAATAAAACTTTGAAATAAAGCAGAAGTTCACCAAAATGCAAGGAGCATGGTTTGGACACGCTTTGCTCGGATAAAGTATCCCCCAAACAAGTGAGGATACGCTTTTGCTTTTAATAACAAGTCTGGCCTGAGCGTGATTGTGAGGCGCGAGGACAGCCAGGAGAGTGTGTTTACATGAAACGACTACAGAAGGTGCCTGAATCGGAGACAACTTTAAGGAAATGTCAATAAATGCTGGTCCCCAATAGAGTCACGTAAGACAAATCCTTCAAAAAGAAAAAAACAAAAACAAAAACCAAAAAACAGATGAGCATTTTAAGAAGTCTCAAAACTTGGAAATTTAAAAACTATGTATTAAATAACTCATAGCTTGAAAAAGGAAACAAAACTAAAAAAAAAAATACATCTTCATGCCATTCAGGAATGCTAGGAAAATTAAAAAAAAATACTCTCATACATTCTTTGTGGGGTTGTGAATTGTTTGACTTTTGACAAGCAATCTGGAATCTCCTATAAAAATTAAAATAACATACTTTTTGGTCTAGCAGTCTGACTCCTGGGAGTCTCTTGCAGATAATTACAATCCCCAGCACCTCAGACGGTATCTGGATGTACGCGTCTGTACGGTCTGAGGTGACCACGCGTTTGAAGGGAAGCATATGTCCACGTGTGCAATCGCAGGCCAGATCGTGGTTCTCCTGACCGCGAGTGGGACAGCAGCCATGCGGGAATGCACGGGGCCTCGGGCTGCACCGGAGCGGGGGCCACGGGCCTCGTGTAGGGAGCAGAACCGAAGCTGAGCAGTCTCCCAAAAGAATGTCCCCTCCCGGACAAGAAGGAAAGCCAGGGGAGCGCCCTGTTCCCACCTGTGTTGCTTGAATCCACAGCTCGGAGGGCCGCTGAGTGCGGGGCTGCTCTCTCTGCTCTGCAGCAGAGAAGTTACGCAAGGACTTCCTCTGTCATTCGCGGTGAGAAATGTTGGCAAAATTATCTGGGGGAGAACAAAAGCCTGAGTCGTGTTCACGTGTGTGTACATACATGTACATGGGTATATGCGTGATATATGTACGTGTGTGTGTGTCTGCGTGTGTGTATGCTTCAAAGCCCAGATGCCTTCCCATGTGCACGCAGGACTGCATTCTCCACCCCAAACGTCTACTTTTGTATAAGGTCAAATTAATTATAGGATTCTGTTCACTTCCTTCCTTTCTTTCTTTCTTTGCATCTGAAAGATTTTGCTACAAGAATAGATCGAGAATGACAGTGACCAAATAAATCCTCGAGGGTTAAATAATGGTCCCAAATGCACAAGTGACAGAGCCTTAGACCCATTTGGTCACTCATTCTTGATGGACGGGTGTCATGGGCCCCGCCAGGCAGGTCTGGGTGGAGGACCAGTCCCGGGTCTGTGCCCACACACGGAGGACTACCCTCCGCGAGGGACTGCCTGCGCCCACAAGGTCCCCCAAATCTGCACTGGCATGTGGGTGGCAGCCAGGACCCGCCCTATTGCCATGGAAACCGTGCACCGTCCTTGGTGCTCCGGTGCCCCAGTTGCCACATTGCATGGGTGTGATTTACAGCAAACGCACTGCTCTGTTTCAAAAGTCATGATACTTGTCCTCCTTGACCTTGGAATCAAAGTTCCAACAACTGAAAAACTACACATAGACCTGGGAGAGACGTCTGTGCTCGAGGCCGGAATTCTTTCGCTGCATCACCCAGGTGTGGGCTTCAGGCCCCAAGTGTTCGCATCGGAACTTTGATTAGGGACAGTTTACCTTAAAAACCCCTCCTCCTAATATAATATCATTTTTAATCATTTAGGAAAGAAATTATATATAAAAATATGTTAGCATTTCCATTGTGTTTCTCCTCCCCAAAAGTCTACTTTTGTGTACAGTTAAATTAATTACAGGGTTCCGTTCATTTCCTTTCTGTTTCAGTTTCCAGCCTCAGAAATCATTAACTTCTCATTTGAAATACAATTTAAGAAAGAAATCATCCATTATGTTGGAATATATGTGTGTCTATTCGAAAATGTTCTATCAGGAGAATGCATTATAATACAATGAATTAATCTTTAAACGCAAGTATCTCAGTGTTCTGAGGTGGGTAAATGAGAACCTGCGCTTATTTCTTTACACGGCAGCTGAAGGAGCGGGAGGCCGTCCAGCCGTCTGGACCAGCACAGCTAGAGGGAGGTTGAAATGCGCCGGAGCTGAGGGGCTCAGGTTGGACTGGACGTCCGGAGGGACTCCTGGGCCTGCAGCAAGCGATTGGCAGACGGCGGGTGCTCCTGGACTGGGAGGGAGCGGGCGGTGCTTCCCTTGTGCGCCCCTGGGTTGTAGGAGCACCACTGCCCCGCGCTCGATACTGCACAGCGAGCCACATTGTCTGCGGCACCAACTGTCAAAAGCCCCACAGCTCCTGAGCAGAGACCACACCAGCCAAGGGAGGGCAGGACTCTGAACTGTGCTGCTTACACTGAGCACAAGCCAAACCTTTCACCAAATCATGAGAAAGATGCCAGCCTACCTGAGAGCACTTCCTTCCTCCGTTTCCTTTCCCCACATTACCCCTGAGACCCAGAATCTTCTGGACCTTCCAGCCATCCTGAGGCCCCATCCCCCACCCAGGGCCACCCTCTCAGTGTAGGCGACTCCGGGTGTCTGGAGACTTCCAAGGGCGCTGGCAAGGCAGGGCTGGGATCTGTGTGCTGGGGAGCTCAGCTGTGACCCCTGAGGGCCGTGTTCTTCACACTACCACACGTGAGGTGGGCTGCCTCTAACGTGATCTGAGCTCCCGTCCTTCTGGGGCCACGGTGGATGCCATCCTTCAGCACCTGCAAGGTTACCATTAACTGCTTCCCCCTCCTCTCTTTGAACGCCTGGACTTCCTCCAGGTGTGCAGCGACACACTCCTGCAGCTCTAGGTATACTGAGTCACAAACATATATTTTCCTTTATTTAAAATATCCCGGTGTCATCAGGCGAATCCTATCCTGCCCACAAAAGATAGGGCAAAGTCCTAACTCCCTATACCTGTAAATGTGACCTTGTTCAGAAAGAGGGTGTTTGCAGGTACGGTCAAGATGAAGTCTTTGGGGCAGGTGGGATCCGCTAGGGCTGGAGGTCTTGTAAGAAGTCAGAAACCGGGAGCAGGACGCCATGTGCCTGGGTGGCTGGGGCTGGACTGGTACAGCCTGAACCTAGGAGCTCAGGGACTATGGCCACCAGCAGCAGCTGCAAGAGGTGAGAAGAAGTGCTAGCCAGGGTCTCAGAGGGTACGCAGGCAGTGCGCCTGCACCCCAAGAGCAGGTGCCATGGGTCCAGACCGCGAGGTTGTCCTTCCTGTTGCCAACGAGCTCCCGGTTCTTTGTCGAGGCAGCCCGGCAAACCGCTGCGTCTGGCTGCACACACAATTTTAAATACCCAAAGCACGTTCTCCTGAACCTCAATTATATCAAAGATTTTCTAACAAAACCCAAAGAATTTTATGTCTGTCCTAGAAGCTCTCACCTCAGTATACCTTGGTAGGACCCAATCTCTGTTCTTCCCACCTTCATCTGGGCATGAAGTTATCTTCGGAAAAGTCTTGCTGTGTTTTGTTTTGTTTGTGCAGAAATGACCCACCTCATGCTTTCTAAAGCTCTTGCACAGGCAGAATACTAGAAAGGGCTCACATATTGTTTTCCACGAGTGAGCTCTGCAAGGAAGGTCAAAGCTGACACTTCAGAGGTGGGCAGTGGTATCATTTCTGCAGTGCTGAATAAGAAACAGGGGACCAGAGGTATCCGAGGACACACACCTGTACCCCAGACCTTCTGCACCGGGCTGGTGGGGCCCCGCTCCGGCCCCTGTGCGAGGTTGAGCATGGGGGACGCTCTGCCCTGGACCTTTCCGGGCGCCGCTCCTCCTCCAGCAGCTCCGGTCCGGCACGGAGGTAAGACCATGGCCCTCCCGTGGCAGGGCTCCAGGTGAGTGCCCGTCACAGGGCTCTCAGGCTGTGCAGGCTTTTACCATCTGCATGTTTATTCCACCTCTTAAATGAAATCCAATTTGAGGCTATTAATATTAATGCACGGAGATAATTCTGACGATGAATTAATAAAACACTCGGCCTCTCAACGTGCTGTTTGCTCTGACATTTAATGATGCTCTTAACTGGAAAGAGGAAGGCAGAGCAGGCTCCACCTGGAGCCTGGAAATTAGAAACCACTTCATTGTTTTGAGCTGGCCGCTTTAATGACGATCGATAGAATCGATCTGGGAGAAGAAAAGTATTTACTCAATCCCGTCCACGTGCTCTGCTCGCTGTCCAGCTTGCTTGAGCACCGTCTGAGTGCACTATTTCGTCAAGATCCTCCATCTGCTAATGAATTATATGCTAAATGAATTTTTCACCCCTTCCCCCGCCCCCCCACGTGGTTTTGGTACCACAAAATATTGCTTTCCCCTAACAACAGCGCAGAATGGTGCTGTCTAGGCAGAGAGGGGTGGCTGCTGCAGAAGCAGGACGCCTTCGCAATTGAGGGTGGATTTACTGCAAAACAGACGTTATCCTGGCCCTCTCTTTCCCAAAAATAATTCCTGGCTGGTGGTCTTTTGTCGTTCAAATGAAGATAATTTACCATTCACACGCTGCTGGATTAGTCCCTGAAAAGACAATTTAGCTGCAATTAACGTAACTAGATTTAGTATTAAACTTCAGCTAAATCCACGTTCACTTCAACAGTCATTCAACAAATACGTGTTAAAGTCCTGTAATTAGGGCGGTTTCTCAGTTGATTAAAAACAACAACATCCACCACCTATTGTTCTTGGAGCCCCTCCCAGAGGCGAGCACATTCCTGTCCCACCTGCAGCCGGCCTCAGCTCTGTAAAATGTTCACCCATCTTACCAGGAATGGAAAGTAAGATCTCACATGGAAGCCATGAATACGAAGCCAACTACTAAAAGGCATTAAAGGAAACGGGCTAAATCCAGGTGGGAAATTGCTTAAAGAAAAAAAAAAAAAAAAAGAAAGGAAGAAAGAATGGAAGAAAAGAAAAAAGAAAGAAAGAAAGAAAAAGAAAAAGAAAAAAAACGCCACACAAATAAGGTGATGGTGAGTAAGAGAAAGCGTCAGCCAGCCTATTCCTCAACTTGCAAAATAGACGTTTTTAAAGCCCATTTAAATTTTAGGAGAGCCAGCAGGATAAGACAAAAATCTATTGGGGCAGAATTGATTTGTTCACTGTCATTTACAAGGCGCTCCATAGTCTTTAGTCTCCTATTAAATTGGCAGGAGCTGCTACATGGGGAACAAGCCTCGGGTCTGGGTCTGTCTCATCATAGGAAGGGCATCGCTCTGGGTTCAGAGCCTGGATGGCTTTTCCTCTGTTGCAAGATGAAGAGGGTACATTTTAATCACTGGTGAGCATGCAAGTTTAGGAAAGGGGCAGAAGGGTGTGCAGGAGTAGGCAGGTGGATGTGGCCCCCCCGAGAGCTTTGGGAGCTGGTATTGCTAAAGTGCGGGACGGCCGTAACGCTAACCTCGAAAGGTCTGTTCATCTGAGCACATTAGCGGGAATAGATCCAGCATGGGGGGAAACAGACTTGCAAGAATACATTGTGGCAAGTGCATTGACAGTTACAGAGGCCAGGAAAGAGCGCACACACGCACACATGCACGCCCAAGTACACACACACACACATACACACACATACACGGGCACATATGCACGCATACACATGTCCCATATATGCATATGTAATATACTTATATCTGATATATATGATGCATATGTATACTTTTTGCAAACAGAAAATATCAGCACAATGTTTTAAGTGGCTGGTAGCCGTTTAACTTCCTTAAAATATTCTCTAAATTACTGTGATACAAGACTTTTTTCTACTGACAAACGTCGCCACTGTACAAGCCTAGAAAGCCACACGTGATGTCAAAGACTAAAAAACCTCGAATATCATTAGTGTAAACTCACGCACCGCAGACAGCGCCGTGGCCGCCAGTCACGTGCAGGAAGCAGTCCTGGGAGCCGCGCACAGAAAAGTCCCACTTGGATCTAAACCAACAATGGCGTTTCCCACCTGAGAAGAACCAACACTGGCAATGTACATTGACTTTTAATCGTGGCCTCGAATCATCTGCCGCCCACACGGAAGATTTTGGAGATTAAACATATCGGAGGTTAATAATGGACACGTGCAGGAGTGTCTTTGGCTGGAGAGCAGAAGGGCACAGCCCTTCACGAACGCCGGACCGGAGCGCGCGGCAGCCCGGGCCCGTCCCGCGGTCCAGGGTTCGGAACGGCTGAAACAAAGAGCCGTCTCAGGCCAGTGTGACAACCGCAGAGGCCCTCTTGCGGGGTCCCTCCGGGGACGCCTCGAGCGGCGGCACAGAGACCCGCCCGGGAACCTGCTGGGAGCCGGCAGCACAGCAGAGCCGTGAGCGCGGGGCCCCTGTTCAAATAGCTGCGTTCTCCCACGAAGTCTTCTTGGGAAAGGTGTGGCATAAACACACAAATACATAAAATAAAATGAAATGGAGTAAAAAGTACTTCCCACCTCCTACCACCGCCCACCATGGCTCCACGGATCAGATTTATGCTGGAGGGGGGAGATAGCAAGTGAAAAATGAAAAACAATTTCATATTTTAAATTTATGAGACTGGAGGATAATATATCACTTTTTTTTTTTTCCTCCAGCTCGCTGCAATAAATTGTCTATAGCCCATTCGGTATGTTTTCTGTATCACTCAGCCTGCTTGGTTTCAGTTAACGCCTTCGTCTTAACTGAATTGTTCATTTCCAAAGTGGTGCTCATAGTTAATTATTTGGGGAAGAGCCGGTCCTATTTTTCTAGGCATCCACAGATAACGTAGACAGAGAGAAAAAGCAGACAGGAGCCTCACACGACACCTCCCACCCTCCGTGTCTATAAAATGCTTTCCCCAAGCTTTGAGGTGATGAAAAGGACAGGGGATGGGGTCTAAATCAGCTCAGCTTGATGTGATGCCAAAGCCTTTGGCTAAACAGAGATTGACTTAATTCTTTCAATAATGACTTTGGTCCGGAGCGCTTCTCCACCACAAGAGGGAGAAACCCAACAGAACAGAGAAAATCTCCTCAGTCGGGTTATCTTGACTCTGCTCCAGGCAAAACCTAGAAATATTTTTTTAATCGAGATTCTCTACAGCAGCCCTTTCCAAATGCCAGTATCCATCATCGCTGACTGGATCAATAGCTGTGTTTTGGCCCCAGTCTCCTGCGAGAGATGGCGTGCCATCAGTGATAGACAAATATCACAGTTAAGCAAAGTATCCAGCCAGACCTAGTAACATTTTTATTGATTTTTGTTGTGCAAATAATGTCTTTTTGGGCTGAATAAATGGCTTTGAGCCAAACAGTCATTGTTTATGATTCCAAAATGCAATAAAGGGACAGGAAATATATTATGGCCAATGTCTCAAGGCACACAACATAATCATCCTTTGGTAGTAAAAAACTAGCCATCTGAAACCAAGACTGCATATTTATCCGTGCTTAAAGGTGCCTGTAGGACTTGCAAATCTTACACAAAATGTCCTGTTAGGAAACAGATGGCATTGCCCTCTAACCCTATTGAACAACTACTAGAAAACCGAACAAAAAAATAAGCCCCATATTTCTTTAATCAATACAAAGAAAACAGCTTATTATACACCCTTCGAATGAAATATCAAAGTTGCCAAAACAGCATCCATTCACTTTAAAAGAAAACACATCAAAAAACTCTGTGACTTCATCAACTGCTACAAAATCAGAAAATATTTTAGTAAGTTTTTTTTTTTTTTTTTTTTTTAAACCATAGTCATTCAAAGTGATTATGAGCGAGCTCCCTGTGGCAGCTCGGCAGAAACTGGGCCATATAGACTTGCCCCTGAACTAAAATAATCCTCCGTGCGGGTGAATGTGGGCCTCCTGGTGTCCGCGAGATGGCCCGGTTTCTCAAAGGGCTCCAGAGGCGGGCTCCACGCTCACCTCGCCGCCTGATATGCGGTGGCCGCGTGTTTTGTGCAGACTCCAACAGAGTCGCCAGGCTGCGAGCGGTTCCCATGCATCCATTCCACAGATCCCACGCATGGCCCCATGAGGAAGACCGTGCGGTTGTGCTGGATTCCTGCAAGAACTCGGCCTCCGGGGATCAGCACGATTCAGGGCAATTAGACACCCCAAATCCTGCAAAAGTGAGCCAGCATTCCAAAACACGATTACGTCCTGCCGTGGATGCACAGAGGGGTCGAAACTCAGCGGCTCCTGCTTTCTGTATGTGCTGAGATTTTTTCTTGCACTTATCATTTGACTCAAACTTTTCTTTTCAGAAGCAGGAAGGTTATTTACAAATCAGACAATCAGTCACACTCTATTTTAAATTATTCATTGGTTTATTAATCACTACTTATTGAATTACCTTTTCATGAACGAAAGCATTCTATTTTTTCAAAGATTTCCTACATTATCAGAGTATAGTCAATGCTGAAAACACAGGAGCTTAGAAAACAGATTTCAAAGCACTCGCAATCTTACTACTGTAATTCTTGAAACATCATGTGCGTGTTGTACCTGCAGAGGAATACCTCTGTGGGGAAAGAAATGTCCCTATGTATGGAACAAAATGTTCCCTTCTTACCTAGTGGGTGTATTATTGTTTCCACACTTAACAAAATGAGTTCTCACACAGGCATGAGACCTCGCATGACACCATGTCCCACAGACGTCAAGGGCCTCTCGCCCACCCCGGCCTTCCCGCCAGCACTGAACGGTGATGTTCTCTTGAATCCAAGATGATCTGGCAGGTAAAAATCTTCTCACAATTTTAGGTTTTATTTTTCTTATTGCTAGTGAATCTGAATATTTTTAAAGCTCGTGCATTTCTGTCTTTTGTAAAACATGATTATTATTTCTCATTTTTTTATTATGTATTTTTTTCTTTATCATAGGTTTTCTTATTATTCCACATGAGGAAAAGTCCTTTGTCAGCCACAGAGGGGCATGACGTTGTGCATTTTATTGTTTGACTATCAATGTGTTGATGGTATTGATTGTTTCACATACTGAAGGATTTTTCTTACTTTTTAATTAGCTGCTCTGTCCGTCTCTGACGTTACTCTGAGGGAGACAGATGTGCTGTCTGCACTCGTGTGGACGTCTTCAGTCCCCGTCTTGCACTCCAGCCGACGTGGGGTTTGCTTTCACACAGAGACATTTCTCGGGTCATTCCGAATGCTTCCCGCCTCTCCCGCTGAAGGTTTCGTTATGACTCAGACTGATTCTGGTACGTCCACACTGTTTCACGTCTCCCTCTCTTTCTTCTGCTCACTTCTCTGCCTTTATTGTAGCCTCGCGTGCCTTGGGCTGTCCAGCAAGTAGAAAATCTCTCTTTGTACTCTTTTAAAACATCTCCACTATAGCATACATTTCGACTTTTAGGTGAACCTCAGCATTTTGATCAGAATCACATAGTATTTATAAATTACCTCAGGGGAGATGAGTTTGGGATAGTGCTAGACCTTGTCTGGGAGGCTGGCATCTCCTCTCCAGTCCGGTTATTTCCAGATTAGGTCGCTGTCGTCTGGCATTCTGCGTGTTTCTGTTATGTTCTCCTTCTTAGTGTCGTAGGAACACTTTACATTCTGTGTTACAGAGAAGGAACTCCTTTTCTGTCATATTTTCTCACTGGATTTTGTGGTGAACATGGCCAGGCTCGAGCTGGAGCAAAGTGAGCCATCGCCCATCATTCTGTACCCAAATTTTTGCTAAACTCATAGAACAAGTAGTTTTTACTGCCACTCTTGAGATTTTTGGGTGAATTTTCTGAAAATTATGTGACTCTTGTCTCTTTTTTCCCAGCATGTTAACTTGTTTTGTGTCATTGGCTAGAACCTGCAGAATAAAGTTCTGTGACAGTCGAGCAGTTGAACAGACCTGGGGTAGGGTCCGTACCAGACAACAGTCTGGTTTCCTCCCCAGAGCCTGGTGGCTGGTTCCTGCTGGGGGAGAGGAAAAGTCTCTTCCAAATCCATTTGTCTAGTTTGTAGGTGGATCACAGCGCAGACCCAGCAAGATTCCAGACCTGGCGTCCATTGGGCGGGTTACAGATGGAACGATTCAGTTTAAAAACACGACATTGAATAAATTATGGTGAGCCCAGACTGTCCGCCCATCTGAATGATCTCACTAACCCAAATCTTGTTTCTCTTCTCTGTGCTCGAATCTTACACTTAGAAACCTAGTGCCTGAGATACTCTGTGTCCCTTGTAATTTTAGAGGATTCAGCACAGGAGGTTCGTAAGTGACCACATCTGAGCCCCTATCGCTGGGAGAAACGCTATCTGGCATTTTCTCTGGACAGACCAGGTTGTAGGAGCCTCACCTCCACGACCCTGGGGATCACTGTGACAATCACTATTCTGGTTGGAGAGATAATGGGACTCACAGAGGGAGCAGGATTTCCCCCCAATCCAGCAACTGTCACTTAGTCAACCCTGTTAACTTAGAAATAAACTTTCTTCCTGCTCTCTCCCGCAACACAGATTTCTTTTCTGTGTTCTTTTACACCGATCACAGGCTTAATCAGACTCTCCAAAAACACTAAAAAGGAAAGAAAATATAGTGCTGAGAATGGGGAATTCAGAGAATGTTGAGCCATTCTCATACACTAAGCTCATCACCCCAGTCCAAGTTAAGAAAGAACATCTATACCTGCGTTTACATTCTCAAAACACCATGCTTTGTTTCAAAATGGATAACAAGAAAATTTACACTTTTGTAAGTTTGTATATTACATGTGCATTAAAGAGATAATACTAAGGGGGTGCCTGGGTGGCTCCGTCATTCAAGTGTCTGACTCTTGATCTCAGCTCAGGTCTTGGTCTCAGGGTGGGGAGTTCAAGCCCTGCATTGGGCTGCACACTGGGCATGGAGCCTATTAGAAAGAGAGAGAGAGGGAAAGGGAGAGACAATAGTAGGAACCTCACCCCCCAAATGGAAACGCACGTCAGCACAAAGACTTGAGTGTGAGTGCTGCTCACAGAAGCGCAGACGTGCCCCAGATGCTCATTAGTTGGCGAGTCAATGACCAAAATGTGGTGCATCCATTCCTAGGATGCGAGTCAGCCGTGAAGTGGAGCACGTACCGACCCAGTGAGGAGCACTGTGCTCGGGGAGAGAAGACGGTCACAGAGGTCACCCATGTACGTTTGGACTCCATCTATGTGAAATGCCCAGAGAAGACAGATCTACAGGGGAAAAAAGTGGACTAGCGGTTGCAGGGCTGGCGATGAGGACACAGAGTACCTACAAGAGGTCACCTGCTTTCTTCAGGGGGTGATTCAGATGTTCTAAAACCAGACTGGTGGTGCTTGCATTTACTGAAGACCATCAACCTGGACCCTTAAAATGGATGAGTTTCATAGCATGTAAATTCTACTTCAATGAGGTAAGCTTTAAAAGGGACACTTGTTGTGTGTTTCAACACTTCTTTACAAAACATTAATCTCTTCGAAGTTTCCTGTCAAGCTTTTTCTCACAGAGTCTGTCAGTGCCTGAAGGGAGGTAGGAGCAGGGAAGCCAGCGGACCAGGAAGGGATTCAGAGCTCCAGTGTATACACTTGGGCCACTCATTAAGTATTTTTTTTAAAAGATTTCATTCATTTATTGGACAGAGAGAGAGATCACAAGGAGGCAGAGAGGCAGGCAAAGAGAGAGGAGGAAGCAGGCTCTCCACTGAGCAGAGAGCCTGATGCGGGGCTTGATCCCAGGACCCTGAGATCATGACCTGAGCCGAAGGCAGAGGCTTAACCCACTGAGCCACCCAGGATCCCCTCATTAAGTATTTTTATGGACCCATTCCTTCATCTGTGAGATATGGACTCCAATAACCACCTAGACAGCCCCTTCTTAGTCTCTGGATGGGAAATGACAAGTGCTGGAGTCTGGGCATATGGTCAGACTCAGTGAATACAGCTCTGAACTCAGGGTTTCCACGGTGGCGTGTGGCAGACGAGGAAGAGAGAACAGTGCGCCTTGGACACCCAGACCCACTGTGGACCTGTTGCACAGCCAGGGGCTGACCATCCCCTAGCCCAGCCCACTGTCTGGAGTCCAGGGATCCTGCAGGGGTGTGGTGGGGCTCAAATGGAGTAACATAAAAACACCTACCATGGGTTCTGGTACATAGTAGGTGCTCAATAAAAGCTGCCTTCTCTATCAGGGTGCCTTTTGTAGCAAAAAAATAAAAAAATAAAATAAAAAGTATTGAATTGATATTATCTCAAATCTCTTACTGATAAACACACAATGGAGTGAAACCATCCAACTGAAGAGATACTGATGTTTCATTGTTGATGCTCTGTGTGTCCATATTAGTTACAACAGGTGGGCTTGATAACATTAGTTAGATCAGCTAATGACACCTTTAGTTTATAAATGTGCCCTCACCTCTGCAACATACACACACACACACACACACACACACGTACATGCACATCACAGGAGCAAAATACCAACCCTTGGCAGGAACTTCAGAAAGCTTCATGTTCTAGATAGATTGGGTGTGTGAAGATCTATCCCAGTGACATGGAAAAGCTTGCTGAAAACAAGGGTATGAGTAACAGCGAGAGTCCACTACACACATAGCAGACCACAAGACAGTGGTGGCCAGGTCTTTCTTGGTCCTATTTGGTAAACTTTTTTGTAATCTTTGACCAGTTCCATAAACATCTTTAGCGTCAGATGGCTCAAAACCTCAAAAGAAACCCAAACCCTTCAACCTAAACCCCCTTATCCCCCCTGTGGCCCGAGCCCTAAGAAACCACTCATCTTCTCTTAGTTTCTGTAAATTTGCCTCTTCTGGACATTTCCTGTAACTGGAGTCCTAAAATATGTGGGATTTCTTTTGGCTTCTTTCACCTCATGTTTTTGAGGTTCACCCATCTTGTACCCCAGGTCAGCATCTCATTCCCTTTTGTGGCGGATGAATCTTCCACCATGTGGATAGACTACCTTTGCTTGTGCATCCGTATGTCCGTGTGCATTTGGGTTGTTTCCACCTTCTGGCTGTCAGGACGCTTGCTTCTGCGAACGTCTGCGTCCCAGGTTTGCGTGGAGACGTGTCTGTTGGTCTTGATCAGATCTAGGAGTGGAATTGCTGGGTCCTACAGTGAGCCCGTGTTCCATCTTCGCAGGGGCCACGAGGCTGCTCCGGACGGGGCCGCACCACTGTACCTTCCCGCCAACAGAGGATGATGGCTCTGACGCTTCTGTATTCATGCCCCTGTGCGTGTTCATCCAACTTCGGATTCTAGCCTTCCTGGTAGGTGGGAAGTACAATCTCGTTGGGCTTCTGATCTGCATTTCACTTGTGGCTAATGACGTGAACCTCCTCTCATGTGCTTTTGCACGTTTGTGCATCTTCCTTGAGGAAGTGTGTATCCAGATCCTTTGTCCATTTTTTTAATTGAATTATTTGCCTTTTATTTTTGAGTGTAAGAGTTCCTCCTGTATTCCAGACACAAACCCCTTATCAGATACATAAACTGAATATTTTCTCCCATTCTATCCATGGTCTTTTCAATTTTCACGGCATTCTTTTAGACATAGAAGTTTTTTGTTTGTTTGTTTGGGGTTTTTTGTTTTGTTTTGTTTTGTTTTCATTTTGGTGAAGACCAATATGTCTGTTTCATACTTTGCTCTTGCTTTTCCTGTCATACCTACGATTCACCACCAAATCCACAGTCACAAAAATGTACCCCTGTGTGTTCTTCTAAGAGTTTTATTGTTTTAGTTCATACATTTAGGTCACTGATGCGTCTTGAGTTAATTTTGTGAATGGTGTAAGGCTCCAGCTTCATCCTTCTGAATGTGGCCATCCAATTGTCTCAGTGCCATTTTTATAAAAACTCTTGTTTCCCCATAAATGGTCTTGGCACCTTGTTCGAAATCAGTTGACCATAGACACGGTTTAGCAGTCTTAGTCTACAAGTGGTTTACCCTATGTTCACTACCAGCTAAGAGCCGAAGTTAAAAGAAAACATTTAGAGACTGTGACAGGATCGTGACGATGATTTAATGTTTATTGAATTTAATAAGTTAAAATTTCATCTTTCATTATTTAAATTAATTGTTATTGTATTTTACCCCCCCCCCCACCACATGGTACACCTGGGATTGAGGGCAGGGCAATCCTTGTCCTTCCTGCTGGATGGTTGGGGAAGCAGCGGTCAGGACTGCTGGTGACATGAGGTCAAGGGCTGGTCGGGTTCTTGGCAAACTTGTTCGTGAGTGAACAACGCGCACTGACGGTAACAATGTGTATCTGTTCTCATCTGTATAAAACGCAAGGTCTTTATCACTTAAAACACTAGTGAAAAATTAGTAAAATGAATGTTTGTTTGTTTTTCTACAATTAGCCAGCCAAGAAGGCAGAGTGTGTAGATTTGGGGATCAGACAGAGGTAAGGAATCTTTAAATGCAGCTGAGCGGTTGGCGTGTTCAGGGTGAATTCAGATACTGCAACTTACTTAAAAGATGTGCTTATTCAAATAAATCTCAAAGCCTGACTTTATAGCTAACATTTGTTTTTTCATTTTAAAATCGCTTCTGCTGGTTAAAAAAAAGAAAACAAAAACGATGAGGGCATATTATTTTGCAGGGACATGGAGACGGAAGCTCTCGTACAACACAACAGGAAAGCCTCCTTATCCACTTCTAGAAACCGATTCCGCGGGGAATCGCGTCAGGGGCTTGGGAGCGCGCACCGGGCACTCACTGCGAGGGCTTTCCTGGGTTATCTGGCTTTGAAAGGATCATGTTCAAACCCCGCAAAGATAAAAGGCGGCCTCCACAGGCTGTGAGCTGGACCGTTAAACATTTCCATATGACAAAGTCCTCTCCTGAGGTCTGACCTTCCGGGAGAGCCAAAGTCTCCAGATCTGAAGAAGCCGGACCCTCTTCTGCCTGCTTCTCGCAGGCAGGTCTGGTGAGAGAATATGCCTTCTGTGGGGGGGGAGTCTTCATGAAAAAAGAGCCACATATATTACAATGTTCAAAACCAAACTCTTATTTAAATGGGTTCTTGGAATTTAAAAAAAAGGACCACTAGGGATGAGAGTAATCGTGTGAAATAAAGTCCGTTTCCGTTGGCGCTCACTCACTCCCTTCAATACCTTTGTCAGATACGATTTCTTTACTATTTTTGTATTTATTTAATCAACAAAACAGTGATAGCTTTTCCTAATTAGGAACACTGCAGCCGTGTTTCCGCATCACCTTCAGTTTCTAAGTGGTCTCTCCTACTAGACGTGGTCTACATAGGGACAGATACCTGGAATTCCTTTTTTTCTTTTTCTTTTTTGGATTTTCGTCTCTACCTTTTCCATTATATAATGTTAATCATTTTCTCTTGACCTTTTTACTCACTTTTAGATATGTGCTTAACACCAGGTATGAAGTACAATTAATACAAGAAATATTATTTAATCGCATCGTTTCTGACAAGGGTCTCATAGAGCACACGTGACCGATAAGTGATTCCCCACTGATTGCAAAAGATCTGTCTTCTGAAGTGCTCGGGAGGCTTTTAGAAACCATTTTTATGTAAAATGAAAACAAGGAAAATAGATTCTCCCGGAAACACCCGCACAGTTTGTCCGGAGCTCCTCGTGCTCTAATTTCCAAATGCGACCCACGCGAGGCACGGTCTGAGGTTATGACGTCCGACCGCCTGGTCAGGACCTCTCGCATGGTTTAGAGAAAACAGAATGATTCAAAGTGACCCACGACGGATGGTTTAACACAGAAGCTCCGCTGATATCGGTATCCCCGTGTAATGGTCCTCAGAGAGTCGCTGGGAGATGACTGGCTTGACAGCAGAAGCCGTACAGTCAGGACGCCTGAGATTTTAAATGTAAGGACGCACGCAGCTGGCGGGGAAGGCGGGTATTGGAGGGTCCCGTCGCTGGGTGGTCCCGTCGCTGGTGGCCCCGTCACACGGGCCCAGCAAACTCCTCCATCGTGGAGCGGACGCACCTGTGGGGATCAGGGGCAGGCGCTGTGCTGGTTCACGGGGTCCCTACAAACGTGCGCCTCCGCTCAGCCGGGTCTCCCAGCGGGTGACAGGATGGCCCTGAGCACGGATGTTGGGGGATTCGGTTCATTGTCACCTCTTGGGGAAAACCTGCCCCAGGAAGGACACTGTTCCCAGAACCCTAAAACCTCACCTTGGGAAGCAACATGTCCTTGTAAGTCTTGGGAATTAATAAAACCCTATTCTTATCGTCTCTGGGAGCTCCTTGTTCACCTGTTTTGACCTATGACCGAGAAGCGCTGTGCGTCACCCCACACGCCCAGGGAACAGCAAAGTCACAAAGTAAAGGAAAATGATGGATATTTCCAGTTTAACTATGTGTCAGGCAATAAAGAAATTTGCAGAAACACGTTTAGCTGCCAAAAGGCTAAATGTGATCCACTGAAATTAGCGCTACTGTTTTTAGGAAACAGAACTTGCAATGCTTTTAAAGTATATCTGGAATGTCCAGAAAGTTGTACTTTAATCCATTAGTTGAAAAATGCAATTTGGATAGCTCTTCAGAGAACAGAACTTATTCTACCTTTAAAAGTTCTTGAGAATCAGATTAAAAAGTGTATCTAACTTATCATATTTGAGGCTACCTTCAGGATTCGGGGGAGCATGTTCAACAGCGTCCTTCCTGGCTCAGGGCACCCCGTTTTGGAAGCCCTCGTGTCTCTGCTCACAACTGACGAGGAGCAGTGAAGGGCCGTGAGGCTCGTCCTGGTCTCGCCGTCTCTGCGGGCAGTTAGAGGCTCCAAGTTACCCTCCTGCTTCCCTTTCCTTCCAGGCTCTTCGTTGTGTGGAGCGGCAGGGAGGAAAGAGCCTGCACACACCAAGCGTTTCACATGACAATCTTTGCAAGGGATCACAGAGATGAGGATTTTGGTAATTTCCCTATGAAAAGACGTTAACCGTTAATCTGCCCGTAAGCCTGACCCTTCACCCTTTCCCTCCCCAGGCTCACCATCAGGACTCCTGTCCCAGGGACTTCTGCTGCTCCCAGTGACTTCTCAAGGCCCCTCCGCACTGGGCTGGGCCTGGCAGCCCCCCGGGGTGGGGTGTCTCCCCTCCAGCCTCCTCTGGCCCCGGCCGCAGCTGGCTTCCGGCCTTGAGAACGCCCCACTCCTTTGCTGGTTTGCAGGCTCCTACCCGCTGGGCTCCCACAAGCAAACCGGAGCTGCGCGGGGCTTGAGGAACCGCCGTGGAGTGAGAAGCGCGGGCTGGAGGGTCTGGCACCTGCCCCAGCGGCTCAGACCTTTGTCGCGTGTTCACTTGCTGGTTTTGCTGGGTGACGCCGAAGTGAGGTTACAGGGCGGGGGCGGGGGGAGGATTATCAGCAAAATGGCACCACGTTTGCTCCTCAGGTCAGACCTTGTGTAGAAGAGGCAGAAAAAGAAGGCAGCCTGGGCGGACAAAGAGCTGTTAGGATGCTGAGGTCCCCACAGACAGATGCCACCGTCCCCGTCCCCATTCCCTGTCCGCAAACACAGTTCCGACATTTTGCAGGTCATTATCCCTCTGCCGTCCGGTGCCATTTGGTGGTTTGCGTACAAGATGTAGCCCTAAGTATTCCCACACATGCCTTTGACCCACACAATGCACCCACATGACGTCCCGTGTGCAGGGACAGGGAGGGACAAAGACAGGGCCGGTCACGTCTGGGCACCACAGCAGGCACAAGGGGCTCGCCCACGTCAGGCTCTCCGCAGGCCTCGGGAACAACAGCTCATCCTTCAGAGTCCTGTGGGTCTGCCCTCCACAGACGAGCGCGGCGCGCGTTCAGAGGCTAGGGTGCCGGGCCCGATGGAAGTGAGGAGAAGACCCTTCCCGGGGGCATCCATGGGACGTCCACTCCGTTCTCTGAAGGGACCCCTGTGCTGCCAGGACGGCTGGGACCAAGAGATTCCGTATCTCCGTTGGGAGATCCACAGTGTTCTAAGAAGGAAACTTCTTAGGTTCCTTCAGCAGAACAGGGGCTGGTGCAGAGCCGGGAACTGGAAGGGCTCCCTGGGCTCGGCAGACCCTCCCGGGCCTGCTCAGCGGCTGGTCGTGTTTACTGAGTTTCGTCTCAGAAATGTACATCGGAGGCTCTGTGCTTCCAGGGAGGGCTTTGTTCTGTGTTGTGTTCTCGTTTTGTTTTTTTGTTTTTAGCCAGAGGAGAACTGTAGAGTCACACATTTTGACTGAACAAAGCCCACGCATCTCTGATCATTGGCACGTGGAAATGGGGCCCCTGCATTGACTGGGGCCCGGGGCCTCCTGCCTTCTGCATCTGACGGGAGACTGAGAGCAGAAGGAGCGTGAGCGGGAACCTGGGCCAGGGAGAGGGTTCCAGAACTCCCCTGAGCTGGCCAGGGACCACGCCGGGCTGGCCATGGACCACGAGCCACTGCCCCCATCCTCCCTAAGATCTCTTTAGGAGCAAAACCTTAAAGGAATTTGGCAGTTGCATTACGTTGCTCGAAATGACCAACGGGGGAAATCTCCCCTTCCCAAAAACTTTGTTTAAAAACTAAGCAGAGTCTGCATCCCTCGGGGCCTGATGAGCGCTGATGCGGAAACCGGGCTCTCGGGGAGCAGCCGCACAACTCCACGTGAGGCCCCCCGCAGCAGCGGAGGAAGCGAGGCCAGCTCTCACTCGGTCCCTGTCATTAGACATTTGCAACAGACAGCACCTTGTGCGTGGTCACACGGGCCGTCACGGACACGGCGCGGCATCAAGCCCGTCCCGCATGCTACCGACTCAACACGCTAATGCATTTCATTTCTAAATGACATTTACTTATACACGGTAAAACCAGGGGCGGGAGCGTCTTGTTGGCTTTATCTCCTCCGAAATTAAGATAGCGGTTTAAATTGAAAATGTGATTTAAATCCTTTCCGGCGTGGGGGCCGCGCATGGGCCCCCTCCGCGGGGCTTCCCGGAGAGATGGGGGCAGCGGCTGCCGTAGAAGCAGGTCCTCAGTCAAAAGAATTCGGAGCAGATAGAGACAAATCATCTCATGACAGAGGTTAAAAGAAACCTGTTACTATGACAACAGATGGGGTCAGATAACAAAATGAACAGCCACTTTTGATCTTCAAAAAATTCTCTTCCCTTTGCTCTCGCCTGTTATCTGGACCACTCCATCAAACACCTAGCAGATAGCACAGCTGAAAACCCAATCGACCTTCAAGAAAACCCAGACAAGTTGGAAGGTGTGTGGAAAGGTTACCCTCACAGCGCAAGGTTCCTGGCGATGTTTGCCAGTACGCAGTGTACACAGACACACAGCCCTGCTCGCAGACGCTGCAGGGTATGGTTCCAAGGGACCCGCGCAACGTGGGACACGTGTACAGACGGCACAGTCTCTGCAGCCCGAGAGTCGGAAAAGGAAGAGGGTTCGGGGTTCAAAGGTGGAGATGTCAGGGCTCGCCGTCCCCTTATTTGGGTTAGTTATAAGGACGCATGTCACAGAAAACGGAGAAGCCGACCAAAGCCCACCCGCGGGTGGCTGAGAAGTAACCGGGGAGGGACCTCCAAGTCCTTCCGGACGCTCAGGGACGAGGTGGCCAGACGCACACGGCAGTGGACCGAAGGCCGGAGCGTCCTGCAGAGCGTCTGGCCGGCGGCAGCGGAGCAGGAGCCCGGCCCGCTGCACGCGCCCTCCCTGCGCCCTCCCCGCGCCCGGGCCTCCCGCTCCGCGCGGCCGAGCTCCTCGGGCCTCCTGACGCACCCGCAGACGTTTCCAGAAAAGCAAACCGAGCATGTTTTTATTTTCGCCTGTGCGAGCGCCCGTCTTTTTCACGCAGGTCGGCCAACACGTCTGCCTCGAAGACCGCGGAGGCGCTTGCCCAAAAGCGAAGTAAGTTTTCCACGCGGGCTCCGGCCTCCAGCGCGCGGCCCGTCCGCAGCCGGAGTCCGCGGGGCCTCGGCCGGGAGAGGAGCGGCGCCTCGCGGGAGCCTCTCCGCAGCCGGCGCCGACCTGAACTGGAGTCTTCGCGGCGTGGCTCAGGCTGGGGAGGATTTATTCTCTTTTTATTCCAAGAAAATACCGCACATATACATATAGTCCTCAGTCCTATCTTTCATTCAAAAGATTTTGGGAAGCTGCACCTTGTCCCCCTCATCCTCCAGCACAGGTTATTTCCAGGTGAGACGAGGCCGCCTGGAAAGAGCGTGAAGCGCCCCGCAGGGAGCGGCTCCGCGGGCACCACTGGCTCCGCGCAAGACCAGCGCTCGGAAGGTCACGCCCCACCTGGTGGCCTTTCCTAGATATCCACACGTGTTCGAACTTAACAGAATATGGAAAATGGCCACATGTCCATTTTGAAGTGACCCCAAAATTCATAATGTGTGTAATAATGACCAGATTCTGACACTTTGATGTAAAGATGCTGAAAGAAAATTAAAGTTCTTTTTTAGCTCACATGGCCCTCGGTATTTATGATTTCTGGGTCTAAGAACTAAACATCTCCCGATGGCACTAAGCAAACTGTCAAAAATCTGATTGTTAAATGAACATTTTCCAAATAATTACACCAAGCTGTAGGGGACCTCCTGCGCGCCCAACCTGGTCTGGGCTACGGGTTCTTCACAGGGGACACTGTGAAGTGTCCTACTGCCCTGCCGCCCTACTGCTTCTTTCAAGCCAACCGTCCCTGGCAAACCCCACAACTGGACAGCTTCTCCCACCTAATGCCTCCTCTTCCTTGGGGAGACATGATCATCCGCAGAAAGAAATGCTCCCTTCCTGGAGCACCCTGTCCGGGCACGGCGTGAAAGCTGCCAGGGACGATCTTCTCGTCCGAGCCACTAACGCTCCAGGCACAATGCCCTCAAATCCTCAAAGCTGTGGGACCAGAGAACATGCTTGTGGCATCCAGTGATACAAGGAAAGGACCCCTCCCGCTGGGGTCATCTGGCCTGCACCAGCCTTCCCTTCCCAGCTGACGTCAGCAGGCTGGTGAGCTGGGCTCCTGGCCCTTGTGTGGGTGGAGCACTGGCCGACTCAGGCATCCCTGGGTGATGGAGGCCAGGCTCCCCACTGACCTGCTGGCCCTGGTTCCCTTTGAAGGCTCCATGTCAGTAGCCCTGGGAGAAGCAAGCAGCCAGAGTCTGTCTTTGAACGGTGACTCCATTTCTTCAAAGCTGCTACAGAAGGAAAGACCAGCGAGTGAGAGACAATCACTAAAGGTAGGGAGGAAAAACCAGCTCTAGGGTGGGCACGAGATGGGGGGCCTAGTGGGTGTGAGATATCACATGACCCAGCAGCAGGAGTGGGTACATTCATTCAAGCCCACGGTGGTCTGAGCACAGCCCCCATCTTGGGTCCAGGTGCCATGCTGATGCTCACTGGTCCCCCAGCGCGACCACACACGGCCCTGTGCATGTCAGCAGGTGCGGCCTCTAGCTAGGGGCTGCGCTAATACATGGTTTGAGGTGACGGATAAGACCATTGCACTCGAAGGGATTGATTTCAACTCCATCAAAGGATTGGGACGAGAGGTCTGGCTCACATTCAATCATGCTTGATGTCCTACAGATGCTTGCTGTGCCCATCTCTCTCTTTCAAGACGCATATACGATGTTGAACAAGGGACTGAAGAATATTTAGGACAATATTCCATTTACAGGATGACTAACTGGCTGCAGGAGCGGTCTAGGACTTTGAGATATCCTCAGCCATCAAATGTAAAAAAAGTCTTCCCATTACCAAACCACAAATCATAGGGAAATTTTCAACACTTTCCCATTTTAAAAAAGACCTTCTGTTTTAAAGAATCATCAATAAGCAGCCTCTTCCTCTCAAGTTTCCAGAGACACCATTAGACTCGGACTCCCAAACCTTGGAAGGGTTATGGGCTCTACTTTGTGAATACTGAACAAATAAATAAACAAACAAACAAGAAATAAACTCAGAATGTACCAAGGTACGGCATTACATGGAAAATACTTCTTAACAAAAGAAATGCAGGAACATTTTT
This sequence comes from Lontra canadensis, assembly GCF_010015895.1. Taxonomy (NCBI): domain Eukaryota; kingdom Metazoa; phylum Chordata; class Mammalia; order Carnivora; family Mustelidae; genus Lontra; species Lontra canadensis. Next base: position 1,787,687 of record NW_022631016.1, on the reverse strand, counting down.
TCCAGACAGGAAGTACTGGTACATTTTTCACTTGCTTTGGAACATTGTCTGAGAAACCTTTTTGCGTGTATATGATACTTTGTAGGCAAATAAGTATTTCTTTCCCCCCTTTATTGGGATGGGACGTGCTTGTCCGTGAACAATAAAAGGTATCTGTGTTGTGGACAATGCTCGCGCTGTCCTCCCACCCCTGCCCCCCACCCGCGGCATCGGGAACACCCAGGGAGGAGCTGGAGGCCGGTGGGGCCGTGTTTCAGCCTTCATCACCTGACCTTGAGCCCATCCCTCTGCTCTTACCCGGCCTCATCCTCGCCCTCCGTGAGATCCTCCTGGCATTGCCAGACGGCAGATGGGAGTCAGAGAGTTCCTTACAGGAAGCCTTGAGTGTTCTACCTGGAAGTCTCAGAAACACAAATGCAGAATAATAATAAGGAGAAGGAGAAGAAAAGGCAGGCATGTACAATTCTCCTCTGTCTTTGTTTATTTTTGGATGATCTTAGGAAAGTACAGTGCTGGTTCACAACTGCTTCACCCAACCCTGGAGGAGTTCATAAATACGTCCAAGCAACAGACTGCACAATTGTTTAAAAAGGAAAAAAAATGTATGAAATAAATCAGAGAAATCAAAGGAGAATGCTTCTTGTCCAACCTGAAACTCCAAATTTCAATTTCAAGTGTTAATGTCCAAGATATTAGTGACCTTAAGTGACAGATGTTTAACTCACTGTATCAAATCAATCACTAGCAAAGAAGAATCCTGCTAACACCTCGTCGGCCACCGCAAGGCGGGGGCGGCTGTCCCTGTGGCCCCGGATGAAAGGCCTCCCGCTCGCAGCTACCACGAGGAGCAGGATTTCTCTGGAACGTGGAGCTCGGGAAGGGACCCTTTGAAGGGCTGGGTGTTATTCCATATTTATATTTAAAAGCAAATTAAAGACTGTTTAAAGGCTGTTTGCATTAAGAGATTGGATTTGCTTTAATTATTTGGTTATTTGTTGTTCCTATATAGCATTTATTAATGAAATGAAAATACAGCTTTTAATAGATTTCAATTCTTTTACAGAAGAGCTCGCTAAATTATTAAATGGCAACATCCCCTCCGGGATTGGTGGTCCTCCGCCAGCCCCCCGGCCCCCGCCTAACCGCAGTGCCCTTCCTCTGCGGGCTGGCACACCTGGGCCCGTGCCGGGACCTCCACTTGGAACAGCTCCTCGAGAGGTCGTGTTCTACCGCATTTCATTTAAAATCTTCAGTCTTGACCTTGGTGGAGACGGAGGCTCCTTGACCTCAGGGATGGACGGTGGACGGTCCTGGTTGCGCCCCTCACCTCCTGCGGGGACCGGCAGGGCGGGAATCCAGAAACAGTCCTGGCGAGCACTGCGCCTCTGTCTCTAGCCCCACATCGAAAGTGTACGAGTTTCTGGACTCAGGTGGCCTTTCAAGTGTTGGAAAACCTACCTGGAGGCCCAGGGACATCACAGAACAGAAGCAAATGCCGCTGGCTGCACAGCAGGCTCCCCTTCTCTAGACCTGGTGGCAGCGTGCTGAGCCCAGCACCCCTCGTCTCTGGGCACAGGCCTCACACCTGTGTGCCCACGGCAGGTCCCGTAGCCTCCCGTAGCAGGGTCCCCTATGCCCATCTGGGGGGCAGAGACCCCCTGGGCTGCTGAAGAGCTGCTGCTGGAGCTCCCCTTCCGGGGGGTCCTCTGCAAGGAGCATTGTGGAGCTTCAAGAACCCAGGCATCGGCTTGTTGCTCCAGACTACGATCCTGTGTGGCTGTGCACACCCCCGCGGGGAGGCTCACCCCCAGGCTGGGTGAGGGCAGGATGGACAACCCCTCCACTGGGCGTTTTCAGGGCCCACCGGGGAGGCAGTCCAGCCGCAGGGATGAGCGGATGAGCCCGTGGCTGACCACCTGAACACACGCCCACAAGGAAGAGGGAATGGGGAAGGACTGGCCGCTGGCTCTGGGAGGCGGGACACCATGCCCACTGCTTTCTGCCGGATCTGACTTTGACCTGTAGCCTTTATTAACCGGCTTTGTGGCTCTGACCCTCCTCTCTGACTTTCTGGGCCCAACACTTAGCTCCTGAAAATGAAACTCCACGGCCTCAAAATCAGGCCCAAGTTTGTCCAGTGGCCGCCATTGATGCGTCCCTACACCCACCCCAGGGCCGCCAAACCTGCCGGCTTCAGGCGAGCACGGGGTCCTGTGTCCTCAAACCTGCATCCTTACCTCCTAGGTTCTTAGAATCGATGCCTGTTGGTTTCCTCCAGCCTGGACCGGGCAGTCGGGTCTTTCCTGGGTGTTCAGAAACCACATCCAGGACGTTCCAGTTGGAAACGTGGTCACGGTCACATCAGGCACCATCCACAGGACGCCAGTGCCCAGCAGGGTGATCAGGGCTGTGTTTGAACACTTCCCCGGACGGGAGCTCAGTCTGGCACGGAAGCAGCGTCAGCTTACTAAGCCAAAACTGTGTCCCTGTACTGTCCACACGCTTCTTAGCTGTGTTTTCTAGAAAAAACGGCAAAAAACAAAGTGCTCCTGTGGGCTATTTTTCATGCAAGCGCAGCTCTTTGCCCTCCCGTCTCCATGCGGGCCTCCCAATGCCTATTTGTGCCTTGACTGCCCTTTGCATGTGTGGGTCACCACCGGTCCTCCCCTGGCCTCCCTCCATCCCCAAGAGCTCTTTCCAGGTAAGCAGCAACGGCTAACCAGCCGCTGGGCTGCAAGCCCCGCTCAGGGAACTCGGCCATCCCTGGCGTGCACGTCACCTCTTGTCCATGGGACCCTCTGTCCGATGTCTGCTGAACCCGACAGACCACATGCATACCTGTGTGCCGACACAACCGTCTATCAACGGGGAAATGCACTTCATGCCACGTGGCTTTCTCTCCGTGGTGCGTGCACACGCCTGTGGGTTCCGCCTTTCCGTGCCCATGCATTTGGACCCTTCCTAGCCCCCGGGGCTTACTCTGTCTCACGACGATGGTAGAAACAGAGAATGTTTATTATGTGTTCACCGTTCCAGGTACCGCCAAGCATCTTACAGACTTTATCTCATGTAGTTCTTAAAGCAAAGCTTTTTTTTTTTTTTAAGATTTTATTTATTTACGAGAGAGCGGGGGAGAGCGTGCACCGGAGTGGGGGTGGGGAGGGGTGGAGGGAGAGGGAGAGACTCTCCAGCAGACTCCGAGCTGAGCCTGGAGCCCGGCACGAGGCTCGATCTCACGGCCCTGAGACCACGACCTGAGCGGAGACTAGCAGTCCGATGCTTGAGTGACAGCCCCCAGGCGCCTCTCAAAGCAGGACGCGTAAGGCAGCTTGAGGCTTGCCTTTGTTTCAGGGTCAGCACCCCGGGTGTAGGGACTTAATGTAACTTGACGCAAATACCGCCAGCTGCTAAGGGATGGGGCAGGATGGTGTCGAAGCGTCTGGTATCAAGTCCCACTCTGACCTGTGACTCCACCCAGCCCTGGACGTGGTCCAGCTGGGCACTGTGATGCTGTGCCCCCAGCCATCTCCTGACCGTCCCCCGGGGTTCCCGAACCAGCGGCCAGATGCCGACAGGCGCAGCAGGTGCTAGGAAGCGGGTGCGTGGCTGACAGCCCTGCGGAGCCTCCCTCTGCCATCCTCCAAGATTGCTGTCCTCCTCCGCCAGCTCCGCAGCCCCGTGTCCCATGCCCCCTCCCATCCTGTGCACGTCCTTGTTTGCTCAACTCCCTGCAGCTCTCACTCTGTTTCATTTCACTCTGCCTCTATCACGCGCACGAGGTACATTTATGTTACTCCAACACTTTCATTTCTTGAATTCCTGCAACGCGCCTTCCCTGGGACTGCGGCAACAGAAACCTTCCCTCAGAGGGTCGTGGCCACCTGTTTCTTGTCAAGTTCCATAACCTTTTCCGATGTTGGACTCTGCAGCCCTGCCCGGCACTTCTCTGCCACCGTTACTGAGCCCTTTTATTCAAAGTGGAAAGCCTCCAGCCCTCTCCTCCGCGCTCCTGAGCACCTCCCTGCTCGGCCACAACAGTGCCGGGACGTGTGCAGGCCTCCTACACCAGCAGATGCCCGCGGTGTTCCTCGGGGTGTGCCGAGGGTCCCGGCACAGCAGCACCACAGAAGTCATCATTCTGCAGGAAAGTCGCTCTAGTCCCACCGTGTCCTACTAGAAAATAAGCTCTTCGAAGTGGCTCTAGGACTTGTAAATGCTGATCTGTTGGAAGGAAGGGTGGAGGGTGGGAGGGGTGAGAATGGTGGCAAGCCCACCTCTCACCTTCCCTTCCTCTCGGGTCTGCATGAGATCTTGGCTGCCTTCCCCTCCGCCAAGCTCTCCCAGCCACCACCCTGGGCCGGGCTCCGGTCCCCCCCGCTCCCTTCCCCAGGACTTTTCCCTTATGAAACACACTTCCCAGGCACTCGCCATATGTCAGCGTATGTGCCCAGGCTTCTGAAACAAGCTTGTGGGCTGGGATTCGTAACAGTCCTAAAGTGACTCCCCCTGCAGTCCACGAACCCCGGTTCAGAGACCCTCCCTGAGTCCCCTTCCTGACACAAACGTGGTGACGTCAGCTCACTCCTGAGGACGTGGTCCTGCCCAGAGGACCTCCCAGCCTTTCTCTTCCCCAGCCCACACCGGGCCACACTCCCCCGGAGAGCACATCTGTGATGCTGGTTCTGTGGCTTCGATTTTTAACCGTGATTGGAGTACAGATTTCTGAGGGTGCTGGCTACAGCTAACGGGGTGACCATGTTTTCAGAATGAGCCCTGGTCAAGGACTTGATTCACATAATTCCCCTCACAGAGACTCCGCGCGGAACCCCGGAGACACGGTCTGAGAGCATCGCACTGAGCATGGAGCCAAGTGTGGCGTCTCGCCCCTGCCTAGCTCGCACCCAAGGCTCCGCGTGTGGCTCCAGGCAGGACCCCCCGCCGCCCGGCCTGGGGATTCACGTGGCCCCCACGGCCCACAGAGCTCAAACCCTGTTTCAGTCCACTCAGAGCATGAAGAACTCTCGGGATTAGCTTATTCAAGCACCAGGGAAACCGACAGGCAAATTTTCAAAAAGAATTGTATGTCATTAATTCTTATTGATGTTAAAACTTTCCTTTTTAGCAAAGCCAACACTGTTGGGTGAGTATGATACTCTGTGTCAATAACGAGAGGGGGAATAAATGTTAAAACATACTAATAATTGCCCGACGGTCCTTGTACTAATGACCGTAAACTTCCACTATGCTAATTTTTCTCTACACTTTTAATTACCGATCAATAATACTTTGCGGTTGACATTTAAAAATGCTGAACCACATGTAGCTACACAGACTGAGAGAAAATCTACAATGCGGGACTGAATTTGCCAAATCAATAAACTCTGCCATTTAACAAATAGTATCATGTAAACAGTCACCAAGATTAGCCAGCGTGAAGGACTGGACCTGGAGGGCTTAATTACCGCTTAATAACGGGGCTGCCTTTCCCAGACGAAGCCCTCTGCTGGGACAAGCGGGGCAGCCCCTGCCCAGACCCACCTCCTCAGCAGAGGACAGTCTGCCTAGACTCAGGGCTATACAGCTAATAGCGTGTCAATCGTTCATTTGGAATTTGGGGGAAAGATGCAATGAAACAGCCATCCACCTTGGAGACCACAGAAAAGGAAGACTTAGAACGCCACGCAGACCTCAGGAAAATCAATTTTTGTAGGGCACTGCCGTAGAGCATAAGTGGTCTTCATTTTCATTATTATTGGCAATAATAATAAATCCAGACCTTACGTGTCTGAGCATGTGATTGTGGAAATTCTGCCGTCCGTGCTGGAGGCAGAACCGATTTGTCTCGGCGGGGCTGCGCGGTCCCCGGGCGGCCGGGCGGCTGGGCGGTAGGTGCGCCTGCTTGCAAAATGGCAGTCACCCGTGGGGCTGGGGGCCGTCTCTGTCGCGGGAGCTTTCTACACGCCATTTGGCAAGTAGAAGCTGAACACAAAGTGAAGGCTGTCGGCTCGCACCGTGGCTGCTGAGTGGTCTGCGAGCTTCTGTAGTCACTTCCGATCCTTGACGGGGAAACTTCCAGAAACTGTGTGACGCTCCTGTTGAAACAGCAGGATCCCGCCTCAGCCACCAGAAGTGGTGGTCTCCTCCTTCTGTTGAACATGCGCCGTTCGAGGCCACGGTGGACCACAAAAGGGCACGCTCGGCAGCCAGGGCCTGGGGCAAGGGGTGGTCTCCTGCCGGCCTCGGCCTGGCCTTGGAGTCCAACTGACTCACAGAGCCCAGGGGCCCCCCTGCAGCTCCCAGACTTTCTTATTTTCCAAGGAACGTTTTCCTTCATAAAGACCCCAGGGGACGCCAGGCGGACCCCCGCCCTTCACTCCTGCACCCAGACCGGGCTCAGAGCACACCCAGGCCACCTCCACAGCGGCACGGACTCTGGGAAAGTAGCAAGCGCAGCGTCCTTTAGGTAGAGAAACGGCTGTCAGAGCGGATTTGTGATTGTCTGCACAAATCGCTGGTCTCCCAGACGCGGGGGGAAAGGACAGACAGACAGAAAGCACCCTGAGGTCAAGAGTATGATTTTAAATGCCATCTTACTCACAGCACCTGGCTGTTTTGCTGTCTTGGAATATGGTTGAATACATGGTCCTGGGATTCTCTAGGAGCCTCTGATGGTCTTGGCCTTGGAGCTCCTCGGGGCCACTCTGAGCACTTGGCAGAGCGTGGTGGTGTCACAAGCTCTCCTCTACCTGCAAACACTGAGGTATGTATCCAAGCCCACCCCTGCCCTCCCAGGCAGCTCTCCGGTGCGGAAGGACCCCAGTAAGAGACAAGGTTGGGCAGGGCGTCCCTCTGAAAGCCCACGTCTGATTCCAGGCTGGAGAGTGAATGAACCCGATGTAGCAGGAGAGAGCTGTGCTCCCAGTGCTGGGACGACAAGCCAGAGCCTGGGCTTGAGGGCAGGGTGAAGGATTATGAGGTGGCTCCAAAGGAAGGGAGAGCAGAGGGGGGCACTTTTACCTGAGCAGAGAAGGTGAGCTCACCTGGAGCACAGGGCTCCGCACGCTGTGAACTGGGCTACGGGCAGGTTCAGGCTGAGGGAAGGGCGCGCAGGTTCTCTCGGTCCTCTTTTCAGAGACTTTCCCATCACCTTGACCAATTCTTGAAACTTGCAACAGGTTGATCCATGTTATCGGTTACTCTCCATGGGCAGGGACAACAACGGCATCCCTCACCCCTCCAGGCATGCTGTCTGCTCTGGGGGAAGCAGACGGGAGCAGCACTTGCAGTGAGGCACATGGCAATGGAAGGTCAGTGAGCACAACCCAATCTCCCGGCCGGGTCCTGGTTCAACAGAGCCTTATGTTCCCGTTCAGGTGGATGAACCTGGAGAAATCATCTGCTCAGGACGGCAGGGCATGCTCAGCAAAGTACAAAGTAGGACTTGTCCCTTATTTTCCACTGTGAGAGAAGTTATTTTGCAGAGGAGAGCAGTTCTAAGACAGTTGTAGCTAAACTAGCCAGACGCTTGATCGAGCCATACCTGATTTCCAAAAGCAAAAATAAAATAAAATATAAGACTATCTAGGGGCAAGGAGAGCTCCAAAGGGTTTTTCTTTAACTAAACGTGAAGCACATTTCTACATGCATGGGAGGGAGTGATTGCCTGAGGGGAGCCAGCACTGTGGCATTGGAGAATTCTTGGTGGGAGGCAAGAAATTCCTAATAGAACTGCCACAGCCAGAGATGCTTCCACAAATTATGGGAGTGAAAACAAAGTGCTCCATTCTGCAGAGCCTGGGACTTCCCAACAAGTGTTCATCAGCACTGATGTGTCAGGGTCAAGGTTTCTGCAGAGACCACAAAACCTCCCCAGACCGGAGTCTCTGTTCCCATTCATAAGCTGGAAAGAATCACAAGAAATAGCCACAGAAGCGTCAAAAATCTTTCTAGGCATTTAGCTTTCTAACTTCCGGAAATAGGAACCCATTACGCATTTGGCAAACACATCTCTCTGGGTTAAATTTTCAAATTTAAAATGTTTGTGCACACCTTTTTAAACCACCCAAGTTAGGAAATCCCTCAGGACTGCGCTATCCCACACTATCTCACTGCAGTGCTTTGCTCAGTCCTCCAACTGGACAGTCATCGCTGGGGTCACTGGGCAGGAATCACCAGGAAGAAGTGAAAACCAGCATTTCTCTCCCGTGCTGCTCCCCATGTCATTCAAAATGGACTCAAGGTGGGCTGAGGCTCCCACTGGGGAAGGACACCTTGACACAGAAGCACGTTTTCAGCGGCCAGAGAAGTTATCCTGAGCAGGAAGTGCAACGAGACAGCTCCCACGTGGGGCGCAGCCCGGGGCCCGTCCTGCCCCGGACGGGTTAGCACAGATTCCGTGAGCACCTCCTCCTCGAACAAACAGGGCCTGCCCGTCACTGATGCCGTCCGTGCCTAGACCGCAGCACAACGCTACTCTCCCAAGCAGAAGACACTGAAACTTAACAAGTACAGAGTGGGTAGCTGTGGTGTGGGTGAGACCTGACGAGGGTGCCATGAGCTGCGGCCACTGGGCTCCCACGGTGACCCGTCTGGTTTGTGTTAAATTTATAATCAGGAAAAGTTTGGTTCACAGTCTTGTTTTCTTTCTTGTGGTCATAAACGCTATGAAATAAAATATAAAAATATTCCTGGATTTTTAAATAAAAAAGGGCCAGACTCAGAGCCCTCCTCGGAGCCACTGTCTGAGGCTCCATATGGCCATGAGTGTGGCGCTCGCTCACACCTCGCACACCTGCCCCCGTGAGTGAAGCTCAGACCTCGGGCCCCGGGGATCCACGGGGCCTGCGATCTGCCACCATGTTTGCTGAACCATCACAACCTAATTTGCTTTTTTTTGGACAGCCGCTGGGAAGTTAGCTTGCGATCTGGATATAAAAATGTATCAAAATAAGCAAGGAAAACGTTATTTACATACATGAAGAGGTAGTTAGAGTCTGTCAACTTGTGCTACAGGGGATGGAAGTCCTCAGGCCACAGACCGACCCACGGCTGCCCCCGGAAACACGTGTCCCAGGAGAAGCCTGTCTTGTTAAGAGCAGATGGATTAGTGGTCTGGTCGGGCCACTCGCTGCTGGGGACTGAATGCTCCCGCGTCGGACCATGACCACCTTCCCACGGCTTCAGAAAGAAATCCCCCTTACGGGTATCCAGCCTTCACGCGAGTCCAGGGCAGAGGACAGTGGAGGAGACTGACAAGGGGTGGCGGTGGCACATGTCTGCGGGAGGTGGCTGGGAGGTGGCACAGACCGCCGGGATGCACACGTGCGTGTATGTGCAAGAGGGGGCGAGGCACACACCACAGGGGCACACATATGTGTGCTGCAGGGAGTGGCCGTGCACAGGCCACAGGAGGACACGTTGTGTCCATGCAGGAGGTGGCCGAGCACAGACTGTGTGCGCACACGTGTATAACGAGCACATAGGGTTTGTGCGTGTGCGTGTGAGCGCATGCTCGGGGGACCGCCTGTGTCCGTGCGCGCTGGGTGGACCTGGCATGCGTGGTGTGCGTTCAGCCGTGTGTGCAGGTGAGGACGCCCCGTCGAGTGTGGTAGGGTTCGGAGGGCTCTTGCCGTGGCGCACTCAGTGTGCCCACGTTCTCCCTGCTCGGATGCGACATGTTCTCTACCTCGCGCACGATCCAGCCCGAAGGCTGCCCTGGGAAGGAATCCCACACTGCAAGAAATGGCCTGCAGCCAACGTGTCCCCTGGGCTTGCGGTGGTCTCTGTGCCTCCCACGTGTCCTTGGACCCCCTCGCCGGGCACCGAAGTCACTGTTGGAGGCCACCTGCTGCTTTCAGAACCTATTTCACCGGAGCAGCCGCTGCCTGCATATGAACAGCAGCATCGTCCCCAGGCTGCTCCTAAGCAATCCTCGAGGGGTAGGGGCGACCCACCTCCCTCCCCCCTCCCCCCAAAGCCCCATCCCTTCCTGGGGCATCACCCAGAGTCCCCTCCACGGAGTTCAAGGGACCCGTGCCCGGCATGGCTCCTCCCTTTCCAGATCCCATGCCGGCTTCCCTGACCGGTCCTTCCGGAATCCCCCCTGGTGCAGGAGTCCTCATCCCAGAGCAGACTCTGGATTGCCCAGCCCACGCGGGACTGCTCCCGCAGGCGAGCTGGCAACTGGGACGGCTGCTCCCCTTCCAGTGCTCTGGGACGGCTGCCCCCCTTCCGGTGCTCGCAGCCCTCCTCCCACCGAGCAGCTCCCGCCACATGCGGTCCACAGTCGTCGTCCTCATCTGCCCCCTGAAGGCTACGGGCTGTGCCCACCCTGCCTTTTCCTTCCCAGGGCCACACCAGGACGTCATCCCGAGAGCAGGGGAACAAGTGGCTTCCCCATCCCTCACGAGACGTTTCCCTCAATCTCGTGCTGTCCCCACTGCAGTGTGACCCCGGGGGCGAGGAGACCGCCGGCTGGCTGTGTCACTGGCTCAAGAGCGGCCATCTCTCGCAGTGCACAAAGTTTCAAATTTCAAAATCTGATCGCCCACAAGAAAACGGTAATATGCACGCCCTAAGACTCAAAATAGCTTCTAAGAGCAGGCCATGACCTGCTCTGCACGTAAACGATATAAAATAAGTTAAAAACAATAAATAGGTGACCAAACGTACGAGATTAGTTTAAGGGGTGAGTGTTGTAATGAATTTGGCTCTGAAATTAAGTATGAAATCAGTTAAAATCAGCAAATCAAATGAAAATCCAATCAAAGTTTCTCAGGAAGGCTGTTGACTTTTGACAGGAACAACCCTGATCGCCTCATGCCGGCAGCGGCCCGGTGAGACGCGCACAGGAGTCTTCCGGAGCTCGGTTTCTACGTCACAACTACAGCACGGTGCTCGGAGAGACTGAGAAAACGCACAAAAGCGTGTCCATCTGTCCCTCACGGCCCACGACGTGTGGCTTGTGAGGGAGGCGATAGCCCAGAACGTGGACGGCCGCGAGCCCGGCCACCTCCCCCCGTGCGTCCCCCGGAGCCCGGGCCCAGCACGGTCTAGTCCCCTCCCTCCGGCTATTGCTTGACGCTGTGTAAAACTGGATCCAAACACATTTTAACACCTTACAAGACGTCTCGATGGTTTTGCACTAAGAACTTTCCGTCTGCAGATGTGAAGCAGTCGACGAAGGCAAACCATCCCGGCAGAAACACCGGGCCTCCCGGGGAAGCCTCGAGCTCGGTCCGCCACACCCCGTACAGACGACCTCGAACAAACATTGTGCAAACGGGAAAATATGCGGTCCCAGGGGACCCTCTGGGGACCTATTTGAAGGCTGCCTTGGAAGCCAGGAGCCTGTGTCTGGTCCCCTCCGTGGCGGCTGCCCACCCATCCAGAGCCCAGGGACAGACAGCAGGCAGGGGGAGAGCCAAAATCTGGCCCAAGTCACGGCACAGACAGACGACAGACAATCTTCAAAGGTGTTTACTGTGGTGTGTCTGTTAAGCCTCATTTTTAAATGTGATTTTTTTGTGGAACTTTGTTTTTCTGTTACTAATTTTCATTAGACTGTTTAAGTACACTGAAATTAATAAGCATTTACTGACATGTCACACAGAATTCCAAAAACTGTAGTCCACAATGTGTTTTGGGAAAAAAAAAAAAAAAGATACTAAGAAAATCCAGGAGCAGCCACAAAATGAGCCGGCCGTGCCTCCCGAAAAATGCAGCCTGCCTTGACGCACGTCCCCGGCGCACGGGCCAGGCCCGGTCACCGAAGGCTGAGGCACAATAACCATGCCGCCCCAACACTAACCTCGGGGGCCCCTCGCCACAGCCCCCCGCTCCCGGGGCAGCCACTCCTCGGATTAGCTGTGACGACATCCTGGGGGAAATTACACCATAGTCTAGATTTGGTTCTCATTTCTTCGGGAATATTTGTACAAAACAAGGCGTAAATTAAGCACACAGAGTGATTTCCCAGGATCTTTGAAAAGCAATCCATCGTGAGGCTGGCATTCACACGGCCGTGGCGCCTTTCGCCGCGAGTCTGGGATGCATTCCCTCCATCTGCCAGTGTCACTCTTCTGTGGGCCCCAAATCTCCACATGCTTTAGAAAGTTAATCATTAACCACTCTCCACTGTTGCTGAGTTGTGTAATGGCACTGGCAGAGCACAAGTGCGTGGCGCTATCTTTCTCCCCATCTACCGCACATTTAACTACCTTTGATCTTATCTAACAGTAGATGCAGAACTGAAATAATCACCATTTAAATATATCAGGTTGTTTGACAGAGGTACTACACACAGGGAAAATCAATAACGATTATACAATCACCAGATACAATGTAAACGGCATACCGCAAAGTCTTTACGGGGCGAGATAACATCACAGAAATCCCAACGAGAGTCAATAGCCATTAGTTTTTAAGAGTGGACACTTGAACCTGTGTGTGTGGGTGTGTGCCCTGGGGCCAGCTCCCCATGGGTGTAGGATCTTAAAATAGATGAGGTTCAAAGAAATACAGAGAAGCCGGCTTTGGGAAACACGTCTCAGTGTCGGCTAGGCTTGCTGAACTCGCGTCAACCGAAGCGTTACCTGCTTCTAGGAAAGCAGGCAAGAGCTGTGGGCATTGAGCTCGATTTTTGGGAAAAGTCTAGTGGCTAAGGAGGCTTTTATAATTATAGTTCAATCAAGCATCTGGAGCCCTCAGGACAACCTTGAGAACCCAGCCAGCGAGCATCAGCAGGGCTCTTTGCAGCTGGAATTTGGTCCTAACGCCTGGCACGGCTCTCCCAGCGAGGAGGGGAGGAGACAATCGTTAAGGACAAGTGGGTTTGGTACTATTTTGTTCAAGGCCGTGGAATCCTGACATTCTCACTAACGGATTTCATTTGGGAAAGGAAACAGTTTTCACTTGGGAAATAATGCCCAAGAGGGCCTGGGTCCCGGAGACCTGTGTCCGGCATCCGAGAGCTGATGCACGTCAAGGACTCTTGGCCAGTATTGAAGAATTAGGAAATGGATTCAGTCACGTAAGCGCTTATCAACTGTCTCGGGCAGAAGAGGGGCCGTGACGACCCATCTGTTCCGAGCCCTCAGAGCCACCCCGGAAACGCATGTGCAGGTTCCACTGACATATCGGTCCCTCCTCACCGTCCGGACGCCACTCCAGCAGGACCCCTTCGCGGGCATTAATCAAGACGGCAGCCACCGTCTTCTCGCTCTGCTGACAGCCATCGAGAGAGGCGTTTTGGAAAAATGTCAGTGTCACTCCTCTATGTGCATCCAGCGGGAGGACACACTTTGGCACGCCTGGACCCTACGTCAACACTGCAGGACGAAGGGAAAGTTCGGCAAAAAATAGAATGCCGTCATTCCTGTCGTCTTAGAAAATGAAAAGCTCCTGGAAGGAATACAGGCGACGCTTTATAACCCTTATCCTCTACCCTCTCCAACCTAGCTGTCAAATTTACTGTTTAAGCTTTTCCCTGTAATCACGCGATTATGCACTCGGTCGCCCTCCCCACCCATCACTCCGTCTAATGGTTTTAAGGGAGAGGAAATTACTTGTCTTCCCAGCCAGCACTTGACACTTTTATGGGGCGTTTGTAATGAAGCTATTCTATGGCTTTAATGGAGACCTTGATCCCGACCAGTGTGAATAATTGTCAAAAGGTGATTAATTAAATATTCACCACTCCCCTATAAAATTGATCAACATATTACATTACAGAGCTCCAAAAGTTATTTTATTTCTTCATTCCACTTCAAATTCTATGCATTTAAACAAGCTTTAAACTGGAGCCATATAATTTACTCCACATTAATTATACATACACACTGACGAAAGTAAGAAGTGTTTTACACCTTTTTTAACTCTGTAAAATGTGCCACCGTCACTTATGGCACTGAGAAGTCCCGCTTGAGAAACAGGACGCCGTCCATTTGCTTCCCTGGCGAACACGGCACAGTGACCTTAGTTCAGGTTGTACAAACACGCAGCTTTAAGTGACATAAGAGCCCAAGACTGAAAAATAAATAATATTACCAAATTCAATTGATAGATACAATTCCAGCTTTTAGAATATCATCCCAGGACAAGGTCCCATCGGGGAACCCTGCCCACCCACCCCTTAAAACACTGAGGGCCAGCTGCTGAGGTGGGGACGGGGCCCAGGGAAGGGAGATCACCGACTGGGAACTTTGCTGAAATAAAATAAATCCTGGGCTTCCCTCCTCACCACGCCTACCCTGCCTCGGTTTACCCCGAGTAAATGCAGGGTCCTCCAAGAGTATCTGTTCTTCCTGCTTCCGTCCTGCCCTCCCGCCCAGCATCAAGCTGTCCTCAGCTCCGACTGGGAGGCAAGCAGAGATCACACACACACACACACAAAAGACAAACTCTCAGTAAATGCAAACTCCCACGGGGTTCAGCAAACAAACGAGACTTTATTACGAACAGCAAATACACGCGACCTGGTGCATTATGTTTAAAAAACTAGTGAAGATAGAGGGGGAAATTATGAAAAGTAAAACAAAGTGGTCTGTTTTGTTCTATCTTCTAGACCAGCGTCTCTGCACTTGCCAGGCGGTGGCCAATGAGAAACGGGGTGGTACACAGCCGGCACTCAGAGCAACACAGAGCAGGGGACGCCTCCCAGAGACTCGGATGCCTCTGCCGCGGGCTCGCCGAGATGCCGGCCGGCCGGAGCCCGGTGCAGCAGGCGCGGCGGGCGCTCACCGGGGATTCCTGGTGCGGCAGAAGAACCTAGGACTGACCCCGCGCGCCCTGGGACCTCGGATCCAGATGTGACCCCTGGGACCTCGGATCTAGATGTGCTCGGAGCCCATGCACTGGCATTCTAGAAAGTCCGGGAGACACCCCTCCATGCAGATTACTGATTTCGTTGATGTAGTCAATCAACCCTCCCCACACCCCCCCTCAGGCTCTTAAAATATCATCGAGTGAGCATAGCAGATTAAAAAAATGAGCAAAAAGAAAAATATTTCAACTTGAACAAACTTGCTATTTGTCCATTGCTCACACGGGTCTGCTGGAGCCGAGATGATTCGGGCAGTGGCCACGGGAGTGAGTCCCACAAAGGGACTGGGTTTAATCATCCAATCCCAGACTGTATTGATTTTGGGACTACTTGCAATGACTATATAAATAAGCCATTTCTTTGCAACTGTATCTGCAGCCGGTCATGAACCCAAAACCTTCACAACCTGGTCCAAAGTGAATTATGCCCCGCAGAAATAAATTAATAAAACTAACACAGCCGGGCTCCTCCACCAACTTATTTTCACGTTTCAAGAGCTTAAAAATATAAAATCAATAATCATTTAGTCATAAGGGTAAATGAAGCGACATAACATCAAAGTATAGCCTTTAGCTATTCAAGTCATCCCAGGTAATTTATCTCATCAAAAGGCAGTGGTAATAATCCTTTCCACTCCGAGACAAGCTGCCACACAGCTGCGGTATTATCCTAGAGTAAACACGTTGGGAGAAAATATTAAAAATCAATATCTGTTTCCTTCTATCAGACCAGATGGCATCCATCATAAATCCGTCCCCGTAAAGAGTCCTTGGAGCCGGGTGCCCAGAGTGAGGAAGACGACCGAGTTAACAACAGAGAATGAGGGTCCGCTCAACGGGGAGTGACAGCTGGATTTCCTTAAAATTCCAGGACTTTACAATTGCAAAAAATTTGCTGAAATTATAATGATGAGGAAAAAAATCTATCGTAGCCACAGGGCACAGAGAAGAAGCAATTACCAGTACCGTAAAATAAAAATGCAAACGGCAGCTTTCAACAGGCCCTGGGAGGGACCCCAATTATTTGATTGATTTATCTGACCGTTTCATTCATTCATCCATTCATTCATTCACGTGGCCCATGGGATTTCTAGCCTGACATTCAGGCATCTGCCCCTCCAACTGGAGAATCTGTCACAGGGTGACACGGTGGTCCTACGGCATCTGGTCTCCAGAGACACTTCCCGGAAAGCCGTGACAAGTTCTTCTCTGACCACACGTTCTTCTGACCACGTGGAAGTCGCTGTGTCGCTAGGTCCCCCAGAGCTCTGTTCCCTGTGAGAGGGCAGAGCCTGACCCAGGCGCTCGGGCGGTGGGCTCTGCTGGTGACACAGTCATACACCAGACACCCCGGGCCCACGAGCGGGAGCCAGAAGCCACACCCACGCTGTGACCCGCTGTAAGGCTGCTGAGCCTTGACACGGTGCGCGCGGGAGAAAACGTGGAGAAACCCGTCCAAAGAGCGGGCAGCCCCCCTTGGCAGGACTCCTTGCCTTCGCATCCAGCCTGAATGTTGTTATTCCTGGAAGTGGGGTGCCGTGGGCATTGTTAGGGAGCTCCAGCCTTGGCTCTGTCAAAGACATCGGGCACACACACACACACACATACACACAGTAATTAAACTTGTGAAAAAGACAAAATTCCTCCAACACGATGGCTTCTGGGAGGACCCGACTCACCTTGGAGTCGTTCACAGCCACGTTCGTCTTGACGAACGGTTCAGGTCTCGCCTCGTCTCACCCATTCGCTCGTTGAGACCCTGTCCCCAGCCCTTCAGGACGTGGCTGAGGGAAGAGGGGCCCTTACAAAGGGGTAACAAAGGTTAATGCGATCTGAGCCTCGGCCCTAGGCCTCGTGTCCCAGGAGGAGGAAGAGACTCCCGGAGAGCCACCTGCAAGCCAAGGAGGCCGCTGCCACAGAGACCGTCCCCGCCCGCACCCCGGTCCCAAACCTCCAGCCTCCAAACTGGGAAAGTAAGTCTGTGTCTGCGCAGCCCCAGAGGACGGAGAGGCCATCCCGAAGCCGCCGCTCTGGGAGACGGCTGACGGCTTCCTCACAGGTTCCCGGTGCGACGGCAGGGCACACAGGGGCCTCCAGGACGCGGGTCCTCGTCTACCGGAATGAACGGCCCCTTGCAGGGTCCCCCAGTGGATTTCTTTCAACGGAAATCCCACTTGTGTCAGTTTAGGGAGCAATCCCTCTATTTCATTCCAGAATAAGAAAATGTTCTCTCCCTCAGTTCCAGTCCCTGGAATGTCCCCAAGACCCAGTTATCTCGTCTCTCAACTCAAGCCCCCAGATTAAGCGGCTCATTTGGGTTTTGTCTGACAAGCACACTCTGCCTCCTACTCACAGCCAGACACCAGGTATTTATGAATAAGGACGAAGATGACGTCAGGTTGTGAGAGAAACCTCATCATCACTGATTTATTGGAAATTTATATTTAATCAAAAGCCCTACATCGTTTTCACACATATTCTTACATACCGATTTGGGACTCATTGTCTGTCTGACATTTGGAAGTTGCTTTTAGTTTAGTCTAGACTAGATGCATGCCCCTAGATCTTTCTTCTCAGCAAATGTGAGGTCTGGCTCCCCTCCTCGCTCTAGCCTACGGGAAGCCCCACGCAGAGCTCGAATCTTAGATGGAGACCTTCCTACTATTCCCAGACGGAATGTCACGTCACAGAGAGTGGCATGGCAGACAGGGCACCCAGAACGCCCAGCGCCGTACTGCCCAGCTGGCACAGAGCAGAGACCTCCACAGAAGCATGCCTGTCCATGGGAATGGACACCCAGAAGAGTGGAGACCCCCCCACCTGCTGGGAATTCCCAGGACCACTGCGTCCCTGCTGCTACACCAGCTCAACACCCAGAGGAGGGGGCCAAGCAAGAGAAAAACCATCGCCTTGCATGAGTCAGAGGACAGCAGAGGGAATCTTCAGTATTCCAAGGATGATCGGAACTTGAGCCAAATTACAGATCATATCACAGGTCTAAAACAACGTCCTCACGTTAGAAAAGTTTACTGTGAGGATAATGTTTTCAGCTCGTTTGGTGTCTCCCATACTCTCTTGGAGAATCTCTTTCAAACTGGGCTCTTACTTTGACTAAGTACTGGAAGTAGAATAATATTTGTAAAATTATTCCATTCCTTGAATATAACTTTCCTTTCTTCGAAATGACGAACTGAGCTCTTGTTATCTGCTTGGTTCAGAACCCAGAATATAAACATTTGGATTGTGAGGAATTTGAATATCAATCCTCAGAAATACCACATTTACTTTCACATAATACTATATATCAAATCATCAGATGGATTACAAATGAGACTCACTCACAGAAAGTCACCTAAGAGCCCACTAATTTGCCATCCTAGACCCTGACACGCAGCTTCACTTACCAAGATGGCCGTGAAGGCAGGACCGTACATCAAGTCCCCTGCCAAGTGTTATCAGGGGCTTCGCACCATCAATCTCGTGAGCCTTCCATGGGACCCTCCCAAGCCGGTGGTGCTCCATGTCTTCTTTTAGGAAACATTTAATCATTGACACTCTTCTCAATGGGTGCTAAGAAAGTGAACTCTTTAAATCTCTGTGGTTGCTAAGAGATTGATATTTAATGTTTAAAAATTTTCATTGGTATCAGATATATTATTTTCTTCCATGGCAGACAGGGTCTTGAGATCTGCCGAGAGACTTAAAAAATGACACAATTTCTTAAATATTAGTCTTCCTTTTTTTAGCAATGATTTTCCGCAAGTTTAACTTATTAATGAATCTTCAACATGGCATATACAGCGTGCTCACTCTGGATAATGGCAATTACTTATTTGTATTTAGTAACTGAGTGTTTGACAAGGAAACACATATGGACTAAATAACATTTTCCCTGTGATGCTTTCTTTTCCTTTCCTGCTTAGGTTAGTCTAAACTATTTCCTAAATCAGATTTGAAAACTTAAATGAAATGGGCCGATTAGAAGAATAACGTCCACTTCTAAAACTAGAGCCAGAAGGAATATTATAAATAAACCTATGTGCTCTTTAGAGGAGGATCCAGTGATTAAACACAGACCCCCAGCTTCATGCTCTCCGTCATGACACCATCGCCACCATCAACCAGGTCACGTGATGTGTCTGGTGGAGTTGAGCAAACCAGCCCTTACACTCTAGTGTTTCCACTTCATTTTAAACTATAGAGAAATGTATGCACATGGCTTCTCATATAAGGAAGTTAATTTGGGCATCATATAAGGCAGGGTTACACCTTCTCTCCCTGGGCAATCTGGTACGTATTTTATACTAAATATGTACATATCATGACACAACAGCCCAGGCAGGGTTTCTGTTCAGTTGGTTCGGGTCATTGATTTATACTGTACTCAATTTTATGTGTTGTGCTTCTCATGCTATACCTTATAAAAATTCAGCCAAGAGCCAAATGGAATTTCTGGAGGTAAAAAGTCAATATCTAAAAAGAAAAATCACAGATGGATTTAGCAGATTAAGCACCACAGAAAAGTATGATTTGGAGGACAGAGGGAGCAGACTTCCAAGCACAGAGGGGGAAAAGGAAGACTGTGCGGAAATAAAATGTGTGAAACCATCACATTAACTATGTCGACTGTGTAAGTGCATAGTCACAGACGTGTGAGACAGAATGTGGGAAAAACAGCAACACTTGGCAATAATTTTGAAATGAAAAATATATATGTAAGTTTTTTGACTCAGAAATCCCACCCAGAACCCTGTTACACAGAAACAAAATTAAACACAAATATATGCACAGGATGTTTTTTGTATGACCATTGCAAATACCAAGCACTTAGAAATAATATAGATATGTTTTATTGGGGAAATGATTGAAAAAATAACGGTAATCTACTTTCATGTCGTTAAATATAAGGCCACCATCCAAAAGAGAGGGGAAGAGAGACAGTGCTATGCACCACAAAAAGTGAGATTAGGGAACTCAAAGATACAGCAATATACTGTATCCAAAACGAAGCACACAGAGGAGGAAAAAAGATAAAACAACAACAAAACTAAAGCCTCAGTGACCCATGGAAAAATATCAAACAATCTAATGTAAATACATTTGGAGTTTCTGAGAAAGGGAAAGGATCAGGAATATATTTGAATAAATAACATTGGATATTTTTACAAATTAATGAAAAAAAAAATCTACCAAAGCCCAGTCAAGATACATACAAAGAAAGACGTACAAGGCAGCCGAGGTTAAGGGGGTGGGAGCACATGATTCAGGGAACACAGGTAACAATGACTACAGACTTCTTCTTAGGATCAGTGAAAGCCAGAAGACAATGAAAAAAAATCTATAAAGTGCTGAAAGGAAAAAAAAAAAGTCAACTTATAACTCTGTATCCAGAGAAATATTTTTCAAAAATAAGAAATGTAAAAATGTTTCAAGGTCAATAAAAGAGAAAGAATTTATCCACCATATGACTTTCACTACAAGAAATGTTAATTTAAAAACCTCTTGATGCTGAAGTTAAATAATGCTGGAGAGGAACTGGAGTCTACAGAAAGGAATAAAGAGCTCCAGGATTGATAAAATATATAGATATGAATTAAAGTTATTTTTCTTAAGTTTGAATTGTTTAAGGTAACTGACCATATAAAGCAAAGATGTAAAAACATATTACATATTATGAGGTTTACATTATAATAATAAATAAAATGTATGACTTGGGAGTTGTCTTGTAAGAGTCCCACATTATATACATAGATATATACTATTTAAAAGTAGATTCTATTGAATTAAAGTTGCATATTGTAAGCTCTAGTGACCACTAAAAATTATCAGAAAGAGGTATAACTAATAATCCAATAATGGTAATAAAGTGGAATAAGGGCAAAGAATCAATCTAACAAAGACAGAGAAAGGTAAAGACCAGAAAGGGTAAGTAGCAACAGGGCAGACTTAAGCAAAACCATGACAAGTGATTATTAAATATTAGAAAGTCTAAGACACCAGCTAAAAGGCAGAGATTGTTAGACATGATAAACTACAAGACCCAACTATATACTGTCTATAAGATAAGCTTCAAATATTTTTTTAAAAGAGCTGTGTTAAAATAAAAGGATGAAGAAAAGGTATACAATGAAAACACTCATCATAAGAAACCTGAAGGGCCTAACTTGTATCAGAGAACAAGACTTCAGAACTGGGAATATGTAGGATTGCATGTCTACATAAGGATATTTCATAATGATAAAGCCGTTAATTAAGAAGATAAAACAATGCTAAATTTGTATGCACCTAATAATAATGTGTTGAAATACATCAGGCAAAAAACCTGATAGAGTGAAGAAGGAATAGACATGAATGATTGGTGACATTAACACTCTTCTTTCAGCAACTGATTGAACAAGTAGAAAGAAATCAATAAGAACGTAGAAAACCTAAATAACACCATCAAACAAATTTAATCAATTGATGTATTAAAAAGACTCGGCCTTACAACAGCAGAATGCATAGTTTCTCAAGTGAATCTGGAATCTTCTCCAACATAGACCAAATAATTGACCATGATGTAATTTCAATAAACTTAAAAGAAATGAAATTATACAAAACACATTGTAGGATATGGTAGTATTAAATTAGAAATAAACAATAAGAATACATTAAATTAGAAATAAACGGTGAAAATACAATAAGAATACATATGAGGGGCTCCTGGGTGGCTCGGTGGGTTAAGTGTCTGCCTTCAGCTCAGGTCATGATTCCAGGTCCTGGGATCGAGCCCCGCATCAGGCATCAGGCTCCTTGCTCAGCGGGAGTCTGCTTCTCCCTCTGCCTGCTGCTCCCCCCCTTGTGCACTCTCTCACAGTCTCTCTCTCCTGGTCAAATAAATAAATAAAATCTTAAAAAAGAATACATTTTTATGATATTCCTAAGCATTTGGAAATTAAGCAAAATATGTTTTAACCCAGTGGGTCAAAGAGGAGGGCAAGAACAAAGAGAAATTAGAAAATAGTTTAAATAAAAATGAAAACAGAGCATACAAAATTTTGCAGGCTTCAGCAAAACCAGTGCTTAGAAGATGACTTGTAGCTTAATGCTAAATACGCTTATGTTAAAAAGAGCAAAAGTCGGTCTAGGCATCTATCTTTAGAAGCCAAAAAAGAAAAAAAAAAGGGGGGGAGGGATATCAAAGTAAATAAGAGAAGGAGAAAAATAATAAAGATTAGAGCTGAAATCAATAAATTAAAAAAAGACTTAAAATAAGTAAAAGTTAATGAAATCAAAAGCACATTCTTTGAAAAAAATCAATAAAATTCGTGAATCTCTAGTAGACTTAAAAAGAAAAAATGAGAAGATAAAAGCTATTAATATCGAGAATCAAAAAAGGCACATCACTACAAATCCCACGGATATTAAAGAGATAATAAGGAAACTTTATAAAGAGTTTTATGTGAATGCATTCAATCACTCAGAAGAAATGTAGACAATTCTTGAAAGATAAGAAATTTAAGAAAGAATAAAATGTCTGAATAGTCCTATATGAATCTAAATATTAAGTTTATCATGAAAAACTTCCCTACAAAGAAAAATAATAATAGTAATAATAATAATAATAATAGCAATAGTATGCAAAATGTTTCAAAAATAGAGGAGGAGGGAAATACTTCCAATCTCATTTTGTGAGGCAGGACTACTTTGATACCAAGACACCAAGAACATAAGAAAAGAGAACTACCAAATCCATCACGAAAAAAAAAAAGGATACAAATTCCTTTGCAAAATACCAGCAAACTAAAACTAGCAATATAAAGAAAATATTGTGACCACATAGAGTTCATCTCAGAGTTGGGAGGGGGAGACAAACCATGAGAGACTGTGAACGCTGAGAAACAAACTGAGGGTTTTGGAGGGGCGGGGGGTGGGGGGTTGGGTGAGCCTGGTGGTGGGTATTAAGGAGGGCACGGATTGCATGGAGCACTGGGTGTGGTGCATAAACAATGAATTTTAGATCATGAAAAGAAAAGAATGGAAAAAATGTAAGATTAACTTAACATTCAAAAATCAATCAATTCACCATATTAAAAGAAGAGAAGAAGAAGGGGGGTGGGAGGGAGTGGAGGGGGAGAGAAGAAAGAGAGGAAGAGGATAAGGAGGAGAAGGGAGAAGAAGAAGAAGAAGGAGAAGGAGAACTAAAGGAGGAGGAGGAGGAGACAGGATTACTTCAATAGATGGGGGAAAACACATCTGACAAAATTTAACACCTATTCGTGATTAAAACCTCAGCAAACTGAAAGAAATGGAAGATGACACGAACAAATAGATATTCCAATTTCATTGATTGGAAGAATTGTTAAAATGTCCAAACTTCCCAAAGCAATCTACATATTTAATGCAATCCCTGTCAAAATACCAATATCATTTTCACAGAACTAGAACGTTATTTGTCCTAAAATCTGTATGGAACCATGAAAGATCCCAAACAGCCAGAGCAACCTGGAGGAAATAGAACGAGGCTGGAGGTGTCACAATCCAGGTTTCAAACTGTAGTGCAACACTATGGTGCTGGTACAAAAACTGACACATAGATCCATGGAACAGAATAGAGAACCCAGAAATGGACCCATACTTATATGGTCAATTAATCTATGACAAAGGAGGTAAGAATATGCAGTGGGAAAAGACCATCTCTTCAACAAATTGTGTTGGAAAAACTGGACAGCAAAAGCATGAACCTGGACCCCTTCCTTACACCACACACAAAAATCAACTCAAGATGGATTAAAGACCTGAATGTGAGACCCCAAACCATAAAACTCCCGAAAGAAAACATAGGCAGTGATTTCTCTGACATCAGCCATAGAAATATTTTTCTAAATATGTCTTCTGAGACAAGGGAAACAAAAGCAAAATTAAACTATTGGAACCGCACCAAAATAAAAAGCTTTTGAGCAGTGAAGGAAGCTGTCAACAAAATAAAAAGGCAACGACTGAATGGGGGAAGATATTGGCAAATTTTATATCCAATAAGAGGTTAATGTCCAAAACGTATAAAGAACTTATACAGCTGAACCCAAAAAAACAAATAATCCAATTAAAAATGGACGGAGGACCTGAATAAACATTGTTCGAAAGAAGACATCCAGATGGCCAACAGACTCATGGAAAGATGCTCAAAATCACTCATCGTCGGGCTAACGCAAATCAAAACTGCTGTGAGACGTCACTTTACACCTGTCAGAACGGGTAAAAATCAAAAACACAAGAAATAACAAGTGTTGGTGAGGACGTGGAGAAGAAGGAGCACCCCTGCTCTGTTGGAGGCAATGTAAGTTGGCGCAGCCACTGTGAGGAACAGTGTGGAGGTTTCTCAAAAAGTTAAAAATCCAATTACTCTGTGGTCCAGTAATTCCACTTCCAGGCATTTACCCAAAGAAGACAAAAGCACTAATTCAAAGAAATACATGCACACCCACGTTTACTGCAGCATTTCTTACAAGAGCCACATCATGGCAGTAGCCGGAGCGTCCGTGGTGCGCGGACTGAAGAACGGGTAAGAAAGCAGCCGCGTACACACACGAGGAATGGTATGGAGCCATCAAGAAAGAACGGAATCTTGCCGTTTGCAACAACGGGGATGGAGCCAGAGGGTGTTACGCTAAGTGAAATAAGTCAGTGAGAGCATGACGATTACATGAGCTCAGTCGCATGAGGACTTTAAGAAACAAACAAATGAACAAAGCAAAAGAGAGAAGCAAAGAACCCCCACAACAAAGACTCTTAACTACAAAGAACAAACGAGCGGTCACCAGAGGGGAGGTGCGGGCTGGTGCGGGAAATGGACAAAAGGGGTTAAGAGTTCCCTCTCTTGATGAGCACTGAGGGAGGAAGGAAAAGCCTTCAGCAAACTAAGGAGCAGAGAACATCCTTAAACCACGAACGCCCATCTGCAGTGAAGCTACAGTTAGCATCGAATTTAGTGGAGAGAGACGGAATGCCCTCCCCCGGGGTCAGCAGCAGCCAAGGGTGTCTGCTCTCCCCACATTCAGTCACCACTGTACCAGAAGCTCTACCTCGTGGGATCACACAAGAGAAAGAAGCTAACACCATACAGATTCCCAAAGGAGAAATAAAGCTGTCTGTATTTGTAGATTTGTGGGTGACATATTTTGTAAATAACGTAAATTTTATGTCGTGAATCCTAAATCCTTAGGGGTCAGCAAAAGTTTCTAAAATTAAGAAACGGACCTGGCAAAGTCAACAATGAAAGGTCAATGTACAATAATCAATTATATTTATGCCAGGAACAAGCAACTGGAAAATAAATTCAGTATCCATTATTGATGGCATTAAAAGCATCATGCATGTGGGAACAATCCCAATATATACGGGATTTATACCCTCAGAACTACAGATATTGCTAAGGAGAATTAAAGACACTTAACTGGTAAACTCAACTTCTGCAGAGAGGGGAAAGGACAGTCTTTCCCCCAAATGATACTAGGCAGACCTCAAACACCAGTTTTAACTTGAAATGAATCACGGATCTAAATTGAAAACTATCAAAGTTCTCGAAGAAATAATAGAAAATCTTTGTGACGTTGGCGCAGGCAAAGATCACTTGGGATGCAAAACACATAAACCTCCTAAATGAGAAACTGACCAGTTGAACGTCACCAAACTAAAGACCTTGTTCTCAGGAGGGCGTCAAAGAAAGGAAAAGGGCTTCCGTGGACTGGAGAGAATATTCACCGTATGCGCGTCACACCAAAGCACAACTCCGTTAGGACAACATAAACAGCCATGGGGTGTCTGGGGAGCTCAGTTTGTTGAGCGTCTGGCCCTTTGGTTTCCGCTCAGGTCATGATCTTAGGGTCATGAGATCAAGTCCTGCCTTCGGCTCTGTGCTCAGCAAGGTGGGGAGTCTGAGATTCTCTCTCCCACTTCTCCCCCACCCCCCTGCTTGGTCTCGCAATCTCTCTCTCTCTCTCAAATAAATAAATACATCTTTTAAGAAGAAATACAAACAGCCAAATGTTTAAAAATGTTGACAAATACTTCAACACGCTATTTATAAGCCAGAAATCTGTGAATGATCAATGAACACATGGGAGAGTTCTCTTTTCTGTTGTCGAAGAAATGCACATGAAAATCCCAAGAAGTTAGCCGTGCAAACCCTCTAGAACGGGGAACATTCTGCATCTTGAAAACGGCAGGAGTTGGTACAGAGGCTGAGAACTCTGACAAGCACGGGTGGGAAGGTAGAATGAGGAGCCCCTTGTGAGAGCCCTTTGGAAGATCCCTCCAGAGTTGAGCAAATGCCTCCTTTACGGCCCAGCACAGAAACTCCCAAGTGTTTACACGAGAGAAACGAGAGCACATTCCACACCAGGACCAGCTCGCGAGTGTTCCCGGCAGTTTCATTCTCAACAGCCACTAAATGAGCACATTTAAGTGATGCCCCAGAGATATGCCTACAAATACAGTTACAGGGAACCTGAGAAGTAACTAAGAAAGCATGATCAGTTCAGGAAAATGAAGTTTATAAGGAAAGAGTGAAACAGGAAAATATCGTATCTAGGGAAACAGAAACAAACAAAAATATCCTGCAAAGAAAAGCTCAGTAGATAGATTGGTACTCGTGATAAACGTGAGTGAGCTCCACTGATGTCACAAACGAGATAATCTCACAAATTGGGTCAAAACATCCTACTGCAAGTCCGTTTTAGACACATATCAAACGTGAAGTGGGAAAGAAAGGGACACAATCGTCACGTGTCACATGTCAACCGAGAGCAGGCAAAGGGAACCAGGTGGGTGTGAAATAAGGGACAATTCCAAGTGAAAGCACAGTGGAAAATCAGACCGTCATGAAATAAAGGGAATAATGCATCAAGACAATGCGCCCGTCAGAAAATGGTTGCACCCAAAAACAGAGCTTAAAAACACACAAAGCATATAAATATGAGTAGAAAAATCTCAGCCATAGGAAGAGACATTGACTTAAATCTCAGAAACTAACAAATGAAACGGAAAAAATAAAAAGAGTAAAGTTGGATGCATTGTAATAAGCTCGGTCTGATTTGCCGTTTGCTATTGAAATTGAACAATTAGAGGAGACACTATGTTCTTTTCAAAATATTCACGAGACTACCCCGAAGACTGAGCACTTATTATCGTACGATGAGATCTCAACCTATTCTAAATCAATCAATCAATCTTTGGGTATATATTATCTCTCTCCTTTTTCTTTCTTTCTTTTCTTTTATTTATTTATTTTTAAAAGATTTTATTTATTTATTTGACACAGAGAGAGAGATCACAAGTAGGCAGAGAGGCAGGCAGAGAGAGGGGGAAGCAGGCTCCCTGCTGAGCAGAGAGCCCGATGTGGGGCTCGATCCCAGGACCCTGAGATCATGACCTGAGCCAAAGGCAGAGGCTTAACCCACTAAGCCACCCAGGTGCCCCAATTTATTTATTTTTTTAAGGAGGCTCCACGATCAGTGGAGCTCAGGGCAGGCTGAAACCACGACCCTGAGATCACAGCTCAAGCCAAAATCAAGAGTCCGATGCTCAACTGACCAAGCCACCAGGCACTCCCCAGTGCATTATCTCTTAACAAATGTAAAAGTGGTGCCTTGAGGGGCAACTGGGGGGCTCAGTGGGTTAAGCACCCAACTCCTGATTTTGGCTCAGGTCATGAGCTCAGGGTCACGGGATCAAGCCAGATGCCCAGCTCTGTGCTGCACCTGGAGCCTGCTTAAGATTCCCGCCCCCCCCCCCATGTGGAGAAAGGGGAACCCTCTTACACTGTTGGTGGGAATGCAAGTTGGTGCAGCCGCTTTGGAAAACAGTGTGGAGATTCCTCAAGAAATTAAAAATAGAGCTTCCCTAGGACCCTGCCATTGCACTACTGGGTATTTACCCCAAAGATACAGATGTAGTGAAAAGAAGGGCCATCTGTACCCCAATGTTCATAGCATCGATGTCCACAGTTGCCAAACTGTGGAAAGAACCAAGAAGCCCTTCAACGGATGAATGGATAAGGAAGATGTGGTCCATATACACTATGGAGTATGATGCCTCCATCAGAAAGGATGAACACCCAACTTTTGTAGCAACATGGACGGGACTGGAAGAGATTGTGCTGAGTGAAATAAGTCAAGCAGAGAGAGTCAATTATCATATGGTTTCACTTACCTGTAGAGCATAAGGAATAACACGGAGGACATGAGGAGATGGAGAGGAGAAGGGAGTTGAGGGAAATCAGAGGGGGAGATGAACCATGAGAGACTGTGGATTCTGAAAAATATTCTGAGGGTTTTGGAGGGGCAGGGGGGTGGGAGGTTGGGTGAGCCTGGTGGTGGGTATTAAGGAGGGCACGGATTGCATGGAGCACTGGGTGTGGTGCATAAACAATGAATCTTGGAACACTGAAAAGAAATTAAAAATAATAATAATAATAATAATAATAATAAAGATTCTCTCTCTCCCTCTCTCTGCCCCTCCCACCTGCTTGCGCTTGTCTCTCTCTGAAAAGTATTTCTTTTAAAGTGGTCATTTGAAAATAAATCCTATCCGCACCACATATAAATATGAATAGGAAAGTGAATGTACATCTTAAAACTGAGACATAATGAAATGATCTTGGCCCTGTAAATAGCCGACAGTGTCCCAGGAATAAGAAATTCCAAGGTCGTGGAATACTATGCAGCCAGTAAAAAGCAAAGATTTGGTGACACAGAAACTTCTTCAATAACCTTCAGCACAAGAAGAAAGCCTCAGCATGTGCTGTGGAACCTGTCATATCATCCACTGTGAGGACGGGAACTCTATCACTCTGTGGTTCAGAAAGCTGAGTGGCTCCGTGTCTCATGAGGTGGGGTGGAGGGCTGTCTTCCAAGCTCATGAACTGACCTCGGGCAGGTGTCTATGTAGGCCTTATGTGGCCGCAGGTTCGTGTGCACATATACACGCACGAGCAAGCCTGTTGCGCTGAGGACCTATTTTCTACTTGCTCTCTCTTTAATTATAAAAAGTGACATAATTGTGATGAAAAGTAATATGAAAATTGGTAAGTACCCAAACCCATCCTAGACTCCTTATTCCATCCCTCAGAAGTTAAACAGCCTTAACCACACAGTGTGTTTCCTGACAGACGCTTCAGTGTGTCCTGGCTGCTGTGGGAAGATTTCAGAGCTGCTGTGTGGACCTCTGCGGGGGAGGGGGTGCTCTCTGGGGGGCCCTAACCGCACGTCCCCAACACGTGTTTAAGCTCTTTCCAGTACTACACGATGACAATCATGCAGTCACAGCTGCTCTTAGACCCATTTTGGGGTATTTCCACAGTTTAAATTTCTAGAAACAGAATTCCTATTCAGAGACTATGAAGATTTTCAATTTTGATAAACATTTACAAATAGCGTCCAGAGAGCTTCATGTGTGTCCTGCCGTGAGCACATTCTCACACCCGCGGGAGCTCTTCTCCTGCTGTGGTTGCTAAGGTGCAACTTCCAGGAGGTTATTTGGGGGTCGTCTTGTTGTTAATTTGTATTATTGTTGCCCAGACATTTGTTGTGTGGAGGATTAGGCAATAATTTTGCAACCTGAAACTTGCGTTTTTTTTATAGATTTTATGTACTTTATAAACGTGTGTCTTTTCTGTGGAAAATATGTGAATGGGCATACGTGAGTGTTTTGGAATTTCTATCACCACCTGCATTTGGTCACATAACATTAATCAAGTAGCAGCTGGTACAAGAATTCCCCTTAGAGAGAGAACTATCTTTGTGGGCGCAAACCCTTCTTAAGAAACTTAAGACTGGGGCTCCTGGGGGGCTCAGTCATTAAGCCTCTGCCTTCAGCTCAGGTCATGATCCTGGGGTCCTGCAATCAAGCCCCGCATCGGGCTCCCTGCTTGGCAGGAAGCCTGCTTCTCACTCTCCCACTCCCCCTGCTTTGCTCCCCCTCTCGCCTTGTCTCTCTGTCAAATAAATAAATAAAATCTTAAAAAAGAAAGAAAGAAAGAAAGAAACTTGAGACTGGCAGTGTGGCCCTTGGCTGAAACACACTCACAAAAATTGTGGCCTTTCTGCCCTTCAGGAGGAAAAGTGGGTGCTGTGAGTTTTCTCCCAATGGGAAAGTGCCGAGCTGAAAAGTAGGCCTGGGAGGGAGGAACAGCAGGGAGGAGGCAGGCAGCCACCCAGGGAACCGTGACCCAACACCAAATCTAACTGCCTTTATCTTGAGGCAAACCTGTCCCACCTGTCCCATCTCCTCCCACGTTCAGTACGGGCCAGGGGGCTCTGCGGAGGAAGGAGCGGGTCCGGCCTGCACAGCGAGCTGGCTGGGCCGATGGGCGGTGCGGCCCAGAGCATGCTGGGAGAGCAGTGTGGAGAGCTGCCGGCACCTGCTGCCCCCAGAGCCCACCGGGCCGCAGAGCTGCGTGCACGCAGGACAGAGCCTGCCCCGGGAACAGGCCTGGTGGTGGAGAGTCTGGGGTGGAAACAGGTCAAACCAGTTGTGCTCGGGAGGACCTCTCACCGGCACAGAGGTGTGCGGGGCCTGAGGGCACATTCCAGCCGTGGTGGAGAGGACGGGGGCGGGGTGAGAGAAGTCAAAGGGAGCGGGCCTGGGGCTGGCACACCCCGGGCGGGAGGAAACCCTGCACACAAACATAGGAAGGTCCAAATTTAGAGGATGCCATCCGTCTGCAACCTTGAAAGGAGGGCGCCCCACTGCTAACGGGCTACGTTGGGGCCAGGGGCCGGGAAGAGGGACACGCAGGGAGCCAATTGTCAGCCCAAGGCCCAGGGAGGCGTGCGGCAAGCTTAGCTTGAATAGCCATGGGGCAGCCTAGGCACCCGGAAACCCGGGGTAGAAGAACAGGGTCACCGGAGACGCAGGGAAATGAGATGCCACAGAACCACATGGCAGACTCACTGCCAAGTCCCCGAGTCCCCTGTCCTCTGAGAGGATCAGCTTTGGTCTCACGGGAACAGTCTTGTCCCCTTCGATCCCACTTCTGCCCACCTGCCCGCGAAGAGCGGCTCTCTCCCCTCCAACGTCTGCAGAGCAGTGGGCAAGCAGTGGGCAAGTGTTCTCCTCCAAGGCGGTGTCCTGGTTCTGAATGCCTCCTAAGACCGGTATCTCCTGCTTCTGTAACTGGCTGGATGGTGCCCTCCCCCGCTACACACACACACACACACACACACACAGCGTCCACTCAAAACCCGGGAATGTGGCCTCGTTTAGAAATAGGGTCTTTGCAAACCTGCTTCAGGTAAGGATTTGCCTAGATTAGACTGGGTCAAATCGAAGGGTGTGGTCCTTCCGGGAAAAGGAGGCTGGGGGGCAGGTAGACCTTGGAGCAGGGGGACTGCAGAGCAGGACGCCTGGGGCCCGAAGCCGAAGGACGCAGGCCGCCCTGCGGACAGCCTGATTGCAAACCTCTTGCCTCAAGTTCTGACAAGAAAAATTCCTGTCTAAGCCTCCCTGTTTGTGGTCCTTTTCCACATCAGCCACAGCAACCATGCGCTGCTCCCCTCGGGGCTTCGGAAGTCTGTGTGGCCGCTTCCCCAGATACACGCCCGACTGCCCCGCGCCTTCCAGACGTTCCCTCTCCCCGCACTCTGGTTTCTGCTCAGATGTCGCCTCCTCAGGGTGACCTCCTCTCCTGTGTGCTGACAGCATCGCCTTCTGACTGCTTGCTCTATTGCCCCGTTCTAGAACTGCTCACTCCAGGGGAAAACGCCGTGGGTCCAGCAGACCAGCTCAGACTTGTGTCTTCATCACACAGACACCCCCTGGGCTCTGGGTCCAGCCTGGCCACCACTGACCACACAGACAAGCCCTGGCTGTGTGCTCCTGGGCTGGGGACCCC
Source organism: Lontra canadensis (assembly GCF_010015895.1). Classification (NCBI taxonomy): domain Eukaryota; kingdom Metazoa; phylum Chordata; class Mammalia; order Carnivora; family Mustelidae; genus Lontra; species Lontra canadensis. The sequence goes on along the minus strand of NW_022631016.1, from coordinate 1,755,997 downwards.
GCCGCAAATGTCTCCGCGTGCCGGCCAGTACTCGCCGAGGCTCCTTAAAATGGAGACCGGGGTCCGCATTCGACTCCCAAGCATAACCCTGGAAATCTAAATTGGTTAAGAGCAGCCCCCTGAGATGCGCGCCCGTGAACCCGATATTTGTCCCAGCAGCAGAGGTGGTGGAGGTACAGGTGAGAGCCTATGCTTTGTGCACAGCTGATCAAGAAAAACACATCGAAAATGGATGCAGGTGAGACAGAGGCTCAGTGGAGAGGGCACTGTGATACTTCTAAAAATAAAAAAATCTTAAAGCGTGCTCTAAGCCCTAGAAAGATGAACCTGACCTTCAGCAAACATGAGAGACATCAAAGGGAAATGAGAGGGACCTCGGTGTCAAGTCCAGGGAGGAAAGGGAGGCGGTCACTTGAATGTGCAGAAACGCGCCCGTGGACATTGGAGACACGGCCTGAGAGGCGCCAGGAAGCGGCTCGGGTCGCTGTGGACGCAGGCAGTACTTCGGAACCCGTTTTGGAAATCTCAAACCCAGCCTAACGCTGTGACAGCCGGCGAGCATCTCCCCCCGTCTCCCAGCGGTGGGCGCGAGAAGCGCTGGAGGTCCTCTGCGGCCGGGCGGGAGCTGTCGCCCACGGAGCGAGGACGCGGTCAAGAGCCCAGCGACTCCGGTGTGAATACTCACTCTCACGTCCGTGAACGTAAATTCCCAAAGGAAACAGGATTCGGTCTCCCTGAGCCCCCTCTTCTCTGGGATGCGCAAAATCCCCGCGGGCCCGGCCTGCGCCTCCGCCAGGGAAAGGTGGGTGCCCAGCGTGCGCTCGCGCGGTCGGCTGCCCGGCGCCTCCCACCCTCAAGGAGCTGAAGGCCTAACCGGTGTTTTGAGCACCAGCCCCAGAGCCAAACCAGCGAGGCCTGAAACGGCTGATCCCCTTCTGCCTGTCTGGTCGGAGGCTGAGCGGGCAGTGAGTCCCGTCCTCGGCCACCGGGAAGAGCCGGCCCCTCTTCCATTTGTTCATTCAGGGCAGGGACTCGTCCCAGCGAGTGCGGGGACTGCGTGGCCTGAATATCAGAAAAGCGTCGTCTCATGGTTCTGGAGGCCAGGGGCCAAAACAGGCGTCTGGCCGGTCGGTTCCTTCCGAGGCCTCGCTCCCTGGCGTGCGGAGGCTGCCCTGCCCGTGTCCGTCCGTGCGTGTCCGCGTCCTGCTCCCCCACGGGGACGCGCTCACGCGGGGTTAGGGCCACCCCTAAGAGCGGCAGGGAGGCGGGTCGCCTCTTCAAAGAGCTTGTGTGCGAAGACAGTATGTGGCGGTACTAGGGTCAGGGCTTCCACAGACGAAGCGGGGCAGAGTCTCCTACAGTTCTCAGAAACCATTTGCGGCTGTATTCGAGGACCACGTGACTTGGCAGAAACGTGAGGCCAAGTAAAAACATTGTCAGATTCTCTCACAACTTCCGTCATGAGGACCGAGGTGCCCAGGCCGCTCGCTGCTCCCGTCAGGTGGCGAGGACGACACAGGAGATGGGCAGGGCGTCCCCAGCGTGGTCACCGCAAGCGAAATCACCTGCGCGGCGAGGCCAGCCAGCCCCAGCCCTGACCAGGGCCGCACGGTCTCCCAGCCCCTTTCCCAGAAGTGAACAAGCAGAGAGATGTTCCCTTTCCTCTGAGACCCCCGAGTCGACGTCTCCATGTTTCCTGTCACCGTGCACTTGCTGCCCACCACAGTCCTGCCAGGCTGTCCGCTCTGACGTGCCCTTTCTCAGGTGAGCCCAGTGAACCCAGAGCTTTCTCTCCTCTCCTGGGGAAGACCAGGCCTTCATCCGACCCCACGTTCCCTGCCAGCTACTTGGTCTTCTGCTTCCCTTCCCCCTCCTGCCTTGATGGCTACGTCCTCTGTGCTCATTTCCAAACAGTCTCCGTCCTCCTTCCTTCGGGAGAGACAGCTCTCCGGAGAGCACCCCACGCGCCCATTCCGGCCTCTGCTTCTGCTGGCGGCCCTCACGTCCAGGGCCTTTCTTACCCCGAAGCCATGCCAGGACCACAGCCCTCCCCCACCGTCGCTGCGATGTCCGCTTTGGAAGTGCCCTGTGCGTGGCCTCTGTCCTTCGAGGGGTCTCTCCTGAGCCTCTGCCTCTGCCTGCCGCTTCCCCTGCTTGTGCTCTCTCTCTCTCTCAAATAAATAAATAAAATATTTTAAAAAATCGTATCTCTTGATGGTGGGAAGTGGGGAGGAGTGCGGAGGGGGTAGTTGTAGGAATATTTGAGTTTTCAAAATATGAGGATGTATAAACTCTGACAGAAGTGAAAACAGAAGCAGAAAAGAAGGCAGAGTAGGTAAGACCCTCAAATACCATGAAGACACGGGGGCAGGTGTCTCAAACAAGCGACTTGCAGAAGAAAAGAGCTCAAGGCCTGGAAAAGTTATATATATAGGAACAAATGGACCTCACCATTAAAAAACAATTCCAAGTGAATAGAAAATGCTGTTTTGTAAGTCCTATTGCTATAAGAAACACATATTTTGTTTTCTAGGTTCTTTAAAAAATATCTTCTCTCAACCAAAAGGTCACGGCTTATAAAACACTAACAGATTATACTATTAAAAATCAAGGACTTATTTGTGGGGCGCCTGGGTGGCTCAGTGGGTTAAGCCTCTGCCTTCGGCTCAGGTCATGGTCTCAGGGTCCTGGGATTGAGCCCCGAGTCAGGGTCTCTGCTCAGCGGGGAGCCTGCTTCCCGTCCTCTCTCTCTCTCTGCCTGCCTCTCTGCCTGCTTGTGATCTCTATCCGTCAAATAAGTAAATAAAGTCTCTAAAAGGAAAAAAAAAGAGGACTTTTTAAAGTTAAAAAATACTTTAAATTGACTTAAAGACCAAAAACTTAGTAAAATAATCTCAACTTACATGCATGTATAAGGCTTAATATCATAAATTGTAAAGATCACTTACTAATAACAGAAAGATCAACCATCAGATAGACGAAAAAGCAAAGGACCTGAGCAGACGATTCACAGAAGCAGAGAGATAACTGTCCAGGAAGCACGACGACGATGGATGGCCTCAGATGTGACACGGGATGGGGAGTTTGCACACAAGTAAAACATCACTTACCTCCAGTCTGACAGACAAAGACAGAAATGTTGGGGATCTTGTGGGTCTGATGGGGGTTTGCTAAACACGCAGACTGATATAAATATATACTCTTTTGGACTATTTTGAACATTACTTTATGATTTTAGTAAACTATGAGATGTATTGTTTATTAATTGAGACACTGCACATGATAAAAAGATCAGAGGTTAAGTGTAAAATTCAGTGGTTTTCACGAACGTGTATATCCATGTAATCACGACCACCATCAGCATGTAAAGTCAAGTGCCCCCGTGTCCCGGGCTGGCCCCCCACACCTTCGTCCCAGGCGTCTTCTCCTGCTCCTCACTAGCATTAGCCGGTGGGTTCTAGAACACCACATCAATGCGGTCATATGCTCTGCCCTCTTTTTATCCATCTCTTGTGTCAGCATAACGCGTTTGAGATTCACCAGTGCTGTACGTGGTAGTTCGTGCCTTCGTACCGGGTGCGGGCAGCGTTCGTAAATAGACCAGGAGCGAACTCCTCTACGTACCGACAAGTGCTTGGGTTCTTTCCAGGTTGGGGCTGGCATGAGAAACACCACCACCACGGTCGGGGTCAGAGCGCTTGCCGGGCGCGTGCTCTCGTGGGCGAGTACCTGAGCGGAATTTCTTAGACAAGTGGTAAGCATGTGTTGAACGTTACAGGGACTGCCGGTAGTTTTCCAAAATGCTCGAGAGGTTCTACACTTCCGCCAATGGTAGTTAAGACTCTGGTTCCTCATCGTCGCTAACACCTGCTATTGTCAGTCCTTTCACATTAGCCTGATCCTAATGCTTTAAGTTCGCGTTGCTCGTGCAGCAGATGCTGTAAGAAAGGCTCACTGGCCGTTATCTATCTTCTCTTGGCCAGTGTCCACTCGAGACTCGTACCCACTTCTTATCAGACTCTCCCTCTTCTTATCCAGATGTGTGATGGGTTCACATATATATGCATAATTTTTGTGAAATTATACACTATAAACAATGTATCCTATATCACAAGTTATATACTATGTACAATATAATCTACATCATAATTAGGCACTGCGGATCGCCCTTACATGGTATCATCTCTGTCACCTACAGACAACTTGAAGTCCAATAAATCCCTTTTCTCCTTAAAGGACATTCTTGTGTGCATCCTATCAGAGGAATAGTTGCATACCCCAAATTGTAAAGATTAACTCATAGTTTTTTTTTTTTCCAGATGGTTTAGCTTTCTCATTTCAAAATAGCTTGGTATATGATGGGAGGTAGGAGACATCGTTACTTTGTTTTCATGTGGACATTGATCTGTTCTTGTGCCGGGGCAGTCGTGTGAAGACGAAGTGACCCCGTATTTGTAGCTCTGTGCTGGGACTTCCCATTCTGTTCTGCGGATCCATGGGTCTATCTTTTCACCAGTGTTGAGCTGCCCTAGTTGCTATGATTTTAGAGCAATGCTGGAAGTCAAGGAGCCTAAGATCGCCAGGTTGGTTCCTCTTCAAAACTGTTAGACTGATCTCGTTCTCTGTAATCCCATGTAAACTCTAGACTTGATCTATCCGTTTCTACAAACAAAACAAAACAAAAACAAACAAACAAACAAACAAAAAATCCTACTGAGACCCGGACCGGTGTTGTGCTGAACGCACACGTCAGTCCTGGGACAGGGAGCATCTTAAGAGCACGGAGCTTGCAGCCAGGACTGGGCTATCCTCGTTGTACCGACATCCCCGTCTCTTCCTCTCAGCAGTATTTTGTAGTGTTTCATGTAGAATTTGTGTGTAATACATCCAATTTAATTGATTTCTATTTGTTTAAATTTAAATTCTTATTTGTTAAAACATTGTTAAAGGTTAAATTTCCTGGGGTGCCTGGGTGGCACAGCCTGAGGACTGTCCAACTCTTTCACTTCAGCTCAGGTCATGATCTCAGGGTCATGAGATCGAGCCCCGTGTCGGGCTTTGCACTCAGCAGGGTGTCTGCTTCTCTCCCTCTCCCCCTGCCCCTCCACGACACCCATCTAAAATAAATAAATAAGTCTTTAAAAAAATAAGTTTTCTATAATTTCTTGCTACACTGTAGAAATATAATTGATTGTTTTATTAAAATATCTATACTAGGGGCACCTGGGTGGCTCAGTGGGTTAAAGCCTCTGCCTTCAGCTCAGGTCATGATCCCAGGGTCCTGGGATCGAGCCCCACATCGGGCTCCCTGCTCAGCGAGGAGCCTGCTTCCCCCTCTCTCTGCCTGCCTCTCTGCCTACTTGTGATCTCTGTCTCTCAGATAAATAAATAAAATCTTTAAAAAAAATAAAATATCTGTACTAACCAAAGCAATCTACAGATTTAATGCAATCCTTATCAAAACACCAAGTTTTTTTGTTTTTGTTTTTTGTTTTTTACACCAAACTGGAACAAACAATCCTAAAATTTTTATGGAGCCACAAAAGACCTCAAATATCCAAAGCAATTAGAAAAGAAAAATAAAACTGAAGACACCGCAATTCCAGATTTCAAGCTATATTACAAAGTTGTAGTAATTAAAACAGTATTGTTCTGACATAAAAATAGACATAAAATCAATGGAATTGAACAGAAAACCCAGAAATGGACCCACAACTATATGGTCAATTAATCTTGCACAGAGCAGGAGAGAGTATCTGACGGGCAAACCAATCTGTACAACAAACGATGCTGGGAAACCGGACAGCCATATGCAGAAGAGTGAAACGGGACCGCTTCCTTACACCATCCACCAAAATAAACTCCAAATGGAGGAAAGACCTAAATGTAAGACCTGAATCCACAAAAATCCTTGAAGGGAGCACAGGCACTGATCTCTCTGACATCAGCCGTAGCAACACTTTCCTAGATCTGTCTCCAAGGCAAGGTAAATGAAAAGCAAAAACAAACGGCTCGAACCACACCAAAATGAGAAGCTTCTGCACAGCAAGGAAAATTACCAACAAAACTAAAAGGCAGCCTACGGAATGGGAGAAGGTGTTGGCAAGTGACATATCCCAGAAAGGGTTAGTATCCAAAATATAAGAAGAATTGGTACAATCCAATACCCTGAAAACAAATCATTCAGCTAAAAACTAGACAGACGGCTGGCACAGACATTTCTCCAAAGAAGACATCCCAATGACCAACAGACACCCGGAAAGAAGTTCAACATCACTTGTCATCAGGACAACGCAAATCAAAGCCACCATGAGATCCCACCTCACTCCTGTCAGGACGGTGGAAATAAAACCACACTGGGATGCCTGGGTGGCTCAGGTGGTAGATCACGTGACTCCTGATCTTGGGGTTGTGAGTTCAAGCCTCACCATCGGGTATAGAGATTATTTTAAAATAAAAATTTTAAAAAGCCACAAAAAAACAACAGGTGTTGGCAAGGATGCAGAGAAAAGGGAACCCTCGTGCACGGCTGGTGGGACTGTAAACTGTCGCAGCCACTGTGGAAAACAGTCGGAAGGTTCCCCAAAGAACTAAAAATAGAACTACCCTATGACCTGGAATCATACTACTGGGTGTTTACCCCCAAAATATAAAAATACTAATTCAAAGGGATAGACGCACTCCTATGTTCATAGCAGCATTCCCCACACGAGTCGGGGTGTGGAAGCAGCCCAAGCCGCATCGATAGATGAGGGGATAGAACTGTGGTCTGTTACACAGCGGAATGTTTTTCAGCCACAAAAATAGTGAAATCGTACCATTTGCAGCGGCACGGACGGAGCTAGAGAGTACAGTGCTAAGTGAAATAAGTCAAAGACAAATACTGTATGATCTCGTTCATACGTGGAATTTAAGAAATGAAACAAACAAGTACAGGCAAAACGGAAAGAGACAGAGAGACACCAAGAAAGCGACTCTTGACCGCAGAGAACACCCTGACGGGCCCAGAGGGGGTGAGGAGGGGGCATAGGCGAGGAGAAGTAAAGGGTACACTTAGCACGATGAAAAAAATCAAAGTTAGAAAAAGAGGTGTAATCGATTATTTTAATACAGATTTTGTGTCCTGCGACCTCCCTAAGTTCGCATACTGGTTTTAATAAATATTTTGTCTTTCACGATCATGCTGCCTAGAAACCTTTCCAAATTTTGTCTCGTGTCTTTGTTTGCTTGTTTGTTGACTTACTGATTCTTATTACACCAGCTCAGACCTCCTGTGGGATGCCGGGCCCAGACGGAAATCCTTATCCTGTTCCCATGTCGAAAAGCTCCCCTTTCACAACTCACAGCGGTGTCAGCTGCGGTGCGCGCGGTTGAGAGACTGCACTCCGCCCACCGTCTTCTGAGTGTTCTTAGGAAAGGGGTTGGAGATTTTGCCACGGTTTTTTCCTGCCCCTCTACTGATAGGACTTTGCTCTTTCGTTCTGTTAATATAATGAAGTACATTGACCTTCCCGAGTTGAGTCCATCCTAAATTCTGGGATGAACCCCGTACGTGCAGGGCATTTACCCTGGACCTCTTGTGCAGCGGCTTCCCTGGAGACTGGAGGACTCCTGCCTCTGTGCTCCCGAGATGCCGCGGCGATCCACGGCAGACGGACGGAGACAGCGTCTCAGGGAGCGCAGTCGGGACGCGTTTCACAACCACCGCGGCGGCCGAGTGGAAATCAAGGGACCACTCCAAGCGCTGGCAGGAGTGTGAAGCGGTCCAGCCGCCTGCACGCTGTTGAGAGACATAAGGGGACAGTCAGTTTCCATCCCTGGACAGTCTCCTCTTTCACCCTGTGACCGGGTCCCCCCGTGTCTTGGACTCTCTCCCGACTCTCTGCCTTCACAGACACGCGAGTGCCTTTGTGGACAGTTGCCCAGGCAGCACTGTTTCTAAAAGCAAAAGCTTTGAGTGGCACAAACGTCTTTCCTAGGGGCCTCGTGGAACAGCCACCACGCCTTCCTGAAACGACGCTAGGTAGATACTTCAGAAAAAGTGCGTTAAATCTGAATAAGATAATCAGCAGGGCTTTCCTTGATTGATCGTTCAGAAAAGTAGCGGGGCCTAGAAGCGTAGACACGGTAGGCTGTCTTGTCTCTAAGAAAGAAAGGGAAAGGATTTACGTATTCTCGTGAACCCAGGCATCTCTTTGCTTGCGTTAGCAAAAACGATCGCGGAAGACGGGTGAGCAGCTAATGAGGACAGACAAATGGAGGCTGGGACAAGTAAAGGATAAGGGAAGGTCAAGACCGTGCTGAGTGCAGTGTTCACGACGTTCGAACCACATCAGTTACTTTGCAAAAATGGAACCCAGTCCAAAATGGGAGAAGCTCTGAAATTAACACAGAGAGAAATACATAAATCTGTCTATAAAGTTGAGAGGATAATACGATATTTTTAAGTAATTTTGAACATTGTGCTTTCTGCATCCTGAATGTGGTATCTTCCAGATATGAAAAGATCTGCAAGGAAAAATAAAGAACGACTCAGTGAATTTGTTGTAATCAGTAACGTTGATACAACTCTGAAACTTTTAGGTATATTTTAGGATAAATCAAATAAACATACTATGCTGAAGGAAACAAGACTTTCAATATATGGGATGAGGTAGAAATAAAAGTATTTTGATGCTAAATATAAATTAGAAATACGTGTGTGCTTATCTGAGATATATTTGATTATCTACCTTACTTCATAATCTGTACACAAAAGTTGACCATGATATGTTTCTCAGTTGCATAAAAATCTGGAAAAGTCAGAGATTTCACAAGACGACAAACACAGAGCCTGGCCCTTCTTCTTGTTCCTTTTAGTACATCCTCGATTCATCATTTTCATACGTAACTTTAAAACTACCAAATACATATGAAAAGGTAAAAAAATACAAAAGTGACAAAATGTAAATTTTCCCCTATTTGCAGTGCAGATTTCAGTCTTCATAAATAACTACTCAGAATTCTGTTTCTATCCTTACAAATCTTTCCGCACACAATAATCGCATTTCAAAAAAATCAGAAACAAAAACAAAAAAACAAATGAACAGAAATCCTGCCAAATTTTGTAGTTGTTGATAGGACCAATTTTTACCCTCTGGTAAGGTTGCGAATCTTCCCCACTCGCCTTCCCTTAACGTGAAAGAACGATGCTGGAATGCGCCCTCCTGACCGTTACCAGCATCACAGTGTGTGCCGAGCACTTGACGTGGCTCCTGGCTCTGTGTCCCCAGAACCTCAGAAGGGTGTGGTCTTACCGCCGGTCCTCACCGTGCGCAGAAGGGACAGAGCACAATACTGACCTCACGGCTCCTTCGGGGGACACAGCTATGTGTCCCTTATGGTCTCTGAAATGCACGCGTCCAGGTTTGAGCACTCCCTTCACGCCAAGGGTGCCTCCCTCTTGCTTTTATAAACACACCTGCTCCCCCCACCTTGTCCCCAAGTGCTGGTGGCCACCATACAGATGCCCACTTCCAAGATCTTCTAATTGAGAAATGTCCTATACATTTTTATCTTAAGTTTAAAATCTATGTATCATGCAGTAAATAGGCTTGGGGACTGGCTTTGGTCCCTCTACCTAATTCTCTGCAGATGCACCCAGGTCGCCCTGTGGGCAAGCGGCTCACTGTGTGAGTTGCTGTGCAGTCCCTCAGCCATCTGGCCATGGAAGGACATCTGGGCTTTCTCCAGTTTCTGTTACAAATAAGGCTGCTATGAGCACCCGTGTGCAGAGCTCTGTGTGAACCTAAGCTTCTGTTTCCTGGGGACCAATGCCCAAGAATGCAATTGCTGGATTTAGTTTCAAGTCTCGTTTTATAAGAAACTGTCAAACTGTCCTCCAGAGTGAATGTACCATTTTCTATTCCCACCAGCAACGTCTGAACGATCCAGCTTCTCCACATGGTCACCAGCAGTTGAGGCTGTCACTTGTTTACTTATTTTCGCCATTCTGATGGGTGCCTGTACTCCCACTGCAGTTTCCGTTTGCATTTCCTTGATGGCTGATGACGATGAACGTCTTTTCTCGGGCTTATGCGTCATTTGTAACCTCTTTGGTGAAATGTCTTTTTGTGTGTTTTGTCCAAATTCTAATTGATTGTCTTCTGTCATTGTTTGCCTTTCTTTCTCTGTCTGTCTTTTTTTTGAGTATTCTTTATATATTGTAGATACTAGTCCTCTGTTGCATGTATGGTTTGCAAAGATTTCCCTCAGCCTGCATCTCATCTTTGCATTCTTTTAAAAAGTATCTCTCACATTGCTTCTCGGCCTTTTGGCTAAGATCAAGTGTAAAAAGTATTTCTCACAAAAAATAAGGGAATGAATGAATTAATTAATTAACGTATCTTTCACAGAACAAAAAGTTCAAATTTGGTTATCCGATTAATCAAATTTTCCTTCTGTGGATCTGCTTTTGGTGTCTGGTCTAAGAGTCCCTTGCCTGGGCCTAGATCTTGAAGATTTTCTTCAATGTTTTTCTAAACGCGTGACAATTACATTAAAGTCAGCCATCCATTTCTAGTTCATTATCGTGCATGGTGCGAGGGCTGGGCCGGCATGTTTTCTGTGATGTTTTGCTAGGGACATACAATTACTCCCACACCATTTGTTGGAAAGACTAACTTTTCTCCATTGAATCATTTTGCATTTTCATCAAAACAGGTCAGGCATGTTTGTGTGGCTCTGTCAGAGCCTCCTCGCTCCGCTCCCGTGATCTGCATGTCTGTCCCTCTGCCCGCAGTCACGCTCTTGGCCCCGTAGCCATGCAGGGTCTTAAAATCCGCTGGACTGCTTCCTCCCACTTTATTCTTTGTGAAAATCATGTTAGCTCTACTAACGACCATGTCTTTAAAAATACATTTTGGAATTAGTTTGCCTGTACCTACAAAAATCTTGTTGGGATCAAATTATTTGTTTAAATACTGTAACTCCTACCCACTCAATATTTTACACAAAAGTATCACCAACGTTGAGTCTGCTTATGATCAGGTTCTTCTTCCCAGGGTCAACGCGCATCGTTCAGTGGTCCAGCTGGCCATCGTGACCACCTGCTACAGGCCGGGCACGGATCCTTTGCGATGCAAAACTAAAAACGCATGCCCACTTTCCTCAAGGAATACGAGGTTTGGGGCTGATGGTTAACTCAGGAATTTCTGTGAAACTCAACGCTTTTTTAAATGTGAGTATCCATGAGGTCCTCCACTTTAACATCCAAAACTGATGATGTCTTCTCTCAGAGAGCAAGGGCTTCCGAGGAGACATCCGACCCCCCTCATTGCCTCTGCCCACCATGCTGGCGCAGGGGGATCTCCAAGAGGGGAGCAGCGGTGAAATGTAAGCCAGGGCAGCACAGTTTTCTGTTGACCTTCCTCAACTCCTTGCTGTGCCCCTTAGAAGTAAAACTGAATAACCAGGAGTGAGCCATTCACACATCCATTTCATCAAGAACGGTTTCCTGGTCATGACTTTCCCAGGCTTGGAATGGAGGTGGGGGAATGAGGTCGGAGAGCCAACATACTGGAACACTGGCCGCTCCCAAGGAGAAGGGGGTGAACGAGGACCACAGGGAGGAGACTGACCTACGGGGCGAAGCAGTGGGAGGGAGTGTGCCCGAAACAGAGAGCAAGGGGGCCGCCAGCCTACTGCGTGGGCAAGAGAAAGTTCCAAAGGGTTTTTGGCCATGTTGGCAGAGTAGCTTTTGGAAGCCAGGTGGTTCCCAGGAAACAATGCCCTCCTCCTGGCCTGGCTCAGAACAGGCTGAGGAACAGAATAAGCATATGCAGACCCCTGTAATCACTGACCAGGCCAGGCCAAAGGACCTGGCGTCACAGTCTCTCCCGCTGAGCAAGGGCTCTAAGCAGGCTCGTATTTGAAGAACCAGATCCCTCTGGCTGCCATGGTAAGAGGGAGTCCTTTCTAGAAAGAGCTTAGGCCAGAAAGGCAGGAGCTTTCCTTCTGGAGTGAGGAGGTACATGACGAGCCACCGCCTGCCCGAGAAGGCCACCCTGGCCCTGGGCAGTGACTCTCTCCTCTTTTCCTGGCTAAGCTCCACTCTGACCTCTGCCAACTTGCTGCCCCCCCCAGCCCTCTCACTAATCTTGATTTGAAATTCTAAAATATGTTCGCTGTGACATCAAGAGAAGATGCAGGATTCCCGAGTGTAAAGGCGTGGCTCTGTGGACAGGCATCCGGGTGGCCAGAGGGTGGTGAGGCTGCTGTGGGTGCTGTCCTGTGTGGGTGCTGTCGTGTGTGGGTGGTCAGGCTGCTGTGGGTGCTGTCCTGTGTGAGTGGTCAGGCTGTCCTTTCCTTCAGGAGAGGTCTGGGCGCCATGCTCATGGCCAAGAGTGGAGCCAGGGGCTGCGCCGCACCTCCCATGAGTGAGGTAGTGGTTCTGTAGGTCCCAGATGGAGGGCACAGGGCTCCTGGGGACCTTGCTGCCCAAGAAGCCTGTCTCCTGCCATGCTCTGGATAACTGCACAAAGACATACACCCAGGTGACAATCCACTTAAAGGTCCAAACTGCAAACCCAACACATTGTTCTGGGGTCTTTAAATTTTTTTCTGAAGGGTAGGGAAATGGAGATAGGAAGAAAGACATGAAGGATGCAAATTTTTAAGAAGTTTTTAAAAATAAATGACTAAATTAGCAAATTATACTTCCGTGCTATAACACCTTTTAAAATGGTTAATTCTTATTTTTGTTTCAATTCTCAAAACAAAATATCTGCACACAATAAAAATGTACAGAGTAATATAATTGCATGTAACCATCATTCCAAGTGAGCAATCATTCACATTCTGTGACATATACAACGGATGTATTTTTCAGAAATAAAACAACACTAGTAGGGCCATGGCCCACCTCCCAGTCCCACGGTCCCTCTTCAAAGGTACTCGGGGTGCCCTGCGGTGGGGTGGAGACCTTCCTTCCCTGCCGCTGCTGCTACTGCTGCTGCTGCTGCTGCTGCTGCTGCTGCAAACGCCCTGGTTGGAGCCCGGCCCTCCCTGTAAATTGCACTGAGTATGCTCGCTGCGATGCTCTCCCTCAGCGTCCTCTTGCCTGCTTCCTTCTCCTTTTTAATCACTTCCAAGACTTACGCACGTTGATACAAGGAAAGCTACCTTGACTCACGTTCACCTCTAGGGACTGCTCTAGTCCACGATCCATGCCACAAAGTCTTTATCCAGGCCTGTACTGATTGCAGTGAGAGTTTCCAGTCTTGCGCTTTGCAAACAACGCTGCCAGGCTGTGCTGGGCCAGCCTCCTGGATATCCCCTCTGCGGTGGACCAGGAAGCAGAGGGTTGGAGGTAAGAGGGGCGTGGGCATCTCCTGCTCTCCCAGGTGCTGCAGAACATCTCCCTAGCTTCTCTGCAGCGGCATAAACTAGCAGGGCGAAGAGGGAGGGTGCCCTGTCTGCACCCCTGAGCCTGTTCTCTGTCACCCAGTGGAGGGACAGTCACACGTGCTCCACCGTCTGATTCCCTCATCTCTAGGCAACGGAGGCATCTTTGCCCTTTTTTGGATCTTCTCTGTGCAGAGTCTGTTGAAATCTCTGGCCCATTTTCCACCGAACGGCTTGTCTTCACCCATGGACTGTCGGAATTCTTCCCAATTCTGTACAGCAGTGTCTGTCATGTCTGCAAGTGCTTCCGACGTCCTCTCCCCTTGAGTGCCAGCCGTGTGCACGCTGTCCAGCTGAAGTTGTTTTTGGGTTTCCTTTTAATACAATTCGTCAAATTGGAGCTTATGCCTTCTCTTTGGTTCTTAAAAAGGGAAAACAAAGCAAAACAAACCCCTCCTCCCTTCCCTACCTAAGCAACCCCAGGTGTGTCAAGGCCTTCGGGACTGTTTGGTAGGGGAAAGGCAGGCCTGTGTGCCTGCCATGTGCCCTCCGGATTAGAGGTCTGTTGGCGTCCTTCCGGGGTGCACGCACCCAAGTAAGAGCAGTCAAAAGGTCTGCAACATGGCCCCAGACAAACGCTCTCCAGAGCTTCTCTTGTTGGTTAAAAGTACTTGTCAGAAGAGTGAGGGGCCGAAAAACCTCCCTTCTGTCCTGCCAGTGTACCCTTTCGAGCCAGCCAGCGAGGAATCCTACCTGCTGGGGCTGGGTCGGAGGTGACCTCGCGGGCTCCCTGCCGCCCCCGCCGCCGCGGACTCTGTGGAGGTCGCTCTGCTGCTACCGGGGCCACCAAGCCAAGGAGCAGCTCTGGCAGGGGGAGGAGGAGCGAGCTAAATCCTTCCAAATACTATTTTGTTGCAGCAACACAAGAAAGCAAGCAAGCAAGCTAAAACCAAAACCAAAAGCACAACAAAATGACCCAACAACTGCTCGTGTGTTTCCACTTGCGCAGGGGAGCGGGCGCGGGGCGGCGCGGGCCTCTCGGGAAGCGCGAGTGTGCGCGTGCGTGTGTCCGCGTCTGGTCGGCGTCTGGGTGCGGGGGTCGGGGTCTGCCTGCTAGCGCGGCGGGGGTGGGCAGGCGCAAAGGCGGACTTCCCAACTTTCTCTTTCCAGCAGTTGGCGGTGGGCGACCGAGGCTGCTCCCCAAACGGGTCTCCGGAAGGGAACTCAGGCCCGCGCAGTCCTGCGCGTCCTCCCCTCTCCTTCCTCGCTGCGCGCTGGGCTCCCGGGCCGCCCCCCTCCTCCCTCCTTCCCCTCTCCCCCCCTTCCCACCTCCCCTCCCCCTCCCTTCTCACCCCCACCCCCACCCCCACCCAGGGCGAGGGGCTGCTCACCAGGACGAGGAGGGGCGGGAGAGGAGTGAGGTGGGCGTGAGGGGACTGGACAGACGCCGGGTCTGCAAGGTGCAGAGAAATGGGGAGAGATGCTCGCCAAGCACGTCGGAGGCGGGGCGCCGTGGAGAGGATGGACACTTTGCTGCCCGCGGAAGGAAACCTGGTGGGACCAGGCATCAACGAAGAGACAGTCACTAAGAGCTCAAGAGTCAGCGACATGGGAAGAGCCAGGTCACCAAAAATGCGGTTCTTAGAAAGAGAAGATGCCCTTAGTCCTGGGCCCCGGACCCCAGGGGCTGCTCGCTGGCCTCCAGAGAGGCCACCTCGGGTCTTCTCCCGCCAGGCTCCAGGCAGCTCCAGGCCAGGGCGGAGGGGGCCTGTCCTCCTGCTAGGGATTCTCCTATGCGCTTGCTTTCCAGGGACCCCGCTCAGCCTCAGAAACGTGTTGGAGAACCTCAGACCACCGTGGCCTCTGAAATCCACTCAGATGCGGGAAGCACACGGAGAGGGTCGTCGACCCCGCCTGAGAGAGATTTACGTTTGATTTTGAATTGCACTTGGTATAGTCTACAGGGGCATGTTTGGGTTTGCAAACAACTGGGAGGGAGAGAAGCAAAGGAGATCGCAGAACCCAAATTCAGGACCATTACTCCTTGCTGCCCCCCTCCAGGACCGAGGAAGCGCTGGGACCAGGGGATCCTTGATTAGGAATCCGAGGGGAGGGTGTTCTGTTCCACGAAACTACTTACATTGTAAAAGTTGCTGCATTAAGGGGCACCCATGTAAAATGTGTATATTTAATCTTAATTGCCCCCCCCCCAATAAAAAATTGCGCATTCCAAAACGGTGGCTCTTTTCCCACCAAACTCTTAGGAACTCTGCTGTTGCCAGAGTAATGAGACAGAATGCGAAGCTCCTGCGTGCCTCTGGTTTTATTAAAGTGTCCCTGCATAATTTTCCTTGTTCCCCAAATTAAACCAACGTGGGAAGAGATAGGTCGGGCAGGGGCTAGGGCGCCCACCGCCCGTCAGTGGCCAGGGACTGCACCGGGGCCACCGCTGCAGGGAGGAGGCCGCAGCCGCGGGCCACAGCGCCCCCTCGCCGCCCGCACGCACGACTCTTGAGCCCGCGTCGTTCCCTGACCTCCCCCGCGCTCGAGAGCCCAGGACGGACGGTGTCTGCGAGGCGCCCTGGCCGGTGCAGCCAGCTTCCCGGAGAGAGAACCTCGGGCCCAAGCCCGCGTTCCAGGCATCTCTCCGCGCTCGGCCTCGCGGGCAGCCCCGGCTCGTTGAAAGGGGCATGTCCACACCGACTGGTTCTGAATGCGTTGGCCACTGTGACGACAAGAAACAAAACATGCGGCAGTGTTCACTTATGGTCGCAAAGGCACGCACGGGAGGAGGGGGAGATGCAGGGCCAGCCTGAAACTGAGCGTCGCCCCTGTAATTGTCACAAAGTGGTCGCGATTTCACAGCAGCTCTCGGGTTTTCCTGCGCGCCCGCCCGCTCTCTGCCGAGCCGGAGCTCGGACGGACAGCGAGAGCCAGGGCGGCCAAGCGGCGCAGCCGAGGTCCGGCGGCACGGCTCGCCTGGGCACTCCGCGCGTGGGCTGGGCATCGCGGGCCGCAGTCCCAGGGAGGCGGCGGTGGGGCGCGCGTCGCGGCGGCTCTCTCCCCGCGCGGCCTGCGCTCTCCGCGGTCACGGGGGACGGAGCTCGAGGAAGCCAGGCCACCCTCGCAGGCGCCGCGTGCGAGCCACCGCGTCGGGCCTCCACGCTTGCAGCCTGTCTTTCCCACTGACCGATTTCAGAAGAAGGCCAAGCCAACTTGAATCTAAGAAAAGGAAAAGTGATTTTAAAAAATCAGGGCGCTTTAAAGTGAAACGGAGTTTGTATATTCCAATAACAATGCAGAGCGTAAGTTTTAATGTCTCTGCGTAGGCATTTTAATCTGCTACAGTCCCTACCAATAAAAACCGCATGTAGTGCGATTCGACTGTTTAATAGCGCAAGGTAGACGGTTTTTATTAGTAGCAGGCAACAGTATGGAAAATTTAGATTTCAGTGGAGGAGTGTAATTGCTGGGAGAAAATACACTCGAGGAAGAGGCTGTCTTTAGAATCAGCAGCAGAAGCTAAAGAGCAGAAGAGACGCCTGTGCCCAGGCACCCAGGGCGACCGGCCCCTCCAACGCCACATGCGCTTGTCTGCTTATATACTTAATTGATGTCAAAATCGAGTGTATCCGGAGCATACGCTCCTGCTCCAAACTGGGGATGTTTTTGTAATAATTCAATGTTTTCTTTTCTGCCCCTGGCAGAGATCAGGCCCAAGGGGGGGGGGTGAGAAAGAGAGGGGAAGGGGGCCAGCCCCAAATGCTAATGAAACACAGCAGGAACTGGCCTTTAGAAATGGAAATACTGGAGGCCAATCACCCTTGGAGATAAAAATTAGACCTGATTTTTTTCACTTAAACTATCTAATTGGAAGCGAACCCAAAAGCCCGCGATCTGATCTACGCTGTTTATGTTTGTTTGTCATTCAACATGTGTGACTCTCATCTACGGCCTCCACCTGGCCCAATCCTCTCCCGGGAAAACCGGAAATATCATGGATCCTATAGGTGCCATGTTCCAGGGCACTGCTAGAGTACCCCCCCCCCCCACACACACACTTTTGTCTTTCCTTTTTGACTCTACAGTGATCGGTGTAGACTGTCTGCCCTGCACTGACTTGGGACAGCTGGCCTGGGGTGGCAGCGCGGTTGGACCTGCTGGGCTAGGTCCTCCCAGTGGGCCAGTGTGGGAGAAGTGATCTGTTTGGGGGTGCTGTGGACGTTGAAGTGTAGAAGGTACAGAGACTGGCTTTTAGGAAGGAGGGAACCCTGAGGAGGAGGGGTGGGAAGACTGGTGGGGGCTGGTCCTAATGGGAACCAACTAGGAGTCACAGGCCCCCATGCAGGCCAAGGAGGATGGGTTCTTCCCAAACCCAAAACCTTGGTTTGCAACCGGTTCCCTAGGACCTAGAGAAAGACAAACACAGCTTCACTGTGTCTTGAAGGTTCTGCTTGTAAACAGGCCTGGGCTGGAGCTTCTGGATCCCCAGCTCCCAGCCTGGCCTGGCCAGCCGGCCATCCGGACCTCAAAAGAAGTCCCTACAGGGCTGGCGCGGTAGGGTGCGGGGAGGCCTCGGGGACAGAGTGCTGCAGGCCTGGGCTTCCCCCCGCAGCAATTTCACCTTCCAGGTAATCCACCCGAAGGGGCCTCGGAGAAAAAGGCACCTGTTGGGCGGCGGCCACGCCCAGACTGCACAAGCCTGCAGGCCGTGGACCTCCTGAGCGCCCCCCATCGGCGACCACCCTCCCTCGTAACCAGGCGCACACGTCTTCCCGGCCCAGTGCGCAGGGATGGAGAGGGCTTGAGAAATGGAGGGTATTCTGGGGCTGGGGTCCCAGGGCTCCTCACTAAGCCTCTTGCCTCTGGGCCCGAGAGGCACCTCGGGAGCCGCGTTACCTGAGCCACCTGCGCTGCGGACGGCGCCCGAGCCGCAGCCGGTCTCTTTCTCCTTCCTTCCCGAGTGACCGCGAGGCTTCGCGTCCTGCCAGAGGCGGGCTGTCCGGTGACAATGCTTTACGACACTTGTCCGAAAGAGGCGTCAACTTATTAAAATAAAATCAAATAAAACCTTTCGGGGGTGGCGTCTTCACGGGAGAAACACTGGCGGCGTGTGTCACAACATTCCCAACGCGCGAAGTCCTGCCACTCAGAGATCCGGGTCTCCACTACGGACTTCAGGCACAAAGCTCACCTCTGGGCCCTCCTGGCAGTTCCAGTGACGGACCCGGATCCGGGTCCCGCGGGGACGCGCTGGGCGGCGCGGGGCAAACAACCAGGCTCGAGGCCACGGGAGCCTCACACCGGAGAGACAAGAGTCCACACAGGAAGGTGGAAGAGAGACCCGCGCACGCCCCCCCTCCCAGGACCTGGGCCGCGGGCGCTCCCATCCCGCCCTCCCTTCGCCCCCATCTCCCGGCCCGGAGCCTGGGTCACCCGCGCAGTCACCTGGGCGGGCCTCTTCGTGGCGCCGAGGGAACGTGGATCGTTCGTCCCCCAAGTGGGCCAGACAGGCCCGATTTCGGGCGGCCTCTGCCTAGTCCTTGCGGGCCGACCCGGGGCGGGGTGGGGGGCGCAGTGGCTTCAGGGGTTGGGGGTGCGATGAGGAAGGGGACTGGCGTGGCGAGGGGGAGGTGGCCCGCGAGAGATGGGGTCGCCGGCTGGCGGGCTGGCTGGGGGCGCCGGGAGTACGTGCGGGGAGGGGTGCGCGCCGGGGCGAGCCGTTCGGTCCGGCCAGGCAGCGGGGCCGCGGGCCGCGGGCTGGGGCTGCGCGGGAGGCGACTGCACCACAAAAGCCTGCGCGTCCCTCCCTCCTTCTCCCCCGCCCTCCCGCCTCCTCCCCCGCCCTCCCCTCCCCTCCCCGCCCCTCCCCCGGCCGCGGCCAGGCAGCCGGAGCGGGCGGAGCGGGCGGAGCAGGGGAGGGGGCGGGCGCCCGAATATGCAGATGAGCGCGTGACGGACAGCTTCGCGTTCCAATGTCCCTCGGAAACTCGAGCGCTCCTTCCTCAACTCCTCACTCCCGACTCCAGACTCCCCCAAACCCCGACCGCCGGCCTGGCGCGCGGCTGCGCCCACCGGCTCCGCGCCGCCGCCGCCGCCGCCGCCGCCGCGCCGCCGCTCCCCCGGCCCGCGGGCCTCCCGGGCTA
>NW_022631016.1:1584903-1736068 GCF_010015895.1 Lontra canadensis | reverse complement strand
AGTGCGCCGGCCGGCCTGCCTCGGCCCGGGGCCCCCGCGCCCGCCGCCGCGCCGCGCCCCGGCCGGGCGTGGATGGAGGGCGCCGCGCGCCTTGCCCGCTGCTCGGCGTGACGCGGGCCCACTGCCCCGCGCCCACCATGTCCTACCCGCAGGGCTACCTGTACCAGGCGCCCGGCTCGCTGGCGCTCTACTCGTGCCCGGCGTACGGCGCGTCGGCGCTGGCGGCGCCGCGCAGCGAGGAGCTGGCTCGCTCGGCGTCGGGCTCGGCGTTCAGCCCGTACCCGGGCTCCGCGGCCTTCACGGCGCAGGCGGCCACCGGCTTCGGCAGCCCGCTGCAGTACTCGGCCGACGCCGCCGCCGCCGCCGCCGGCTTCCCGTCCTACATGGTAACCGCGCGCGGCCGGGCGGGAGAGGACGCGGGACGCCCGGGCGCCGGGGCCGCGATCGGGGCGCGAGGGCGCGGGGAAAGTGCCGCGGGCGGTGGCTCCGGAGGCTCGGACGCGGGCGGCCGCGCGGCGGGCGGGACGGGAGGTCGGAGTGAGAGGCGGCGCGGCCCGCTGGCGACGTCCCCCAGACCCGAGGCCCGCGCCGCTTCCCCTTGGCTCTCGGGGTGATGTTCCCAAAGAGCCTGAAAAGTGCGAGCCCGCCGGGGTCGGGGATCTGTGCCGGGTTGCCCCTCGTTCGCGCGCCGGAGCCCGGCGAAGGGTGCAGAGCGGGCCGGGGACCCGCTTCCCTCGGCTCGGGGAGCGAAGTGGGGCTCGGCGCCCCTGGGGCCTCCGGGACGACTGCCGGGCGCTTCGGGGTCACTTGCGGGGCTTGGGGGTCACCGGTTGGGGGAGGGAGCGGAGTACCCGGCGGCAGCTCGGAGGCCCCGCCAGGCGCGCCGCGATCTCGGCCTTAATCTGTCCCATAGGCCGCCCTTTCGAGAAACGTGTCGGCGGGCGTACGGCAGCCCTGGTTGCCGCTTCGGTCCCGGGCGTACGGAGAGCCGCCCCTGCTTCCGCGACCTGGCGTCGGCCCGCTCGCCTCGGGTTCCGCAGCTGGGCCCGGCCCGGGTGGCTGTGACGCCCGTTTCGGGCGATGGAGGCCGTTAGGGGGTGGGGGGGTGGTTGTCGCCACTGCCCGCCCTCGGTGGAATTCCGAGGCAGGGACAGCGGAGCTGGGGCCTCCGCGGAGGCGGCAAATGTCTCGAATTTAAACGTTAAAGGCTGAATTAAAATGCTAATTACCGCGTATTTGAAGAATTGGAAACGGTGACTGGCTTCTGAGTTGCAAATTGGATTTGCGGAGCTTTAGAGCGGTGAATGGCGGAGCGGGGGCTCCGAGTGGCTTTTTAACCATATAAGGGCGGGGAAGGGGGAGTAGGGGGAGCCAGCCAGAGAAATTTAGATATCAAGAAAGTACCTGTGGGTCTGTGAGCGCGCTGTTTGCGTACATCTGCGCCCGCAGCTCAGGGACATTTGGGAGGAAGAGATGTCATTTTAGGAAAGTGCAATAGTTCAAAAACTCGAGATTGGAACTGCAGCGTTTTCCCGATCAGCAGCCTGTCTTACTTTACCCGCTGCGTTTTTTTCTGCTCTTTTGACGCGGGAAATAAGGCTCCAGCGCAGGACTCACCCTGGGCAAGGCGGCATCGGGAGGTCGGAGGGGTCACCTTTGGGCTGAGGAGGGCCAGGGCCCCGCACACCCCACTCACCAGACTCTTGTTGGTTCCAGGGCGCCCCGTATGACGCCCACACTACCGGGATGACGGGCGCCATCAGCTACCACCCGTATGGCAGCGCGGCCTACCCATACCAGCTCAACGACCCAGCCTACCGCAAGAACGCCACGCGGGACGCCACGGCCACGCTCAAGGCCTGGCTCAACGAGCACCGCAAGAACCCCTACCCCACCAAGGGCGAGAAGATCATGCTGGCCATCATCACCAAGATGACCCTCACGCAGGTGTCCACCTGGTTCGCCAACGCGCGCCGCCGCCTCAAGAAGGAGAACAAGATGACGTGGGCCCCGAGAAACAAGAGCGAGGACGAGGATGAGGACGAGGGTGACGCTGCGAGGAGCAAGGGGGAGAGTCCAGACAAGGCGCAGGAGGGCACAGAGACATCAGCGGAGGATGAAGGTGAGCAGGGCCGCGGTGGTGCGAGGTCGGGGGGAGCTTTCTACCCAGACCAGGGCAGAGTCGAGGTCGGGGAGGATGCCCCCACCGCCACCCAGATGCGCGTGGGGCCCATCTAGTCCCAGGGCATTTCCTGGGGAGGCTATGCTCCCCCTAGGACGCGCCAGGCTGGGGTCGGGGTGGGAGATCACGTGGGGCGAGGCTGCCCGGGGCCTGGGCGTTCACCGCGTCCCACAGCCCTGCCCGCGCCCCTGCAGGGATCAGCCTGCACGTCGACTCGCTCACGGATCACTCGTGCTCAGCCGAGTCGGATGGGGAAAAGCTGCCTTGTCGGGCCGGGGACCCCCTGTGCGAGTCGGGCTCCGAGTGCAAGGATAAGTACGACGACCTGGACGACGACGACGAGGACGACGAGGAGGGCGAGCGGGACCTGGCGCCGCCCAAGCCCGTGACCTCGTCGCCTCTCACTGGCGTGGAGGCGCCGCTGCTGAGCCCCCAGCCCGAGGCCGCGCCCCGCGGTGGCGGCGGCGGCAAGATGCCCCTGGGCAGCCGGACGTCGCCGGGCGCGCCGCAGCCCGCCAGCAAGCCCAAGCTGTGGTCTCTGGCCGAGATCGCCACGTCGGACCTCAAGCAGCCAAGCCTGGGCCCGGGCTGCGCGCCGCCGGGGTTGCCCGCGGCCGCCGCGCCCGCCTCCTCCGGGGCGCCGCCGGGCGGCTCGCCCTACCCCGCCTCGCCGCTGCTCGGCCGCCACCTCTACTACACGTCGCCCTTCTACGGCAACTACACAAACTACGGGAACTTGAACGCCGCGCTGCAGGGCCAGGGGCTCCTGCGGTACAACTCGGCGGCCGCGGCCCCGGGAGAGGCGCTGCACTCCGCGCCCAAGGCGGCCAGCGACGCGGGCAAGGCGGGCGCGCACCCGCTGGAGCCCCACTACCGGCCCCCGGGCGGCGGCTACGAGCCCAAGAAAGGTAGGCGACCCGCGGCCCTCGGGGCCTCCGGGGAGGGAGGGCCAGCGGGGCCCGGCTTAGCCCGCACTCCCGAGAGAGCCTGGGTCAGGGACCAGGGAGACCCTTGGACCTGGCACGGGGAGCCTTTGTTGCTATAGGAGAGAAGGGAGAAGCTGGAGTGCGACCCTCCGACCAGAAGTTAGGGGAAGTGAAGGGGGCGGTGGCATGGAAAAGGGGAGGGGAGGGCACAGCTACCCTGGCCTTGGAGTAAGGCTTAGCCCTTCCGTACTTGCATTTTTATTTAACTTGCTATTATCATTATGATTAGTAGTAGTATGATTGATCTGTTTCCGCCAAAAAAAAAAAAAAAAACTTGTCAAGAAATGCAGATTACAGCTTGTCTCCCAGTTGATAGAGCTGAAGCTTTGGTGTGTTCTGTTAGGAGAGTCTCAGCCCAGTCTTCTCTTCTGCTTTTGGTCGGAAGGAAACAAAACGTCCCAGTAACTCTGAGAGGCGCTCATTCCTCCAAATAGAAGGCCAGAGTCTTTGCGGCTCCCCAGGCCCTCTCCCTGTCTCCTCCCGTGCCTGGCTCCTGGTTCAGGCTGGAGTTCCTAAGACCTGCAGGAGCTCCAGGAGGCAAGAAAAGAAAATGAGAACAGGAAATGTGTCCCAAATCTGTCTCAGACAGTGGCGGCTCAGTTTCCCTAGACTGATTTGTGCGTTCAGGGAGCGAGCGTGCGTGGGCGTGCGGGCTGGTGGGTGCGCAGCTGTCTGGGAGACAGATGGCTCTGGGGTCAGGTTCTGACTAACTGCCCCCTCCCCTGACAGATGCCAGTGAGGGCTGCACCGTGGTTGGTGGGGGCGTCCAGCCCTACCTATAGAAGGCCCGTGGGCAGCACGCAAGTAAGTGGGCACGCGGGGGGGCGCTTACAGCTTTGCCCTGTAAAGCTGCTTAATGTCTGTTTCTTGCTTCTTGTCATGGAGTCCGATGACAGAGCTTTGCCATGTTTTTCCGTCTTTTTAAAATTTCCCTTTAAGTGGGAAAGGAGCTGTTCTTTGTTATTCGAGTCCCTCTCTTTCCACTCAAGCTCTGCTACGAAGAGTCACCCCTTTATTGGGAACGCGTATATGGTACCACTGCTGTTGTTTTCTCGTTGAAAAATAGATCATTAAAATATGGGTATTTGTATGCAGTTTGGAACCATATTTTACTACACTAGACTTGTCATAGACACGGGCTTTGACAAGCTAGTGCTGCTGAAGCCTGGGGCGTCAGGACCCTTTAGAGGTGACGTTTGCAGAGTAAACCAAAGAGAGCCGGAAGAAGCACTAGCCGTTTATCAGGCCTGCCCCCGTGTCCAGATGGACTAGATAGGACCCCGCCGTTCGCCGGGCTTACAGCAATATCTCAAAAAATCCCTACTTTACAACTAGGCAAAATTACTAATCACAGATCTTGAAGATGTTGGGGAAGAGGCGACATCATTTCAGATTGACTCGTTTTTATAATGGGATGAGTTGGTGTGCAGCTGAAGGATTTGGGATGATTTGGTTTTTTCCTTGGTCCACAGGTAGGTGTCACAATTGCTTTGGAAAAAAAAAAAGTCAGCAGGCCATTCTCTCTCCCCACGTTCATAAATATACAGATATAAAAACACATCTCTGAGCCCGGACCGCATCTCGTGCCACCATAAAGGAGAAGGACCCACAGACTCTAACCGAACAGACTCTTGTTGGACATAACCGTGAATTTGTTGGCATAGTATAGCTTCCCCAATGTACGTGTGACTTTTGAAAACAATCTTTTTTCTCAGGATATCTTGAATTGATCACTTCATTGCCACGGTATATATTCTATAGGTGTGATAGGATTTACTGTAAAATTTATTTGTAAAAGATGTACACAGTAGAAATAAAATGTGATTGAAGAACTTGAGTACTTAAGAAGTGAAAACAAATTTGATATTTATTTTTATAAGGATATAAAGCTTCTAGTAATTTATGCAAGTTGTATTGCAATGGAATCTAAACTTTTTGTAAATAAATTCTGCCTGGTTTTTATTTGAACATTGCTGGTTATACAATCTTCGTTGGTTGTTTAACAAGAATTCTTTACTAATTTATATCTTAAATTGTAAATAAAAACAGACTAGTCTACGACAATATGGTGTCTGGGGCTCGTTTTTCCTAGGAGAGTGATTTGGGTGTGGAGCCCCAGTTAATGGCAGCCCCTCCCCCCGAGGTGATCTGACCTCAGGCTTTTTAATGAAAATGTGTAAAATAATCTCTCCCTTCTCCTGCTCATTAAAAAAAGGAGAAAGGCAGATGGAAGAGAAATACATAGTAGGGCAATAACACCCAGTTTGGGATTATTTATATGTGCAGGTATTGTAAGAAAATTAAGATTTTTGTGCTCTGAATAGGCAAATCACTTGTTCATGTCAATTTTTTTAAACTTAACATCCTCACGCATTTTCAAGCTTAAACATCCTCATGTGTTATGGTGATTTTATATTTTATTTCTATGCTGGCTTTTTGAACCTTCTAGATCATGTAAGCTGGAGGACTGTGATAGCACGGGTGGTAGGGAGTCGCACCTCTGACCCACCATAAATTCTGGGGGGAGTAATTGTTTATTTTAAAGCCTGAATTATCTGCATTGGCAAAGATTATTCCGATTTAAGGGCCTTGACTCTCCCTTGCATATATTGCACATTGAACACAAGGTGAAAATCTGGGAGGAGAGATTTATTTTCCCTTTGGTGACTTTTACCCTTACCCTGGGGGAAAAGAAAAGTTTAAACAACCTTCGAGTATGGCCTGGTTATTGTGCTGCTCCCTACCTAATTACAGGACAAGCCTGGAATTTGTAGGCAAGTAGCGTATTCCCTTTGATGAGTATCATAAAAGCAGCAAACCTGTCATTTTAATTTTCAGCAAAATTATATGGATATCCCTATAATATGATTTCAGAGAAGAAATGAACAATCATTTATTTCCTTTCCAAAGATAAATTGAGTGAATATAACTTACGGTTATAAAACAAGAATAATAGCTTCTTAGATTGCCCTTTAATCAATCATACACTTACTTTTCAAGAGGTTCATCTGTTTTATTCCGTGATTAATAATGCTGCCGCAAGAGCGCATTACTGGATCCCAGCGGGGGACGTCCCGGATGCTTTTAGCTGCTTTGGAATGGTCAGTTGGGGTTCATTATGGGCTGATATTGAACAATTTATAAAATCTTGTCTACACACCTGCCAGCTCCGATCGGGCGACGCGTCTGAGGATGGGAAATTGCTGGACCAGTTGATATTGACAAACGGATCTCTCTCCAGTGGCTTTTTGTGCTGTCGAAATTAGTGGCCTCTTGCTGGGGTCTTGTTAGAAAGGGTATTTGAAAGTAATCTTAGGTACTTGAGGCAAAGCCAGGGGCCTGTTAACCGGGCAGGGCCAGGCCAGTGGGGAGGGGCCGGGCCAGTGGGGAGGGGCGGTTGTGTCTTGTCTCCTGAGAGAAGGAGTAGATCCTGGTTTTGGTTTTCTGCTACTTCTCAAGCATTTTGTTGGTTTGGGGCATATAGGCATTTATTTGGAGGCTAGACGTCAAGCCAGCCGGCGGGGTACAGGGCAATTCTGTTTTATTTTGTTTTCTCCTTCCTGCCTCACCAAGTGAGGGACGGGGAGACTTTTAGAGCTGAGCTCTTCCTGGGCGAGGGGGAAGACCGTTCTCACGGGAAACCGTGGCCGCTGCGGCAGCGAGTCTGGAAGAAAGCAAACGTGAGGTCTGCAAACGGAAAAGTGAGCTGTGAGCTCCATGGCTCGTTTTTGTTTCCGACGCGAAACCTTCATAGAATTTCCACGAAGACAGTAACGTTTCCCCTCCAGATAGCATTTCCAAGTGCAGTACAAAGGGATGAAGTAGTTTGCTTTTGTTAACATTAGCCCTTTTTCCCAAGTCAGCAGGGACTACAGGGCACAGGGCGGCAATGTCTTGTTATATGTAACACTATAATTCCAGTTTTCGGAAGCCTCCCCTGCAACCGACGGAAGCGGATGATCTCTAACAAATTAAGCACTTCGGGAGCACACAGCCTCATCAGCATGCAACAGTTCAGGCTGGGTCTCTCAGAGGACAGAGCGGGGAGTGGGAAACCTAGACAAAATTGATCTTTGTGCATATGTGCAGAAATTGAAGCCTGGATAAAAGCTGCCTCCCTTTGGAACAGAAGATTGTTTTACCTGGACATGTGATCCGTCCCCAGCGCGCGCACGCCCACACCCGCCCGGCCCGCGACCCGGTTCTCCGGACAGCCGGACGGCCGGACGGCCGGACGGCCGGACAGCCGCACCTTTCGGTGGCCGCAAGCTCGGAGCAGCGCGGGAGATTAGCTCAGGCTAACGAGTCTTCTTTGATGTTTGTATGCCCAACAAATTATCAGAGATTTCCAGCATTTACTCGCCCTGCCTCCCGCCCTGAATTTCTTTCTGGAGAACTGGGTTTTTGAATGCGCGCTAAGAACATAAAACCTGCAGGAGTTGAGACGGATCTATTTTAAAGAGAAATGCGGGGTGATTTATGAGCTCTGCTCCGCGAAGATCATTAGGGAAGATGAAGGAGGAAGAAGGGGGGCGCGCGGAGGGAAGGAGCCGGGAGGGGGAGAGAGAAGGGGGGAGGGGGGGAGAGAGAAGGGGGGAGGGAGGGAGAGAGAAGAGGAAGAGAGACGGAGTCTTCGCTGGGGAAGGAAGCTGGTGCGGGTCCGCTTTTTCTGTGTAAAGTCCAGGTCCTCCGAACTGTCGCCGCGGGGCGCGGCCACTGCAGCTCCCGGAGCGGGCGGCGGGGCGCGCGGGGCGCTGGCGAGCCGGGCGCGGGGCTGCGGGCCGGGCGCTCGCGTCCCTCGGCGTGCGTGGCTCGGCCCGCGGGTCCCTGGCTCTGCGGCCCGCGCTGCGGCGGGGCTGCGGGATCGGACCCCGCGCTTTCATGGGGGGGGCCGGGGCCTCCCGCGCCCGTCGAATGTCAACATTTGTTCCCAATAAAAGAGTTACTGTTTCTGCAAAGCTGCCCAGCAACTGCCTTTGAAACTTGAAAAGACCTTCGTCCACCTTTGTCTGACGCGAGGCCGCGGAGAGGGCGGGGTGGGGCGGAGGAGGAAGGGCTGAGCCGGCCCGCGGGGTCGCCGCCGGCACCCACCCTCCAAGCTCCGGGCCGGCTTGGCGTGCGGGCGGGAGCGGGCCGGGGCACCTGCGGGCGCGGGCGCCGCGGCCAGGGCGGGAGCCCACGCGCCCTCCTGCCCGCCTGCGGTCGGGGTCTGGGAAAACTGCATTCAGATCTTTCTTACAGAGGCTGAGCGTCAAGTGGGCCCTGAGTTTTCTTTATCTTCACAAAATAAACGTGCCCTACACTTCCCAGGCCAGTGTCGAGTAAACAGACATCAGTTTGGAAAAAAAAAAATCATCCCGAAGAGATTTATTTGTCCGTCTGAGGCAGCCCTTTCACCTCTAAACATACCCTGGGTTGTTAGGAAGTTTCCTCCGAGTAACACTGTGCAATGCTTGTCTAACAGATGAGTCTTCCTTAGTGCCTTGAAAATCCCAAGAAAAGCATTTATTTTAACCCCAAACTAAGGATATAAGTAGAACTATGAAACAAGTGTTTTTACACAGCTTTTTACAGAAATAACATTTTCAGCATTTTAAAAATGTATTAACCTAAGAGGCAATCTTGGGAACAATACCAGTCTGTGATCTGCGGATATTATGATTAACATCGTCGGAATTTCTACAAATCGCAAAGGGGACATGTCCCTTTGATGTATTTTCAAACCTTTATGTAAGTGACAAATCCCTACAGATATTTTAAAGGCTTATTATGAGAAGAAGTAATCTATGACAATATAATTTTCCAGTTGCTGGAAATTACTTTCTGTGGGCCATAATGAGAGCACGCGCCCGCCGTCCCCTCTGCTGTGGCTGGGAATGCATGAGACCAGCATTTCCTGATGTGCACATAGATCTCGCCCTTGGGAGTCAACGGAGAAATCCCTTGTTTAGGGTGCAGACACCCCCATTTGCAGGCTTCACTACCTTCTCACCTGTATCTCCTGCAAAGGGAGGCAAAGAGACTCACTGGCACTTCTCCCCTCCAACTTCCAAGCAGAGAATAGGCTCGTGGTCTTTCCACTCAGGGCAGAGCCTTCTCTCTCTTTCTAAGAAAGATAAAAATTGAAGATGTTATTAAGGAGGGCTATACTGGCAATATAATAAAACAGGAATGAGTTATGAAATCTCCCTCCTATGTTCTTCTGCAATCGCAGCTGAAAGGGAAGAGGAAGGATGGTTTTGTTTTTTTACTTGAGTCTGGTCCCAAGATAATAAGGGAGAGTCTTTAAAAAAGGTGTCCCCAGTGTTACTTTTTTCTGTTTGGAACTGAACACAAATTAAATCTAATATCCTTAAAGAAGAAGCAAACTGAGGTTTGGGGCTGCCTCCAACGGGGAGCGGAGCAGATCTTCATGGGAAATACCCAGAGGGCAGAAAGAAGACCCAGCACTGCACAGCACTGACGTTTTTTGTGGGGAGATAAATTGACAATTTATTGTGTGTAACTCCTGATCAATTATTAATCCTTAGTGTCAACAACAGGGTCATAATCACCTTTGGTTATTTAAAGGAGTATTTTTTTTTCATTTCTCTGATCCGTAATTAGTTAATGCTCTTGAGCAAGAATTCCCCGGCCCTGCTACCCACTGCCTCTCCCTGCATCATGGTCCCCGCCTCTGTTCTGGTGACCTTTGGGGAAAACACCCATAGTCAACTTTCTGCCCTCAGCAGCTCCCTCTCGGGCTCCCTTCTAGTGACGGGCACCTTCCCCCCTCCGCTCCTGAAGCTGTAAATAATGATTCCGGAGAAAAAGGGGGAAATGACAAACAGAACGCAGCTGGCATTAATAAGGCTGATCAAAGTTGGTGACCGTGGAACCCCTCGCTGGGAAGAAGGTCTGAGGCCCATAAAGGTGCCCATCTTAGCTCCTGCCTTTTCCTCCAAGATCAAGAGAAAGGGCAAAGCGAATGTTTTAACCCCTGGCTTCCTCTACCAGGGGAAAGCAGCTGGGAAGGATCCCTGCTCCCAGGCCTTGCGAATCCCCCGCGGGAAGGGCCCCAACCAGCTTGGGGTTTGAAGGGACCCGTGTTTTCGCCCTGCGCGGGTGCGGGCCCACGAGCACCCGGCTCCCGCCCCCGGGTGCGGCGAGCAGGGTGGTCCTCGGCCCTGAGAGGGTGGGTCTCCAGTTGGCAGTTTAGCTGGGCACAAAGAGGTGACCCGAGTTAGCTGGAAAGGGGGGTGATTGGCGACGGGAGGAGCTCAGAGGGGAAGCCGCGCCGCAGCACCGGGGGAGCACCGTGGTTGTCGGCCCTGTCGTTCTCTGCGTCCGGGGCGCCGGCGGCCCTGAGTGCAGGTGCGAGAGCTGGGGACACCCGCTGCGCTCTCCCTAGGGGCCCCAAGCTCCTTGGTGTCCCGAAAGCCCCGCCAGGGTCGGGTCCGAGCGCGCGCGTTTTGCCCGGGCACAGCGGCAGTCTTTTCTTCAGGCTCTGCTTTCCTCCCAGCTCTCCAGACCCCTAAGCTGTCCGAGATGGGGGCACCTTTGCGCTACACCCCAGGCCCACCTCTGCCCCGCCATCCTCCTGCGCAGCGCCCCCACGCTTCACTGGTCACACCCTGGCCACAAAAGGCCGCCGCCCGACTTCCAGAGCAGCAGGAGGTCAAGGGGGCACGCAGGTGCTGGGAACCACTTCGTGCCAGGACTGCCTGGCGGAGTCACTCGGTCCGGCCGCGAACCCACGGCGTGGGGTGGGGCACCTGGAAGTGGGGGGCTGCAGGGATCCAAGGGAGTGCTGGGCTGGAACCCTGGGCTCTCCGTGGCAGAAGGTGCCCCATGCCACTGAGGCCTGAGAGCGCCCAGCCCAGCTTCCAGCCCAGTTCTCCCACTTTGGGCCTCCTCCCCTCGGGATGGGGAGGTATTGGGCCCTCCAGCCTCTAGAGGAGGCCACAGCCAAGCGCGCTGGGCGGTGGACCGGCCTACAGGAAAGATGGACGGCTGCCAGTTCCCTTGAGGCCCACCGGGCTCACCTCCCCCCTCCCCAATTTCGGCAGGTCCCTTGCTCTCCCGTCCTCCAGCCCTGCTCAGGCCCCCTTCCGAGGCTGGTTCCGGGGTGCGCATCCCCTTCCCCTGAGCAGCCTCGGGAAGCCGCCCTCCCCTCCCCACGCCCCCAGAAGCGCTTCTCCGAGTGAGGAGTGTGGCGCATCCGCCAGGTGGAGGGGCGGCGACCCTGTGCTTGGAGCTGCCGCGCCTTCCCGTGTCCCCGTCTCTCTTTCCGGTGTCGGCTCTTCCCCGCACGGAGAGCAAGGACTCCGCACCTGCCGCTGCCCTCGGTTGCGAGCCGGGTGGTCGGCGGATCCGCGCGCGGGAACGGACCCCGCGCTGCGCCCCGGAAGCCCCCACTCCGCGAGGACAGGCCTGGCAGGTGGCACCTCCAGGGACGGTCTCGGATAAGCGCAGGAGGGTCAGGGCGCTGGAGGGAGCCCTTGGCATGACCAGGGCTCAGAGACCAGTGGCTTACAGAGCTGCTGCTGCTTTTTAGAGAATTTAACAGACCAAATCAGTGTTTTACAGACCCAACAAAAACAACGTACCCACCTCGACGTACTGCCTGACCCCTTCCCCACGGTTCTCCTTAAGAACTCCCTGGTGGGCTGCCTGGAGGTGGTGACGAGGCCTGTGTATGCAGTCTGTGGCCGTATGGGGGCGCTCGCGAGCATGTTATTTCGTTGGTTTCCACTGTTCTACAAGCCCCAGGTGCAGGCCCCAGGCTCCAGGGGGTTTTCCAATGCAGCCCCTCCCTCACCCCGTCCTTTCTGGGCCTGGTGGGGCAGCTTTGACTGGGCACAGAGCTGGTAGCTCAAGGGTAAAGTCCCCTGCCTCCTGCGGTCTGTGAGAGGATCCCAGGCAAGGTCAGGACCTACAGGAGGCAGCAGAGGCCATGGGGGTGCAGGAGGCACTGGGGGATGGAGGGACTGGGAGGCGAGGGTGGGATCAGGGGAGATGCTGTGTTCCCAAACCTTTGATGGTCAGGGCCTTTTTGTCTGGGGGGACATTATGGCCCCGAAGGGACTTCAGCTCAGTTCCTCCTCACTGTTCACATGTTGCAGGGGGGAGGGTAACTGGATCCCAAAGGTCATGGCAGCCCCAGATGAGGAAGTGGTGGGCGGCTGGTGTGGGATCAGCCCACCAGGGCCTGGAGACGGGGATCCGGACGCTGGCGCAAGTGCATGCAGGTCAGGTTCCAGGCGGTACCTGGCCATGACCTCAGTTCTTTTAAATAAAGGGCCCAGACCAGCGCCAGGTGTATCCTTCCTGACTCTCACGCAGTGGAAAAACCATGTTTTATAACGATTCTGTGATTCTTGCCTGCGTGTAACTGTGTCCTTGGTGGTGATGCGCCCGGGTATAAACGGAGCTTCTGAGAGGCCCGGCCTCTGGTGAGCCTGCCTCCCTCAGGAGGTCGGGGCTGCGGTGCGGAGACCACGAGGCTGACCCCAGCCCTGAGTGGAGACAAGGTGTGCGGACCCTTTCTGCAAAGGCTGGGGCTGACCGGAGGCTGTGCTTTGACGGAGATAAACCCTCTGCCAGGAGACAGAGCCGTAAGTGAGTTACACTGTAACCAGCCCCACTGACTTCTCCGTGCCAAGGAGAAGCAAATAGTGTATTCAAGCGCACAGCCCTCCTCTCCCTGCCTTTCCGGGGCGAATGAGGCCCCATGAACAGGAAGAAGGCCTAGTTGCAGGTGGGCTGTGGGCCAGGGAGGGGAGGGGGACATGAGCCTCTCAGGCCAAGGGCACTTACGGCCTAACCCTTTGAGGTCAGGAAGGGCCACTAGTAGATAACTCCTGATGTAGGGAAGGGAAGAGGAAGGTTCTAGACCATCTCAGGATCAGGGGTCCAGAAAAGCATGGCTCCATGGAACTGGGGTGCCCCCACACGAGCCCTGGGCATTTGGGGCAGGAGGCATGGGGCACATACTTGCTCCTATGGTAAGGTTGTCTCTTGGGGCGGGTCGTGCGTGGAACAGAGTATAAGCTCTGGTGAGGGCAGTGGCTTCCTTGCTGCGGCCCTGCCTCTGGCTCTGAACAGTATACTCGGAAGGGGCAGTGTGTGCTCTTGGGAAGTGAGGGCTGCTGGGCAGGGGACCCCAGAGGGGCTGATGTGGGAGGCCACCTCCAAAGCCTGAGAGGAGAGGGAGCGGCACTCAAGAGAGTCCCGTGTGACTCTGAGTTGCCCAAATGGCCCTCTCCCCAGACCGTAGCTCCTCCCATCCAGGAGGCTGCCCAGGGGCTCTTTGTTGGGTTAGGCCAGTTGGTCTAGCTGCCCTGGTGGGTCAGTCCCAGATCTCATCCTGGCCTGAGGCCTGGTGAGAGCCACAGAGCAAGGGGACAAACGAGGGCCACGCTGTATGTCCGAATACTGACCTTCTGCAAACCGGGCTTCTGAACTGCTCAAGACACTGGGCTTTAGGCTTCCACCTGGGGAGACACGCCTCCAAGTGATAACATCACAAGATACCAGCAAAGCATGACTTGCGTGGAAGTTCGGGGCATCCCAAAGAGGACTGGATTTAATTGCCACTGTGCCTGTCTGGGTGCTGTGCTCTGGGGGGCGTGGGGGAGGGGACAATGTGTGCATTTGTCATAGCGGAAAAACAGCAGTGTTCACAAACGACACATTCTTT
Source organism: Lontra canadensis (assembly GCF_010015895.1). Taxonomy (NCBI): domain Eukaryota; kingdom Metazoa; phylum Chordata; class Mammalia; order Carnivora; family Mustelidae; genus Lontra; species Lontra canadensis. The sequence goes on along the minus strand of NW_022631016.1, from coordinate 1,722,219 downwards.
CCCTTGATTTGCTCTTGTCCTTTGCATAAGTACCCCCTGTAGCAGTCAAGATTTTCATGTAATTTGTGTCCCACTGACCATGTATGATTTAAAAATTAGGAAGTTGTTGTATTCGAAGCGTAAGCTTAGCCGTATTTTCGACAGAAACTGTGCAGTTAACCAGATGCAAGAAATAACAATAACCAAAATCGCCAACTTGTTTTCCAAAAAAGAGTTTTTTTCTTCTAGAATATTCAGTTACCCATTGAGATTTAAAGGTGAAATGGACATAATTTATAAATACCCAAATTTTAAATAAAAACTTGAGAACAAATAAAGCTGCACTGTTTAAAATGTTGACATTCCATCACCTGAGGGCGAGTCCCTGTGAAGGGAGTGGAAAGCACTGGAGACAGGTGGAGGCTGCCCACCCCCCCCTCCCCCCCCCCCCCCCCCCCCCCCCCCGCAGGCCCTGCTCAGAGCCCTATGGACTCATGTTGCTAGGCCAGGCCTCCGTCTGCCCCTCCGCATGTGGGAAGCCACCTCCCCTGTGCAGAGCAGCCCTTGGGACATTTAAATGCCAAGGTGTGGAGGGGACACTGGGGGGCTGGGAAGGTGCTCTCAAGGTCACCGGGGTCAGAAGTCAGTGGGTGTGGCCAGTGGGCTGCAGGTAATCTCAGATGGTGTGAGAAGCAGAAAATGCGACCCCAGTAAAGCCCTAATAGGGGAAGGGTTCGGTAGCAAGGGCTCCAGAGACCTTCTTTCCTTGGGGTCCCCAGCTCCAGACCCCACCCAGCGTGCAGCCCAGAACAGCCCCACTCCAGGCCCGATGCCCCAGGCAGCTTCCCCTCAGCTGACTTCTGTCTCCACTAACTTCACACACAGGGAGCTGGACCCTGCTCATAGGGACCACTGCGCAGGTCACAGCGGAGGGTGGAGCATTCTCAGGGACACAGAAAAATTGCTCAGCAGCTCCCTGTGCCCCCTGCTGCTAGCACCTTTGTTCCGAGTGGTCCCTTTGTTTCAATGGGGATTGGATATCGATGCGTTTTTAACTAAAGCCCGTAGTTCACATTAGGGCCCGCTCCGTGTTGCGCCTTCTGTGGGGTCTCACAAAATGCACGTCGTGAGGTTTGCTTTCATATATAAATAGACCTCTTCCCGGCCTTAGTGGTGCCCCTTAGACTTTCACAAAAAAAAAAAAAATAATAATAATAGATACAATCAATAAATAGGTACAATACAAGTAAAATAATATGTACACGTGAATGTGGAAAATGCTCCAACATGAATATAGACATACACATAAATACCGCAGTTGCTAAATAAAATACAAGACATCAGTTACATTTGATTGTTTTTATAAACAGTGGATTCCTCCGTAATGTAAGTGCCAAGTATGTCCCCAGTGGTGTTTACCTCTAAGTTTTGTTGGTTTTCTCTACTTTGAATTTAACTGTATTTATTTTATCTTTATTTGCTAAACCTGGCCATCTTAATATTGATGAGGCACAGTAAAAAATATTTGTCAAGTGACACTTTTTATAAAAACATGTCTTGGGGCACCTGGGTGGCTCAGTGCGTGAAGCCTCTGCCTTCAGCTCAGGTCATGATCTCGGGGTCCTGGGATCGAGCCCCACATGGGGCTCTCTGCTCAGCGGGGAGCCTGCTTCCTCCTCCTCTCTGCCTGCCTCTCTGCCTACTTGTGATCTGTGTCAAATAAATAAATAAAATCTTTAAAAAAATTAAAAAAAATACATGTCTTGAGATGGAGGAGTGGGAGGGAAGGGGCAAAGCAGAGTCCACACGATGAGATTTACTGTGTGTTTCCGTTTGGGGCTGGGGGCGTCTGGTGGCTCTTACTGGAACCAGAATCACCTTCTGCAAGATAGGAAGTAGGAGAGGAGGGAGATTCAAACACAGAGACATCGCCCATCCTTCTCACATCTCTCTTACCTTGGCCGGCTGTCCAAACCTTCCGTGAAGATCAAGTCTCAAATCACATACTCTTCTCGTAAGTAAATGCAGCTATTTAAAAATGGTCCCTTTAACTCAGCATGAAGTTACTGACAGTCACCAACATTCAGTGTTTACATATGCCAAGTGAAGTGACTTCGTGTCTTAATGTCCTTAAACCAGAATGGCACTGGAATCACTTGTAGAGAGATTTGGGGTAAGGTGGCTTGGCGTGGACCCCGGTACTGGCACTTCTTTAAACGGTGAGGGCCTGAGGCTAAGAAAATGAGAAATTAATAAAACACTCAGAGCGGAAATTCAGACACTGTTCGAGTGGTGGACCCAAGTGGGAAAGAGCCGGGCTTTGCAGTGTACATGAAATCACCTCTTGGGTAGGTTTGGAATATGGTGACTCGCACACTTTTGAAGGAGCCTGAGGTCCCACAGACCACAGGGCCCCGCAAACAGAGCTGCTGGAGCCGGCGGGGCTGGGGGGTTTTTCTTGGCCATCAGTGGGGGGTCAGAAAGCTTTTTGGTTTCCATCAGAAGCAGGGTAAGTCCTGCACGTTAAAGGTAGTGATGCCCAGGATTAGAGACAGGTCTTAGCCTGGACTCAGCTGTGGGCCCACAGACCAGCCTTCATCACGTTCCGCAGGAGGGACAGATGATGGCATGGGAATGTGTGCCCCGGCCTCTGCTCGGCACACCGATTTACGAGTCTGCACACTCCAGCTTCGGCCAGCACCGAGATTCACAAAGGCAATGGGCCAGGGATTTGCTGGGTTAGCCTAGACCTGAAGTCTACACAGTGCATACTTTCGGGCTCGGGGGTTTGAAGATGCAGGGGACCAGACGGGATAGGACGTAACCGCAGCACGAACTCCAGTTGCGAGGATTGTCCTGGAGATCCGCAGTCCTGATGCAGGTAGATGCCCGTGCAAGCTCCTCTCAGCTGGCTCACGTCCGCTTGCCGGGCGTCTGGCGAAGGATTGGAGTCCCTTAAAGCCCCCACTGGTCAGTTCAACTGGAACAGAAAACTGAAGATGGCAGCTTGAGTTTTCAGTAATTTCTTGTTTGGTTCATCGTGTTGCCGTGCCTCCCCCTAATGAATCTAGACGTGTTATCAATAAGCCCATTAAAAGCCGCTGTAAGCCTACAGGGGACATAGATTTCCTAGGAGTCTCCTGTTGGCTTCAGGGGACGTCAGTCGCTGTGCGTCTGCAAGTGCGTGCCCCGCCCCACGGCTCTCCAGTCTTCAGTCCGCAGGGTTGTTACCCGCGCAGCTGGGAGAGGGCCCTGCCTCCACTCCCCGCCCCGGTCACTGCTGCGGCATCACAGGTCTCTGGATGGACACCAGAGGTGTTCAACAAGAACGCGACTCTCAAGAAGTCACTCGTGCTCTGAGCAGAGAGAACGTCCATTGACAAGGAGAAGCCGGGGGCGCACTCTGCTTGAAGCCCTGGACACCTGTGAAATGGAACTTTTCATTTTAATGGAAAGACACGTGATCTCTGAAAAAGCAATGCCTGCGCGTCTGCACCCGCCCCCCCCCCGTCCTCTTTCCCTGCTCCTCTGTTCTGCCCAGCACAGCCCTCCCCTGCACCCGCATTCTCCCATCTGCCCACAACATCCAAACCCTGGTTTCCTGCCTTAAAGCCGCCTTCTCACCGTGTCATTCCACACCAACCTCCACAGTAGCCCCTCAAGTAGATCACAGACCTCACACCGGCAGGACCAAGGCTTTGCCCAGAAGACCGAGGTCTCACCGGCCTTCTGCGCACCCCCGTGGCTCCCCTTGCTGGCTCCCCTTGCTGGCTCAGTTTTGAAAACACATCTTTGTGCTGGGGCTCCTTGCAGACTGCTGCTTGCAGGCACCTTGTGTAGACAACTGTGTGCTGGAGCCTTGTGTAGACAACTGTGTGCGGGAGCCTTGTGTAGACAGCCACAGGAAACTAGTGTAGACAGTTTCAGGAAATGTGCATAGATAGTAACTTGCAGAAGCTTTGTGTAGACAGTCAGGGGCAGGGGGCTGTATAGAGAGGGGCAGGAGGCAGGGGGCCCAGCTGGGTGCGGGAGGCAAGGTGCACTCTGGGTGCGGGAGGCAGGGGGCCCAGCTGGGTGCAGGGGACTGGAACCTCAGGCATGTTCTCAGAGACATTCTGTGCCTTCTTTTCATCACAAGAACGTTCTTCCTCTTGAACTAGGTAGGACGCTGTTCGCATGACACTGCCTCCACAACCCTGTAGCATAATCTGAGTTAAACACAGACGACTCACAATAGTTTAATTTATGTGCCCTTATTAAATACTTGTTAAATGATCAGGACATCTTGAAAAGCCATAGACTGGTTAAAGCACATGGGGGCGGGGAGCGGAGGGGCTCATCAGGGAGCGGGGAGGGATGGGGCCACAGGGGATGCCTAGTCCAGCCACCTGCTGGCGGCTCCGCGCCCCTACCTTGCTCCGCTGTCACCACGTGGGCAGCAAGCGCAATGGCACCTTCTCGCCTTTTCTCAAGGGGAGGGAGAGACTCTGCGGGACGTGCTGAATGCTTTCTAGACACCAGTGCAAGGGGACTGAAGTTTAATTTCTGTCACTGAACTCTCAGCTGCACAGAATGAGTGACGGCTTCTTAGCAAAGGCTTCCTGTTCATAATTCTGTGTATAAATGCGTTTTGTGCCCGCCGACCTCCTGCTGCTGTACGGTGACCGCACGTCACAGATGCGGCGACTTTACAAACGGAAGGTGTGCGGCTATGCTGCGGGGAGCCACCCCGCTGACGCCATTTTTCCAACAGTGTTTTCTTGTTCGATGTCTCTGGGCTATTTTTTGGTAATTTCCCCAATATTTGAATGACGAAAACTTCGTGATGGTGTTATTTGTCTTGGTGATTTTGTGCTCAGTGGTCTTCGGTGTTACCGTTGCGGTTGCTTGAGTCTGAGGCACCTCCTCACCCAGCGTCTCACGGAAACGGCACAAACCCACGGTGTCCCGGGGCTGATGTCACCGGCTTCTCGTGCTAGCGGGAGCTCAGAGGCATCAGGGCACGCAGCCGGGCAGCGTGGATTAGGGCTTTCCCTGTGCGCTCACTGTGGACCCCTCAACCAGAGCTCACCGCAGCACTACTCAGCGCCAGCCACTGTCACCTCCCTTCTCTAGCGAGGAGACCTGTGACTCCCAGGAAATCCCAGAACAAGCTCGTCCTCGCTCACAATAACCAGCTCAGGGAACGGGCTCAGGCTCCCGCCCTGGACAGCGAGCCGGCCCCCGGCCCCCCTCCTGGCCTGGCCAAGTCTCGCCCGAAGTCTGCTCTTCCAGCCTGACATGTCCGTCCCTGCGCCACAGGCCCTCTTCACCCTCCACCCACGGTCCGTGCTGCAAACTGGCTTTTGTGCGGATAAAGACGATGAAGAAGAACCCAGCCAAGGGTCGCGTGGACGGCAGGTTTCCTAAACCTCCACCATCCATGGGATGGTCTTCACAAGCGCGTCAGGACCCGGAGGTCTGGGGAAACACACAGCACAGACGAGCACACCCGGGCGTCCGGGCGGCGCAGACTTCCTCTGCCCCGGGGCCGGACGGGGGAAGCCGCAGCGTCGCCTCCGTCGTGCTCCCGAAGCTGTCGGACGGTGAGTTCACGTTGAGGGCTCCCGCTTCTGCAAAAACAATCTTGGTACACTGAAAGAAAAATTAAATTAAGATCTTAAAAGAAAAAAAAAAAAAACAACCTCAGGGCTGCTTACAGGTCAAGGGCCCTTCCGGGTCCAGCCCCACGATCTGCCGGCCTCAGCCCTTGGCTTCTTTCCTGACACCTTTCCTCGTCTGGTTGGACGTATACAGCTGTCGACCCCTTCCACGGAGTGTGGATTTGCCGGAATACGTTAAACTCGGAAATGGAGATGAGGCACGGAGCTCTGGCTTATGCAAACAGCCTTTAGTTTACCCTCTGCTAAGAAGTGGACGGCCAACGTTTAACCGGCCCGAGTTCCCCCGGACACAGCCAGGCTTGCCCCGTTTGCGCAGAAGCAGAGGGAACGACCTCCAGAAGCCGTTCCCCTTCCTCGGACGGGAATTCCCTTCCCTTTTGGAGCTCCCTTGATTCAAACATGAGGTGACGTTGCTTCAGTCTTCAGGATTACGCACGACATCTTTGCCTTCTGCTCTTACGCACACACACACTCTTAAGTTCCGGAACGTTCCCGCACTCCACGCCGCCGCCCTGACTGCACACCGAGGCTCGCCCCTCAGATTCACACTTCACCTGCACAATCCAGATTTGGAGCGGGAGTTGTCCATGTTACCCCACATGGATGAACAACCCCTCAAGGTTGCGCGTCAAGGGGGCCCCATATTTCGGGAATATTGGGGACCATCATTCACCCCCAGTCAGCAGCTTGGGACCGTCTGCGGGGGAGCAGTGGCGGGGACAACACTGTGAGGTGTGAGAGCCGTTTACCCGTCCCGTTCCTCGGGCTTCCCCGCCACGTGTGCCTAGAGCCGGGAGGATGGTCCAAGGCCTGGTTTCCGCGAGCGCGCAGGTCCAGGCTGTGAATGCACATGAAGGTATTGGGCTTGGGACGTCGTGTAAAGGCACAGCCTGGGGGCGGACAAGCAAGTGATTTGTGGCCACCTTCTTCTCCAGCACACCCTCCTGCCTAGAGGTGTCCTCCTGTCCCCTCCTGTAGTGTGACCCCATCATCCTGCTCGCTGGCCTCTGGGTGGGGTCCTCGGTGACCTGTCCACCCGCTGTCCCCTCACAGGGCCGGCTGGCCTCCACGGAAGCTCTGTGCAGTCCCCTTTGGTGGCCAGCGGGCACAGGTGAATTTCTCTGCAGGGGAGCCCGGGAAGGACTGTTCCCGGCCCAGCCGTGTGGCCCCACGCTGGGCGCAGTGCCGGACAGGGCTGGCCCCCAGGAGGCATGATCAGACCACGTGTGCTGAAACCCACATTTATGTTTACTGAGTCGTCTCACAATCCACAGACATCCCCCGAGTACCTAGTGGGCTGAGAAGCTGCGGGAAGAGGGAGCTGCGTGTGCAGTCCGGCCGCCCGCCCTCCTGCCGCCTGGGCCAGGGCTCCTAACCGCCCTCCTCCCCTGTCTCAGGCGCGCGAGCAGAGGAAGGAACGCTCCGTTCCTGGGGATCTGTCCGCGCAGAAGCCCCAGCTCTGGTTCCTTTCCTGGATCAGGCAGCTAGACAGTTCTAGAAACCCTCGAACGTGTCAGACAACGGTCATCCATTTACTCTCTGGGAGGACCGTTTGCTTTCACGGCCGACACTTAGCTGCGAAGTGAACATTGTGGTAACAAAATTAAAATCGTTTTCTTTCAGAAAGGTTTTGTTTCAAGTGGAGCACTCGAAGCAGACAGCAACCGAGCACGGTACAGGACGTGAAAAACCATTCAATGTGTTACTCGGTTTCTTGAATATTATTAATTCTATTGAGCTACTTACAGAATCTTTTATTAGAGGAGTAACTTGGGACGGTTTGTAAGCCTTCTAGGCAGCAAACGCATGCTCTATGTGCCGTCCGCAGAGGCCATTTCAAACCTGCAAGGACGTTAAGAAGGATAATATTAAGTAATGTGACCCTCCAGTTGTGGTGTGTTCACCTGATGGCAGGAAGGAAGGAGGAGAGAGGCTAAGAATTTCTGACCTTGGGGGTGCCTGGGTGGCTCAGTGGGTTGAGCCTCTGCCTTCGGCTCAGGTCGTGGTCTCAGGGTCCTGGGATCGAGCCCCGCATCGGGCTCTCTGCTCAGCAGGAAGCCTGCTTCCCCCTCTCTCTCTGCCTGACTCTCTGCCTACTGTGATCTCTGTCTGTCAAATAAATATAATCTTAAAAAAAAAGAAAAAGAATTTCTGACCTTGGAAAGAAAACCAGTGTTAGCTCTGTGGGTTTCAGACCCAACTTGGTAGAGCAGCAAACATGCACTGGTCTACCATTTGCCTGTAGCTGTGGGGGATCCCCGAGATTCCGTGTCCCTGTGCGAGGCAGGCATTCTTCCGAATTCACGGGAGACCGTACACGGCAGGGCCCACCACGTACAGCACGACCGCAGCGTGTTCCATTCTGCCGGTCGGTGTTTGTGTCTCTTTCCCCAGGTTTTCCAGCTGTGAGCTCACCCCTTGTCTTCCTGAGCCCTGAGACCCCTGTCCCGACAGCTCACAGAACTCCCAGATGCCAATGTACGACGCACCCCTGGCCATGCGATGCAGGAGAGCAGAGGGCAACCTTACCCATGTGTTCCAGAAGCCGTGCCACAGACGCCGTGGTTTCCCTGGGGTCCCACGCATCTGTCGCGTGGCTGGGGAGAAGCCTGTGGCCTGGACCGCTGCTCAGGTTGGCGCATGGAGTCGCAGGCTACGCTCCACTCGGGACTGAAGTCCAGCTTTTCTTCCTTGAGAACAACCCCCGTCCCACCCCACCCCCATTTTTTTTTTTCAGATTGCAGCATTTTCATGATGTGGTTTTGAAGAAAAAAGTCAAATGTGATTAGGGCGATGGCTGCCACCTCTCAGATGCCTTCCGGTGTGGAGTCGCGCCGGAGGGAGGACCGCTTCCCACGGGGACGAGCTCTTTCTCCTGCACTTGGAAGTCGTGGAATATACTGAAAGACATTTAAAAGTACGTTTCCCCAATCGTCGGACGACGGCAGCAGGTAAGGAAGAGTTTAGTACGCTCCGAGTGGAAGTTCTTTACTGGAAAAGCTGACAGGTGCTCCATTTGTACGAGAAAACTCAGCCGTTGTCACCCCAGCCTCTCAGAATCCTGAACACCGCGCTTGTCGGAGGCACATAGAGCACGACGCTGTTCGAGCAGTATTGTTCAAAATCTCTATTAATAATTCCACACGCACTTCACTAGTGACTAAAATGACCTTGGATTTTACAGATGGAAAATGTTCCCAGCCACATCCAGGGGCGAGAAGCAGGCAGCCGGCCCCAGTGGGTTCTTACCCTTTTATATCATTAGCATGGCCTTTCTCAGGCAATTTTCATTTCAAAGTCTTAGCTTAACTTCCCTTGGGGATGCCATTTCATGGGTGTGAATTTAGATTAACAACAACAACAACAAAATTTGCTGTTTCTTATTTTTCTCTTTTCTTTTCCTTTTCTCTCCTTTCTTTTCCTTTTATCCTTTCCTTTCCTTTCTCTTTCCTTTTCTCTTTTCTCTTCTCTTCTTTTCCCTTTCCCTTTTCCCTCCCTCCCTCCCTTCCTTCCTTCCTTCCTTTCTTTTTCCTCGCCCGCCCCCAATCTGACCTCATTGAAACCTAGAGCTAGAGCAAATGAGGCTAGGGTCACACACTGGACTCTTGGATGAGCTTAGCACAGATGACTGATTTTCAGAGACTTGACCCCCGTCTCCTTGACTCCTTGCTCAGCTCAGAGGTCTGGGTCACGGTACAAGGCGTGCAGACAGTTTAGAGCACCCATGATCCTGCGACTCTCCTTCTCCCCTCCTGGTGGGAAGGTGAGCGTGGACGGTGGACGGGCACGGTGTGGACAAGGAACTCCCCGTGTGCACGCCCCTCCTTCTGGCCCCTGCTGCAGAGCCTTGTCCCTCCCCATGTCAGCATGTCCCTTAATTCGACTCACATTACCGCGCATCCTACTGGCGCCGGACTGCTCGATTTGACCCACACGTGTTTTCCTTTCAATCCACAGAACAAGAATCGGGAAGGAGAGTCAATGCGATGTCTTCTAGATTGAAGCCTTTATAATCTCGAGCTTCTCCGGGGGAATGTGGTTAGTGCGAGCTCCTGGAACAAAAAAAGTCCCATATGAAGTGCACGGATGACGCCTATCTATTCCGTTCAGTTCAGATCACGTAAAAGCCCGAGTCGTGGGTTCAGTTCCGCAAGGACTCAGTAGCAGTGACAGTTGGAAACTGCGTTAAAAAGGCAGCCTGACGTGTCTTGAGTACACGCTTCCTGACACCAGCCGCAGCGAGGCTTCAGGACCACGAGCGTCCGCCGCCTGTGGAAACCGCTGCACGGACAGGCACTTCTAACCGTGGGTCTGCAGGGGCGCGTTCACGAGTACGCCAGACGGTCGGACGGTTTAGGCTCCCCTTCAAGGTGTGGGCTGTGACCCATAGTGGGTCATGAGGTCAACGAGCACTTTCCTTAAAATAAAATAGAAAAGGTCACTGGATGGATGCGAAGTCTTCGTGACCGGGTGTCTCAGGTGTGTTTGTGCGTGTGCAGACAGGAAAACACATTTCTCGCAGAGGACGGTGGTTGGACGGTCGAAAGCCGCTGGTGGAGTCTCTCAGCGATGGGTTATTCATGCTTCTCAGAAAGGCGGTGAGCATTTTAGCTCCGTAGGACCCTTCGCCCCTATGGGGCTTAGCGGAGAGGCCAGCGCACCCCTGGGCATCCGCTCTGCCACGACAGCTCTTGGCTCTTCTCTCCGGGCTCTGTGAGCAGCCGGTGGGGGACCGTCTGCCCGTCAGTGAAGACGGTGAGTCCCCCATGAGCCGAGCGGGGGAAGCCCTCCACAGGTGTAGACTCTGGAACCGTGATGACCAGCATCCAGGTTGAGTGAACAGGCAGTGGGTGTCAGCGGATTCCTCTTCGCCCCAATCACCAGGGACTGCCACACCTTTCCTTGTCACCGACAGAGGCTAGCCTGTGCCCGAACCAGGGTAGCGGGGCCTGGAAGGGACTTCCTGGTGCCCTCGTGGGAGCCCTTCTTTCTGGAGGCTTCCAGCCCTCCTGTTTCTTCCCCGAGCACCCCGTGGCCTCCCTCTGTGACTCCGCCAGCCACACGGCATTCCACAGATACCACGAGGGACACGGTTTTACAAATGCTTAGCATTGTGCTCTGAGGACAGAAATCCCAACACATAAATAGCCCAAACCTGTGAGTTGAGTCTAACAAACATTCTCAAAACACGTGGGAAGAAAAAGGAACGCTGATAGAGACCCAGTGAGGCAAAGCCTGATTTCCAAGCGTGATTCCCCCTGTAGGACCCAGGGATGGATGCACAGACTCCGTTGTCTTTCAGGGCATCCTGCCTTCCAGGAAACCCACAAGGAATATCAGTCTTGTTGCATTTAATCACCAAATTCGGACGAGGCAGCGTCCCCTTCATTAAAGACGCTCAGAAATTCTGGCCAGCTGTCTCCTGCCACGTGGCTGAGGACGGTCATGGGGACTCAGCGGCGCTCAGCACCTCTCCCACAGAATTACACGTCCCTTGTTGCCTTCCAAAACTGGCATCCCCGTCCAAGAGGGGGCCTGCGACGGGCGTGCTTAACTCCGACATGCCCCGACACATGGTGCCCACGCGGAAGGTCCTGGAAACTAGCCATCGTTTCCAGGCATGCCCCGATTATGTCAAGTGCACTTCCTGAACCTGCAGCCTGAGAGAGGGCAGAGAGGGAAGCTGCGGCCGGCACGCGGCGTACATGGAAATGACACTCAGCGCCCAGGAGATGCTGCGCGGTTCTTTTCTGCCACTCTGTTCTAGAGGTTAAAGGACACTTTCCCTCCAAAAATGTTGTTCCCACGCATTAAGCCTTCGCAAAGATCCTGAAACCCCAAACCACAGAGGGACTGAGCGGAGGTTCCCGTGTATTTACACCAGTAGGCGGACCTGTCACTTGTGCCCTCGAAGGTGGCATTGCTGGCACCCCCGTGGACACAGCCGTGTCACAGCCGAAGCCGGGTCTGTCCATGCGGGCAGAGACCCGTCCCAGAACAATAGGACCCTGGGGCTCCGTGGCCCACAGAGAACACCTTATTTTCCCTGGGCAAATTCTCCATTAGCCTACCCTCAGGTTCAGGCCAGTGGTCCCCAGGTGTCACCATGAGAAGGGATGGCAGTGGCGCTGTGTCTCTGTCGTCATGGGGAACGGCCCGTGTGATGTCCCATCATGACTCAAGTGCCAGCCGGGATGCGCTCCTTCTCCTCCTCACTGGGGCTCATGTTGAGTAAGCACCGGGCTCCCAGCTGAGGTCAGGGTGCCCCAGTGAAGATGGGTGGGTGAGACCCCTGGTGTTGATGTTGACGGAGGGAGGAGCCGGGTACGGTTCCCTACTCTGTCTTGTATTCGTGCCTGTGCTTTGCAATTCTTTGTCAGGCGCACCCACAGCTAAAACCCCAGCAAATGTCAGAACGGTAAGCACTGGGTGGGGAAGAGGGTTTCTTGGTCACGTGGTGCTCTGCTGGATTAGGAGAGGGGCCCCTGTGGGACAGGGCGGAGGGGAGCACGCAGGGCTCTGGGTACAGGGACTCTCCTTCAAGACGCACCACTGACTGTCCACCCCCGGGGAACGTGAGTCCCCCATGGTGTAAGCCCAGCTTCCTGCACCTCGGACGTCAACTCCCTCCTCATCAGGTCCCCAGGAACCCAGGGCCCCCTCCGTGCCAGCAGAAGAGAGGACGGGTCTGCTGCGCGTCTGTCCTCCACTCCGCACACGGAGCTCAGGGTCCACTTGTCCTTGGAGTCTTAGGGAGGGATGGGGTGAGGGGCGGTGGGGAGCAGGGCAGATGAAGGACTGTCCCAGCTGTGGCCGCAGCTGGGCTGGGGGCAGGAACCCGTCTCTGGACAGTTACTGCTGACGGCCTGGCCTGGTCATGTGTCCAGCCCCGGGCCAACCCTGGGCACGGGATTCCACCCGAAGGGTGACAGGCCAGCCGAGTGGGTGCAGGACAGAGTGGGCACATGCAGAGAGGAGGGACGGTAATTCCGGGTCCAGAGTGGCACAACCATCTCAAAGGTCACCTCCTGCTCGTGTCACCGGGACCCACGGCCAACAGCACCCAAACCACAGGCGACAGTCACACAGCGTCACTCACAGTCACAGTCCCAGCATCAGGTGAGGACTCGTCACCGATGGGAGCACGGAGAGGTCGAGTAGCCACGGAGTCTGCAGATGTCGGAGAAGAAGGAATTGATGATGTGAACGTCCTGTCTTTTTGTCTTTTTTTCTTTTTTTCCCCAAATAACACAGACCATTGTGAGCATCTGGTCTTCTGACTTCGGAGTTTCTGGAGATCAGATAATTCACAGGATTCCGCTGCCCGGGGATTCTGGGTGGAGCAGGACTCCGTCTTCCACGCTCCCTGCCTCTGCGCAGGACGTGCGGTCCCGTCCCCGCGGGTGTGTTAGAGCAGTTCCTCCAACGGCTGGGCCTCCTCAGTCCCAGGCCAGGGAGCCGGGGTCACTCACTGGCTGGGGCCTGGCTGGCGTTTTGTGGGTCTCAACGGAGTATCTTTGGACGCGGGATCTGCTGGCCCCTGTCATAGGTCCGTGAGAGCACTTCGTGGTCCGGACTTGGGCGCCCGCTCACCCGAGGGAGGGGTGCCCGCCTGCCCCTCGGCCGTGCCAGCGTCGGGGGTGCTGCTCTGGGCCACACGCGACTCGGGCGCCGCGGCCCCATACGTCTCTGACTCTGTGGGCTTGACGGGATTCCAGCAGCCGCGTCGGCACTGCCTCCTCACGGCATCCTGCACTCTGCTTGCTCGTCTGCGATTTGGCAAAAGCTGGGCAATAGGACGGCTTCTATTTTTAAGTGAGTGAACAGGAGCAATCTCGGCCCACTCTGCGCTGGGGTCTCTGCGGCCTTTGAGACGGGGGTAGTTCAAGAGCGGAAAGGAAAGCTTGTGATTAATGTGTCTACGGGGATTCTGACAAGTAGAAAAAAATAAATATTCCTTTAAAATATATACACTTTTTGAATTGGCTAATAATAGGCAAATATGTATAATGCCACAGTAAGTTTTTGCCAAGACAGTCATGTGGAAGGTTGGCAAAATGCCATCCTGTAGACGCGTCGTTGTGTCACGAGGTCCGTGTCGGGTACCTGTCGAGAGCCTCCGAGCCGGGAAGTGGACGAAAGCCCGTTCTGGGATTGCGTTCCTGATCTCTGCCTGTGAGGGTCGCAGATCTTCGTTTCCTTCTCGAAGTCACCGACGGCTGCAGAAATTAAACCCCCTTCCATACCGAGTGACCCCTCCCACGACGCCTTTAAAAACTGTGATTCATATTAGATTAATTTTTAAATATTTTTGGAAAAAATGTTCTACCCCTTTATAAACTTAGTGGGATGATCAAAACCCAGCCCGCGCGACGGGTGCCACTTTAAACTACGCTGGATCCTGCTGCTTTTTACAGGAGCCTTGAAAATCTGACGGAGGCGGCATGGAGCTCGGGAGCTGGAACCGGGCCTGGTGGCCTCCAGCACCTGCCCCTTCCTCCCTGGACGTAAAGTGAGGGACGGCACGCTCACTTAATGACCAACGTAGCTTATTGCAGAATAAGCCTTTGTCCCTCAGCAGCTGGAGAACAAGGATTAAAAGGAAGCCGTCCCTGTGACCCCAGAGAGGCCACACTGAGCCCCCGCCCCTGCAGAGACCGGTCCCTGCACTCTCGCAGGCCCGAGCGCGCTTCCCAGGAGCAATGGGGCCTCATCAGCTCATCCCACCCTCGGCCCCCTTCCCTCTCTCTCGTGATCGCTTCTTTAGCGGAAAGTTACTTCCCCAGAAGCGCCCGCTGCTAAGTCTTGGCCACGTGACCCGGTTCTAGTCCGTGAAGGCAAGTGGGAAGCTCCTGAGGGCGTGTGACGGGTCGGAGAGAACCCTGCGCCCTTGATTTCAACCCTAACCACATCCGAGGTTTCTTTCTTACCTCCCTGCTTCGTCCCGCCGTCTGTCTCCGCAAGCAGCTGTGGGAGGGGTGACGCTTCCGGGGAAGGGTGGTGGGGCGTTGGCGGCCTGAACTGCACGAGGGCGTGGGTGCAGCGCCGGCCGCGCGAGGGGAAGAAGTGGGGCGGCCCGGGGACCACGGTCCTCGGCACAGCCCTGAGGGACGCGCCCAGCTGCGACCTTGCCCATCCGTGTCATCCGGGAAGTCCCGTTGCAGGGGCAGGTCCCAGAAGCGGCCCAGGCTGACCTGGAAGGACCCCGAAGAGAGCGGATCACAGAGCCGCACTGGAGAGACGCTGGGTGCCGTGCCAGCCTCCGAAGGGCGTTCACGAGAGCGAGCAGGCGACCCCCTCGCCGCCCCGTTGCACGTCCACCTTAGAGCCGTCCTCTGTGACGGCAGGTGTCCTGCTAACGCCCTTGACTGAATGAACGAGCTGGTTCTTCATCACCCCCCATTGTCTCTGGGAACCGCTCTCTCTGGCGTTGAGGATGACGCTCACAGAGCAGAAACCTCCTTGGCCAGCGGGGCTCTGGGCGGGGGCGGGGGCTGGGGCCGACCCGACGCGCGCGGCCCGTGAGACGGGCTGCAGCCCCCGTTCATCCGCCGTCACTCGACCCTCACCTTGACCCTCACAGTTCCCGGGCATGGGTGATTCCTCACTTTCTGCCCCACCGTAGGGATGAGGCCAGGAAGCAGGGTCCCTTTGAGCTCGTCCCTTCGAGCTTCTTGGTACGAACCTGGCAGCCCTGCTGAGTCCTGCGGACACCGAGCCTCATTTCTCTCTCCAGAATCCGTTTCCCAGGCAGGTGCTTCTGCTGCTGGCGGCCAGGTGTGGGTGGTGCGACGGTAGCCTCTTGGTTCGGCTGTCTTCAGCCACTCCCAGATTAACCCAGACTCCGGGGGAACAAGCGGCTTTTGGAGTGGGCGCCTCTCCCTCCCTCTTGCGACCTCCTCGGCCTCCATCCTGGAGCACCTGCGCGGGAGAATGCACACCTTGTCTGCGCCCCGACCCCGAGCCTCCGTCCCTCCTGCTCTGGTACTCCTGTCCGCCTGTGGTCTAGCTTCCCGAGTCCAGGAACCCAACCCAGCACCCAGGGCGCTGCTGGCCAGCACGCTCAGCCCTTCCTGGGCACGTGGGGCCACGGGGCCCCCCAAAGCCCGTCTTCCTGTCCTATGCGTCCCAGGATGTCACAGGCTGCCCGTGCCAGGCCCCGACTCCAGACTGATCTTTCCTCCATTGGTGGAAAGGATGCAACATCGCGTCCTGCCCTCAGGACACACTCTCGGTCCTGTGCCCGGCAGGCTCTGGCCCTTGGCATTTCAAAGGAAGACTTTGGAGTTCACGAAACCCATTGCATTCTCCAGGACGTGGCTCTTGTGGCTGAAGTCTGGCTCCTAACTCCAGCGGGCTCCTTGTTATGAAAAGGCTTTTTGGAAAGTGGCAGCTGAGGGCTGGCGTCCTGACTTTCAGCTCCATCTGTCCTTACCCCGAAGCGTCCATTTGGAAAGGCACCGTTAGTGAGATGCCGCGCAGTATTAAAAATACAGCGGCTGACGAGGATAATAACACATCTGAAATGTTTCGCAAAATGTAATCCTAGCACGTGAGTTTTTGTTAATCCACAGGAAAGACAGGGGCCTGGAGAGCCAGCCCTCAAGTCTAGGAACCAGATACGGAGAGCGTCCTAACAGCTTGGCTGGGAAGGTGCACAGCCAGAGGCCGGCGGGCTCGGCACACACGGCGCCGTTTCTCTGTATCGACTTTAATACAGACAAAACCAACAGTCTTGTACATATCGGTATCTGTCAGTGATGACCTACCCATAATATCAACACGCACATATCACTAGCCGTCTCTAGGGACGCCGGCCGTGTCCTTTTGTGATGAGACCCGTGACCGCTCAAGCCCAGGTCACCCTCGCGGTCAGACCAAAGTTGCCAATTCTCTCCCGGAAACATTTGCAGGGACGGGTCAGCACGGTCGGCTGATGGGTCATTTCACTCGTCCACTCAGTGCCGTAGACGGCGGGAACGAGGGACCTTCCTGTGAGGCACCTACCCCCGTGCCCAAGCAGTACGTGGAGAATCGCGATGAGGTATGACCGGGCAGCGGCGTCAGGCACGCGTCCCATAGAATGACTGGTTGTTCCTTCTCAACCAGAAGCTACTCTGCGGGGAGGTGGGAGGAAGCTACTGGATTTCATAGTAGGAAGTATGGGTAGAGCCAGAAGGAGCCTGAAGAAACGTTTTCAGAGTTCAAGACTTAAACCCCTTAAAATCATTTTTTAAAGATAAAATTTTATTTTATGGAAATCATAAGCCATGTAACTACAAACCCAGCTCAGCCGACTGCATATAAATACTCCGTCACCTTGCCTCAAGGTAAGAAAATACAGTTTACTACTATTGAATCATACTAAAATATTCATCTGTCAGTACTTTGTCGACCATGGTTTTGATGGCATTTAAATTGAATTTAATATAAATTTAAAGGCATCTCCATTTGATGTGATGAATAATGTGGGGTCACCGTCCACTTCAATTTTAATTCCTTAAACGGAGGCAGTTCCAGCTGCCCCTGCGCGTTTATAGCTGGGATTCACTCATTATAATATCTATTTTAAGCACTTTGTATTTTAAGTTTGCAAAGAATGCGGAAGCCAGAGGTAGGATCCCAGCTTTAATATTGTGCCCTGAAAAGGTTCCCAAGCAATTGCCAAGCAACCCCCACCGCAGCGGAACCTGGTGAGCGAGCGTCCGCGGGGACGCGGGGCCCCAGCGAGGCTGCCACCCCCAGCGCGCGCCCGAGGACCGTCGCTCCTCTGCCTCCCGACCTTCCAGACGCGCACAGCCCGGCAGAATCTGGCCTCTCGTGGTTTGTGCAATATTCTCTCTCCCGTGTTTTGCAGTTCAAGGACGGCTGACGAGAGACACGGGTGACTTTCAGAGGCAAGAGTCTGTTCCTGGGGGGTTCGCGGCCCCTGGACGGAGATGTGTGTCGTGGACCTCGTTCCTGGCATGAGGGGGAGAGCTCGGTGGTGACAGAGAAGGATCCTGAAAGACGGGTGGGCAGTGAAGGGTGAAGGTGTGGAGACGGCGTCCCTCCAGGTCATCACAGAAGTTGAGAACGAGAACGGACGGGGACGTAGAGACACACTTGTCACGGGAGCGCCATGGGTTTGAGCTCCGGCTGCCGGAGGCGGGAAGATCTGGAGGGCTGCCCTCAGAGCGGGGCTGACTTTGGCCGAGAGAGCCCTCTGGCTCCAGGCTGAGGAGAGCTTGGAGTCGTCAGATGGGGGACCTGGAGACAGGCAGGGGTCCTTCTACAGGACATGCAGTGGGGACAGACAGGAAGTGGCAGGTGACGGATACGAAAGGCAGGAAGGAAGCTCTGCCCGGTGTGGATGCAGGACAGGTGGGGGACAGCAGGGCACTGGAGACATCACCAACAGCGCTGTGGGGTCCCAGTGCTCGTGGGGTGGCCAGTGACCATGCCGGCCTCGGACCTCTTTTGCTGACGTGATCTGCAGACCAGTAGCAAAGCCTGCGTGGCCCACGGTCACTCTCCCGTGTGCACCATGAGCCGACACACTGCGGCCATGATTTATCACCGGCAGAGGGACCCAGGGAAGGCACCTGAGCCAAGGGTCCAAGTGGGGGTCCAGCGACTGGGAAGCACGGCATCCTGGGAAGTCCCAGAGGCAGGAGAATTGTTGTTCCAGCCTGGATGAGGGGGGTCAAAGTGTCAGACTCAGAAGCAGCAGAGGCCTGCTGTCCACATTGGACTCTCCCTCCTCGGTCCCGTCTCCCCGGGCTTCGAGGGACAGCCTGGGTATAGCTGGTCAGGAGCAAGGCAGGCAGGAGGGGGACAGGAGGCCATGCCCCCCGAACCGAGGACTGTGTGGGCCAGAGTGACGGCGTTGGGCTGGGATGGTCCATACACAGGGCCTGGGCTGGGCCAGACGGTGCACCACAGGGGCCGGGGCACTCGTGTGTGGTCGTGTTGGACCCTGGAACGGCAGAGGCTGAAGACCCCGGGAGAAGGCACATACACCCTACTCTCGGCATCCAGATGGTGCGGAAGCCTGCAGCGACAGGACGGAGGACATCTATGCCCACATGCTTGGCCACGGTTCCCCAGGAAAGCGGCTTCCTGCAATGGTTTACCCCACGAGGACACTGACCTCCTGCTGCTCGCTTACCCAGCCTACCTGAACGCGCATTCACCAGCTTCATGCTCTACATCCTTGTTGCGTTTTCTTTCTTTTTCCTTCATTTTAAGGATTTTATATATTGATTTGTCAAAAAGAGAGGGAGGGAGAGAGAGAGAGAGATCACAAGCAGGGGGAATGGCAGGAGAAGCAGGCTCCCCACTGAGCAGAGAGCCCGATGCGGGGCTCAATCCCAGGACCCTGAGATCATGACCTGAGCCGAAGGCAGAGGCTTAACCCCCTGAGCCACCCAGGCGCCCCAGATTTTCCCCAGCTTTTTCTTTTTTAAAGCTGATCTTAGTTTCTACATCTATTTGTATCTTGATTTTATGAGTACGTGTGAGACTGCATTTTTCACAATGCATGTATGGACTGTGGGAATGGTATTTTTAAGGTCTGAGCTCTACCATTATTTTACCAATTAATCTGGCACAGCATAGAATAGCTTGTAGGCATCTAGAACATTCTGTGGATTGATACTTCCTTTGTTTCCGGCTGTCTGTGTTGGTAAGACCCACCCGGCCCTACGGCGTGGAAGGAGGGAAGCTGGTCGCTGGGCGTGCGCCGTGCTGGCTCTGCCTCTCCCAGGACGGCGTTGAGTGGCTCTTGGGGATACCCAAGCCCTGGAGTCGGCTGGGTGCCCATGTGTGCTTTGAGGAGGGTGAATTCTTCCTGTCTCTTCCTACCTCCCCGCCTCACTCAGATCTGAAACGCACGCCCTCCTAACTAACTCTGTGGCTCCTGAAGCAGGGCCCCGGCCTGGCCCCTGGAAGGTCCCGCTTGGTGTCCCAGGTTCACGGGCACAGACACTTGCTGCTGTGAAGGAGGAAGGAGGGCCTGGCCATGGGCCTGGCACGCAGAACGTCCACCCCCTTCCCCACGCCTGTGACTGCGGTGACTTCCCGAGGCGGGTCTGTCCTGGACACAGGCATGCTGCTGTGCACAGCTCACGTCTGGCGGGCCTGACCCCCAGCGCGATGGGGGCCTCGCTCCCCTACCACATCCCGAGGCAGGGAGGTCCCTGCAGATACATGTGTCCTCACTGAAGAGTCTCCTGACCACCAGGGCCGGAGGCGGTCAGACTTTTCTCCCAAGGACGACCACAGCCGGGGAATCCCGCCTTGCTGTGGATCAGGGCCAGGCATGGATGCTGAAGTCCCTGACACTGGTCTTGGGGAGGATGCAGGCCCCGTGGTCAGGAGGCAGGGTGCTGAGAGGCTCTAGAAACCTCTTCCCAGGGGCTGGCCCCAATGGTAGGAGCGATCCTAAGTGGGAGGGGGAAGCGAGGTGACCCCCAGCCCTAGAAGTCAGAAATGGTGCCAAACCCAGGTGCAAATGTTTGGTGTGGGTCCAAATGGGCCAGGTGGAGGAAGATGGAGCGTGCCTTTCCAGGAGCATCCCCAGCACGGTGGGAGAGAGCGGGCATGTCCCTGCAAACGTCACTTCTCTTCCAAAGTTCAGGGGGTTGGAGGCTGTAGGGAGAGATGGACCCTCCCCTGTGAGCCTCAGGGAGCTCGGGGCAGGCCGGGCCACAGTGAGGGGGCAGCTCCTGCCCTCGTCCCTCCATCCAGTCGTTCAGTGAGGACATCATGGCCTCATCGTCGTGGAGAGGGGCTGCCCTGCCTTCCGGGAAGACAGCACAGGCCTGGGGATGGCAGGGTGTGGGCAGGAACAGGCCAGTCCAGCATGGTGTGTGAGGCCTGAGCAGAACAGAAGACCTTCCAGGGGCAGCTCCTTCTAAAGGGGAGGGGACATGTCTGGACCCAGAGGTCCCTGTGAAACCCTGGGAGACTGTTTTCCCACCTGGGGGGCAGGGGACTCGGGACCAAACCCCGCAGCTGGCTGCTTGGGCTGACCTCAGTGTGGGAGCCCGGTGCCCCCTGCCCCAGGCTCTGACCCCACCTCCCCATAGCTGTGCTCCCCGCCCCCCAGCTCTGACCTCACCTCCTACACCTGAGCGGCGCCCCCCTGCCCCTGGCTCTGACCCCTCCTCCTGCCTCTTCTAACAGGCTGCAGGACACCAGCAGCATGGCCCAGCCCTCACCCTGAATTCGGGGAAAGGATTGGGATGTTGCATCACTACTGCTTTCCACAGACAGTATTTTTTCCATCTGCCTATTTTGTTTTAGAATCTGTTTTATTTTCTCCCAAGTTGGATCTTTAATTACTTGAGAACATAGAACTTAGCTTAATGTTTCTAAAAATTTACTTTGTGATTTCTATATGCTCCTCGCGGAGTTCCCCATCTGTGGGTCTGTTAACTGTTTCCCAGAGCCTCGTGTTTAAGAATGAGCCCTGAGCAGGAGTCCTCCCACAGGGGTCCTGCCTGCTGGGGACGTAGAGCCCCAGCAGGCGCCCAGGCCAGCCCCGCTCTGTACCGGCGTCTGCACGTGGCAGGTCTGACCACCTCCTGAAGCTCTATTTGGTTGGCGCTGGGCAGGAGGCTCATCTCCAGCGGCACCCTGAGTAGGTTCCAACCCCTTCCCCAAGGTCAGCTCAAAGGAAACCAGCCTCCTCCCGAGGCCATACGCCCTCAACCGCCGTGTCCATCCGCGGGCCGATGGTGGCCTCTGATCGCAAGGGCCTCTTTTGGTGGGCATCCCCGCTCATAACCACGCACTCCGCCCCATTTCTAGGCATAAGGATGCTCCTTGCTTGCTTTCCTGGGCCTCTGGGTATTTAAAATTAAATGATCGTTACCCATCACCATCATGTGTTTGGAACGGCAGGGGAAGATCTGACACTTACCCCACCTACTGACAAGACCTTGGAGTCTAAGTAACCTATTTAAATAATTACAAATGATCTTTGGGGACATTTAGGCCAACACAAAATTAGTACCTACAGTTCTGTTGCCTTCCTATGTACCCCAAACTACCACTTGGGAGATGTAAGGAAAGAGAAAAACTTACTTAAAATACTAATGAAGAACATAAAACTCTTTTTTTTAAAAGATTTTTATTTATTCGACAAAGAGAGAGAGAGAGAGAGAGCACACAAGCAGGGGGAGGGGCAGGCAGAAGGGAAAGCAGGCTTCCTGCAGAGCAGGGAGCCCGATGCGGGGCTCAATCCCAGGACCCTGAGATCATGACCTGAGCCGAAGGCAAACACTTAACCGACTGGGCCACCCAGGCATCCCCAAGAACATAAAATTCTTATGAATAAACATGGTAAACAATTGCAAAATGTATGAGGGGAAACTTTCCAATACTTCGGCAGCGTGCCAGGTGGGCCTGAGTGGATGGGTCCTCGTTGAGGTGACCAGGAGGACTCAGGTCCGCCTGAGTTAATCTATGAATTTAGCCCAAGTCCAGTTCACGCGCCAGCAAGGGCGTGTCGCAGCCGTGGATTTGACCGTGCAGTTCACACGGGTGTGATCACACCCAAATCTCCAGGAAACAGAGGAGCCCGGAGGACGAGGCGCGGCGGGCCCACCCGGACGTGAAAACGCGTGACGTCTCCACCGCTAGCCGGGTCTGGAGCAAGGCTCGGCGCAGGGAGCAGAAGGCAGGGCGGGAAGGACCGAAGCTGGGACGCGGGGTCTGTTTATGATAAAGGCAACATCTTGTGTCATCAAGGCGAAAACAAGTGACCGTAAACGACTGAACAGTTATCTAAAACAGCCACGAACTGGGACCCTTATGTCACTCTTCGCAGCAACAAACAAGCAGCCACAAAATGCCAAATGGGCCCGAGACCCATAGGAGAAGAAGTGAAAAAGGAGACCTCAATTATGCCAGAACACACAAAGTCCTGTCTAACCGGCGCGCTGAAAACCTCCCACTGCGACTCAAGTAAAGACTCAGGTAAATAAGGAACAATCGGTAGCATCGGCCGTATGTAAACATCTGCTCAGCCCCCAGCGCCCCCAAAGCCGTAACCGACACAATGGCCAAGCGGGAAAATATTCTCTGCTTTGACTCCGGTTCATGGGCCACCAGCTGTCTGAAACAACCGAGCGAACGGGAGGCCCAGGCACGGATAGAACAACGGAAAACCACCAGAGAAGACATTTTACTGGAAAACATCCGTGTGTCGCCTTTTGACACGTGGGTCGTGCTGCACTTCGTCTTCCGGGGAGAAATGCAGCCCGAGAAGGGGGGCTGGACCGTCGCCAGCAAATCTGTGCTCTCACGCCGCTTCCAGAATCACGCGGAAAGCCGATGTCCACAGACAGGAAGCAAACAGAGGTGGCAGCTGTCCCAGCATGTCGCAGAAAGTCACTAGCTGTCACGGGCGGGAGGCAGGCTTCCAAGGGCGGTCGACATCCTCACCCCAGCCCTCGAAGGGGACCTGCTTTGGAGAAAGGGCTTTTCAGGTGTAATTAAGTGAAGGATAGGTCATTGAGGACTTTTCCTGATCACCCTCATGGGCCCCAAGTCCAATGACAGGTGCACTCTGGGAGCGAGGCAGAGGGGACAAGACAGACAGATGCGGAGACACACAGAGGAAGG
This sequence comes from Lontra canadensis, assembly GCF_010015895.1. Lineage (NCBI taxonomy): Eukaryota > Metazoa > Chordata > Mammalia > Carnivora > Mustelidae > Lontra > Lontra canadensis. Next base: position 1,698,964 of record NW_022631016.1, on the reverse strand, counting down.
CGCCGTGTGAGGACAGAGGCAGACACTGGAGAGACACAGCCACAAAGCCACCAATACCTGGAGCCACAAGGGCCGGGAGAGGCAGGAAGGGTCTTCCCTAGAGCCTTTGCGGGGAGCAAGGCCCTGCCAACACCCTGATTTCAGAGTCCGGCCTCCAGAGCGGGGGGAGAGTACGTTTTTTGCTGGAGGCCAGCTGGGTACTGGGCTTTGTCCTACGGCCACAGGGGATGATCAAGGTGAGCCCCCGTCCTGGAGAAGGGGCTTAGAAACTGGGGCGGGCACCTGAGGGCCTATGTGGTCCCGGGCCTGCCTGATAGGACCTGGGGTGTCCGGGGATCGGCTGGGACATGAAGCAGGCAGGCCGTGTACGTCCCACAGTAGACGGCCACGCGTTCCGGAGAGACAGCGATGCAGGGATGTAAACGGCTCTTCTGACTTTGAGAAATGAAGCCCAGAGACGATACAGGTGGATGGTGATGGAGACAGTCCCCGCCAGGGGGGTGGCCGGTGGAAGGAGGAGGAGGGGGACGGACTGTGGAGGGGAGTCTGCCTTCCCCCCTCTGTGGGGCCTACAGACAACACTGAGGATCACACTTTTCAGACGCAGGATACGTGGGGCCATTAACTTTTTCGTAAATGGTGGCGGAAGTGGGTGTAGAGGGCAGAGCACAGCATTTAAGACAAAGAATCACCCACATCCTTGTGGGAAAAGCGGAGACGCTGAAGGAGAAGCATCTTCAGAAATGGTACACTGACAGGGATTTTCCTTCCAAGTGCTTGAGACATTCCAGCCAGAAACCCTGCTCGCCCGCGCGCTATTTCTCAGTTACGGAGACACACCGAGAGTCGCTGGTCTGCTGAAGGGGAGCGGAGGACGGGCCCCTCCCAGGTGGTGGCAAGAGCGCCTGCGTCAATGCGATGGGAGACACGGCACCAGCCCCGTGCACTCAGAAAACCGCGTGTTCCTGCAGGGAACCAACCGAAAACCCGTTACGGAGCCCGTCCAGGAGGCCTCGTTCCCGGATCCGAGATTTTCCCCAGGGGTCCTTGTGCCTCCCCTAAATGGCCATGAACCTCCGAATGGGTACATTTCGAGCCATAAACGCATCACAGACTTAACTGCATCCGAATTCCCACAGATGTAAGCGGAGATTCGTGTGTCACATATTGATTATATGTTTGTCAACACGTAATCGTAAGTGATGTCTCCAGTTACGAAAACAACGGGAAGACTCGGTGGCTGTGTTTGTCCTGATTCTTCCCTGGAATCGCTTTGCAAAGACGGCGGTTTGCTGGTGAGCCGGACGAGTGGCAGACAGCGCTGTCCCTCGGGGTGACCGGACCCCGCCAGGCACCACCACAGGGGACAAGCACCTGGCAGCCCCATCACTTCCTGTCGCTCGGCCTCAGAGACTTGGGCCCCGCTGGAGTCCCAGCGGACCTGGGTCTCCGAAGCAGGAGGGACGTCCCACGCTCACACAGTCACTCGGCAAACTCTGAACAGCGTGGGCAGCTGAGATCGCTGTGCACGTGGCGGGGCCCTGTCCGGCTGTCTTCCCTCCAGGTTTCCAGGCAGTACAAGCAGGTCACCAGGAGTGTCCACGCACACCGGCTCTCCTCGTCTCCCAGGGAGACATCTGTGCAAACTGCCCAAGTCGCCAGAAACAGCAGACTTTCTAGGAAGAACTGGGCCGCTTTGCTCTCAGCCTGACAGTGAGAAGGGGCCAACCCAGTCTGCCAGCGAGGTCGTCTGGGTCCCCAGATGAGAGGGACTGCGGTGGGCGGGCCACGCTACTGGGGACGGAAAGGCAGGGGCAGCAGCGGGCTGGCCGGGGGCCGGGGACCCGCAACACGTGTCATTCTTTCCAGGGGGACATGTCACGCTGGCGGGCAGGAGGGACAACAGGGGTGGCCACTTCTGGGCGGCGGGCAATGGCGGGGAGGAAAGGCGGGTGCTGCGGGTCACGGCGGATCCACTCATGGGCAGCCCCGGGCTCGCCCTCCCAGTGCACGACCCCCGCGGAGCACCTGTACGCCCCGCGCGCACGCTGTCCGCCTGTCCTGTGTGATGGATCGTGGGGCCGCGGCTGGTCACCTCCGGGGGTGCAGAAGCGTTTGCTCCTGTGCGCCCTTCGTCATCCTTATCATTTCTCTGAACAGCAGAAAGACACGTTTTCTGAGATTGGAATCCCGACTCGGCTCTCAAACCCACTCCCACCGCCGCACCCCCGGGCCGCCCCAGAGCGCCCCGAAGGGAGACCCCAGCTTCCCCAGCCCGGTCTATGCCTTCAGCGCTGCCTGTTTCCAAGACGCATTTCGAGGGCATCTCCCCACAATGTCGTCACTGCTGCTGTGACGTCTCAGAGGGGCCCCTGCGCAGCAGCTTCTGAGGGAGACTTTGGAAGTCGCTCCCGGAGGACGGTCAGGTGGGGAGAAGGGCCCCGCGGACGTGTGTGGGAGAGCCCCCCCATGCGACCCCTGGGAGAAGCGGGTTGTGTACTTATTGCCTGGAGCTCTGGCAACTTGTGAGGGTCCCCGTCCAGGTGACCCGGCCGAGGCCGGTGTGCCCTCTCCCTGCGCTGGCCTGGGGCTGGCTGGAGACGGGGCTGGTACCGCGCCCACCTCCCGGTCCCTGGAGGCCCTGCTCCCTCGGCAGGAGCAGCTCGGATTGTTGCCTGCAGACCTTCTTCAGGCCTCTGGCCCTGGGATGGTCTGAGCTGTGGACAGGGACACTGACCAGGGGAACCACGGTTGCCATCATTTGTTTGCAAAATGCAGACACTTTTGGCTTCTGGTTTATCAACATTAAGCTTCTAAGAAAACAAGTTTGATAATTCGTCGCCCCACAAGACCCTGCGCACCTGGCGCCTGGCCTGCACGGCCCCTCCCCGGCGGGGTTGAACTGCGCACAGCAAAACCAGGACTCATCCCACGGGGAAGGGACAGGAACCTCTCTCAGACCCCTCGGAGAGAAGCATCCACGACCCAGACCTGCTACATGTTTGCATCCCCGTAACCTGTCTGAAAGGGACACTTTCCCGCTGGTGCGTGCTGGTCCGTTTCAGACGCGCCCGCCAGAGGGTGCAGGAGGGAGACCCCACAGGGCAGGGAGGCTTCCCTGGAGCTGCCCCGTTTGCTATCAACGGGTTGAGACCTTCTTAACACATTTCACTTGTGATCTTTTAAAGCTGTCAGACCAGAATGATTTTCAGTCACTTTGCTCTGGATCGGATTTAAAATCATGTCCCAAAGGTGGTAGATTAATAGATTAAAAAGGCAAAGTATTAATCTAGAGCATCGCCCTGTCTCCTTACCTGGAAGATACAGTAGAACTGTCACACGGTGGCACTTCTTCGATGGGGCGTCGATGGGCTTAGCGCCCGTTCTCAGACGCGCGTCCGCTGACCACTGGGCCTGGGCGCTCCTGCTGTGACCGGACGCTGGGGGAGAGGCGTGTCCAACAGCCCCGGAGAGCGATGGGCTCTGCACTTTGTTCTCGGAACGCAGGGAAACACACTCCAGTAACTCTCGGAGTGCTGGGACCCAGTGCGCATTACCTCCATTCCGTTTGTTTGTTTTAAAGATTTTGTTTATTTATTTGACACACAGAGAGAGACAGAGCACAAGAAGGGGGAGCAGCAGAGGGAGGGGGAAGCAGGCTCCCCGCTGAGCAGGGGGCCCGACGTGGGGCTCGATCCCAGGACCCGGGGATCAGGACCTGAGCCGAAGGCAGACATCTCAGCGGCTGAACCACCCTGGCGTCCCACCTTCACTGTTTCCTTATAAGAAATAAACATAATTCTTTAATGTTGAATGTTGAATTCTTGAGGACAGCAAGTGGAGGTGTTAAAGGCCATTCCTTTCAACATTTTGCCTTTAAAGATTTATGGCAAAAATGAGAATTTGGATCCACAGCCATCAGGAAGCTTTGAAAGCGCCTGAAAGCCGGCTGAGAGCATTTTTGGAAGGAAATTTGCTAACCCGCGGCTCTGTGCCGGGGAGACTGAGGTTTGCCTCAGTCTCCAGTTTGCAGTTCTGTGACCGGCTTCAGGGCAGAGCTGGGAATTCCGCACAGGAGGAGACGCAGCCCCCCCCCTCCCTCCGCTGAGACAGGACTCTTCTCATCAGGAAGGTTTTGTGGCCACGCCGCAGGGTCCCGTCTGTCCAGCGGCGCTGCCGCCCTCCGAGAGCTCGTGTTCTGTCCCGCGGAGCAAACCAACGGTTCTAGCGGAGACACTGCGCCCCTCCCCCTGCCCTTTCTGCACAGCCAGGCATACAGCAGGCGCTCAGAAAGTGCTCCACGCAGAGAGGGCATTTCAGTGAGTCTCGCCCCACCTCTACAGGGCCCGCCTAGGCATCCCGGAGCAGACTTCATACGCCACAGAGGGACCCGTGCGCAACCCACTCAGATGGATTGTTCCAGAACATTTTCTCTCCTTGCCGTACAGAAAGCGTACGAGGCTCTGCACTTCAGATGCTACTTCCAGAGAGACCTCGCCTTGTGTTGGGAAGACCGCGGCGGGAGCCAGACCGTCGTGACAAACAGCCCCTTTGTACTCAGAGCGAGCACCAGCCAAGCCAAGTTCAGCTACAACTTCGAATTCTGAAGACTCGGGCGGCTCCGTGGAATGTTTTCTTCTCCTGAACTTTCAGAAACAAAAAATTCTTCCAGGGGCCCCTCAGCGGTCGCGCCCCCTAAATCACGAGCACGTCTGCAGCTGTGTGTCGCGGGGACCGTATTTCTATGCCGGCCTTTCAGAGCGCGCTCCTGGAAAAGTACTTTGCGAGGCAGACTCTGAAAGTCTCAGAAATTATTATTATTTTTATTTCCCCATGAAGCAATGGGGCAGAACGGCGCTGGAGGCCACGTGCCAAGTGTGGTGTCTGTGGGCACATCTCGTCCGAGAGCTCCCACAGCTGGGTCTGGGCGCGAGGGCGCGCGTCTGACGCTGAAATCCCCGGTGCGGTCGTTGGCGAGACCGACCGAATGTGAAGTCAGGAGGACGCCCATCAGCACGGCCGGCTCCGTCCTGCCTCTGCGGGGCCGGGAAGCCAGCCGGGCTCCTCCAGACTCCGGGACACACGTGATACTGGGCAGGGGCCATGCACAGGGGCTGCCCTGGCCGAGACCCAGAGGATCCAGGCCGGCCGTCAGGTGTCCAGGGAGCAGGGAGTCCCCGGGGAGTGCGCAGGGCAGCGCACAGGGGATTGCCTGGAGGCAGTCTGGGCTCCACCCGCGGGTCCCCTTGGCCCCTCTGCAGTCTCCTCTCCACTCCCTTTGCAAGCTGGGCGTTTGCTGTTTGCTAACGTGATTCTGCTGTGAACTCAGACGTGTGGATGGACTTCTGGGTTCAGAGGTCACATGTTTTCTGCAGAATGCTCTTGACTGCGGTGATTAATGCTGCTGGACGTGTGACCCTGGGGGGTTTGGTGTTCCCAGGCTCAGGGGCGTCCTCCGGCTGCACAGCACCATGGGCTCTGGGACAGCGCGGACCCCACCCTGGTGAGCCGGGCGGCAGCCAGCGCGTCCCCTCACAGGCAGAGGGGCACTCCTTGAGACACGTTGCCTGAGGAAGAGGCCCGGCCGACCTCGGCTGCTGTGGCCGGGGTCACTCGGAAAGGCGGGTGATGGCCGAGAGGCAGACACGTGGGTGTGAGGCGGGCGACTGCGCACACTGGCCCTCACGTCTGGTACGGCGCAGTGAAGACGCTGTTTCTGCGTCCGTATGTCCATGCGACCAGAACGCATGTCAAACCTGTTTTTCTTCCATCAGAAAGGGTGTTTCTCAGACCTAGTCATCTTGTTGTTGAAGCTGGAGCATTTTGGGCTGTCGTGTGCACGCCTCATCGCCGGTTTATGGTCTCGCTCCTCGTCAGTGAGCTCCAGGGGGCTGCTCGCCTCTCTGGTCGCCGCAGCTCCTCACGCCCAGCCCAGGGACTGAGGTCAGTGACGCTGGGCCGAAGTCCGCACATTGACTCCTGCAAGGCAGTGGACCCCTGGGAGCTGAGCAGGTCTTGGGGGTGGAGCCCTGATGACTGGGGTCGGCGCCTCATCGAGGACATCCCACAGAGCTTTCACCTCGTGAGGACCCAGAAAGGAGGAGGCTGTTTTCTGCAGCACCTGAACCCGACCCGGTCGGCCCCTTGACTTTGGGCTCCCAGCCTCCAGATCAGACTGTGTCCTTCCTGCTGTTTACAAGCCCCCTGGTCTGGGCTGTGTTGTTAGGGCTGCCCAGAGGGACGATGATAGCAAAGGTCCCCGTGGATGTAGCCCCTGCAGGGCCTGAGGGCCGAGAGGACACCCAGCAGCCCTCTGCAGTAAGACTTCGCCGCATGGTGCCTTCCTCAGGGCTCAGAAGGATCAGAGGCACTTTGGGGAGGCGTCCCTGACGGACAAGCACATCTCCAGAGGGAGCAGAGGAGGGCCGGGTGGAAAGAGGTCTGTCTTGCTTCTGGCATGTTGCCGTGTCAGTAGCTCACTGTTGTATAACAAACCAGTCAACGTCGAGTTAAAGTCAAAACCCAGTGTCAGGGGTTGTGTGCACGTTTCCTTCAAATGTGGGGAGGCTTTACTATGCATTTTGTCTTGGGAATTAGAGACTACCTGAAAGTCCCTTGAGGACATGGATTCATTTTAGGCGATGAGCCACTGCTTTGAACATTCTGGTCCCCGGGATAAAGCGTTTTTGCATGAGGAAAACTTGCCTGGCTTCCTTCCCGAGATCTCGGAGGGCTGGGGTTTGACCCGGTCTCTTTTGTGTTTGGCTTCCTCTCATTTAAAGTGTGAATTAATAAAAACAGAATCTGTTTACCATAGTGGCTTCGGGGCACTGGACGGACATTGCATTTGTGCATGAGAATTAGAGCTCCCGGAGGTGAGATCTACGCACAGATCCCAGGAGAACCCCGCCGATCTGGAAGAGTCCCCCCGAGGAAAGTCTAGTGTCGGGTTGAACCTGGCCCCCCTGGGGGCAGAGGAGGAGCTACGCTCCCTGGGCCCTGGGTGACCCCACGGCAGCCTCGCTCCGCTCCCACGCAGCTCTGTGGCCCCTAGTTCTCTTGCATCCCCGGCCCAGCAACAGGCCACGAGCCGTGGGAACACCGCGGTTCTCCCGTGAACGATGTCAGGGAAGAGCACAGATTGGCCACGAACATCCAGGACTCTGGGTGTCTTGCCTTTGAGGGACCTTGGGGAATTTAGATTGTATGCTCTGCCTAGCACCATAGTTTATACTGCAGAAGATAAGGTTGATCTGGGGAAATGTAATTTTGACTAATTTACGGGCAATAGTTTGACTCTTCTCTCTGTGACACATCTGCAGATAATTTCCCCTCACGATCTGCGTTGGTGTTTCCTGGTTATCAAAGGCCCCGCACATCTGCCTGCCGCATGAGCTCGGAGGAGCGCCGGCCAGCACCTGCCCCGCCTTCCCCAGAAACCGCCGAGTCCTCTGCCTGCTGCGGCAAAGATGCACACAGTTGCGGGGGGGCGGGGGGCTTTTGCAAAGAGTTCTTCCTTCTGCAATCATTTTATTTTTCCTTCTTGCATTTCTATCTTATTTGTCAGTGCAGTGGGATCCGCGATAAGGAATGGGGTAACAATTTTGGGTTAATATTAGGAAGTTCTTGAGAAAGACTCAGCTGCACTGTTCTCCCTGACGTCACCAACAGAAAGCAGTGTGGTCCCAGGCTGTGTCCGGAAATTCTCCATGGATCCCTCGAGTAGCAGGACACTCCTCTCCTGGGACGGCAGGGCTGGTCACCCTTGGACTCTCTCGCCAGGTGCCTCCCCTCTCTGCACCCACGCTCCCTTCAGCATCACTGACCAGAGGGTCAAGAGGCCAGTTCTAGAAGCTCAGAGAGTCTGCCAAGGCGGTGAACACAGCTGCCCCGGCCAGAGAGGCATGTGAACGATTGATTAGCAGCAGGTAACCCCAAACTACATTGGCTCAGCTTCCAGTTTTCATGCAAGAAACAAAGAAAATATGTCAGAAAGAAAAAAACAGCTCTCACCACATGACAAGCAAGCCAAAAAACCAAAAGAATAATTAGATCCTGGTGGAAAAACCCCACCTCAGCAGGTACACAGGTGAGCAGAAGCTCAGTGCATCTGGTCTTGGGTCAGCAGCCTGGTACTCCGGGGTCCCAGACGGAAGACATCCACAGGTGCGCGGGGTGACGGGCAGGCTGAGCGCATCTCCATGGACCGGGGTCCCCTGGGGCTTCCTGCAGTTCACATCCGGAACTTCACGCCCACCGGGACACCAAGGATCTGACTGACACGTCCATGGGGCTGAGGTCAAGGTGCTGGGCTGTGGGATGTCTTAGGGTGGGGCAGCCGTGTGGCCCCTCTCACAGCTCAGTCTTCTCCCTGGGAAAGGCAAGGGAGCAGCGGGGCTCGAGGCCACCGGGCAGTGGGGTAGGGATGTCCCCTGCAGCTCTAGGCTGCTTTCCCCGACAGAGGTGGTCTGGACGTCTCAGAAGCGGACAGTCTTGGACGGGCGTCTTCCTTCCTCCTGTGCTCTCTGCCTCGGGACTGAGCAGAAAGCTTCCTTTACCATTTTCAGATTTACTCTTGCTGGTGATTCTGCTAACTAGCAGACAGCCAGGGCGTGGGCCCCCATGGTTGGCCATGAGTGTGTCCCAGGGGCCGGTCTCCCCCCAGGATGTCCCCCGGGGCTCCTGCTGTCCTGCAGACGTGACCCCACAGCAGGTGGTGGGTGTTCCTACTGCCCCCTGCCCGGGTGCTCTTGTCTCTGTCCGTCACTGCTCACGGCACCAGGCTGCACCCCGGCCCCCCAGTGGGCAGCTTGTGCGTCCGTGTGTCCTGCAGGCCTCTGGGTGGCCTGGTCCCTGCATCCAGCTTCCGGCAGGGCCAGTGCAGGGAGATGGTGCTCTGGGCGGACACTGGGGCCAAGCCTGGGGCTGCTTCTCCAGACCCTCCTCATATGACTTTTTTGTATCCGTCCCCAGGGACTGCTATCACAAAAGTCCACATGTTTTGTGACTTACAACTGCAGAAATGTGTTCTCTCACACCTGGAGGTCAGACGTCCAAAATCTAGGTGTTGACAGGGCCACACTCTCTGGAGAGACTCTAAGCAATGGCCTGTCTTTGCTTATCCAGCGGCTGGTGGCCCTCGTTCCTCGGCTCATGCCTGACCCTAGAGGTTCCTCTGCTCATGTGTACCCCCTGGGACTGCAGACAGGGCTATCTGCCCTCTTCAGGCTGCTTGGGCTTCCTCGTGCCGTGGGGGCTGTAAGGCAGCAGGGCTCTTGGGGATGGCTCGGGGTTCTGCCGGGGGCTCCAGCATGCCAGGGAAAACCTGGATTGTTTTTATGGACTAGCTTCAGAAATCAAAATTATCCTTCTTGCTGCATTCATGGTTAAAATACGCAAAACCTTTCCAGATTTAAGAGGGCCATAGACCCCATTGCTGAATGGGAGACCATCAAAGAAATTCACAGTCACTTTTCTTAAAAATGAATATAACAGTCTGTCCTCTGGTAATAAGGTATTTACATTCTGACCATGTGCAGAATAGGTCCAGACTATCCTCAGTCATCCTGGCAACAGGCTCAGGGTCTGAGGCTTCTGTGTGGCTCCTTCTATGCACCTCCATACAAAGCAGGCATTCTTCCTCTGCTGTAAGGAACGAGTCCTGAGTTTGTAAAGTGAGGAACACCCTTCTCAGTCGAGTTCCTGATGACAAGTGTTGTAGCTACAAGCGACTTTTCATTTTGTACTGTTTCTGAATCATTCCAGGCCAAGTCAATACAATTCCTTTAAAAACATTGTGGGTTTCCTCTGTATCATTTCATGTTTATCCCTCTAGTTAAAAGGCAGATCCACACAACTCTTCAAGGCAAATCCTTCTCTTGAGCATGAAGTGGGGGAAATGATAGCAAAATCCTGAAAAGCCCTATTGTTTTACAGTCAGGGCTTGTGACTTGATGTTCTTGGAAGACTCCTTTGTTGAGAAAGTCTATAAAGCACCCCTCCAACCTTTACCTTTGGAGAGTCTGAAAATGGGAAGAAAAATTTTCAAAATTAGAAAGTCCTGCTTATTTGTATTTCTTCTACATTCTGCTTGAAAGTTGAATAATTCCAACTGTAACTCATCCTTCTTTATCCTTACTTTATAATATTCAGTTAAAAGAAAAAGACAATTGGCGTTTTTGTCATTCTGCTTAAAAATTTCCTCAGCTGAACCCATCCCTTTGTTGCATACGTTCGCTATTTGCTTCATTATTTCAGGCCATGTCTTGCTAAAATGTCCATTGCTAAATAGTAAGGGTCTCCTTTCTTTAAATAGTCCTTCCTCACCTTTGACTGGGTGTTCACTGACTCCGGTTGTGACATCTGTCTGGCTTCCACCAATGGCCTCCTCAAGACTCTCTAGCTTCCACAAGCCCTCAAACCAATGCTCTGTATTTTAGGTTTTTATTACAGCAACACCCTGCCCTCACCTTCTAAATTCAGCTCCAGCCCCCACCGATGCCGCACAAATCCCCAAACCTTAGTGATCGGCATAAACCATTTTATTTTGCTAATATATTCAGGGGATCAAACATGTTAAAAAGACACAGAGGAAATGGTGTATCTCTGATTTGCAATGTCTGGGAACTTTGGTGCAAATTACAAAGTTTGGGCTGACCCAGGGAAGGGAGGACAAAACCATTTGAAGCAAAATTCAGCAAATTGCTGAACTGTCAGCCAGAATGCTCTGCTGCAGCTTCTCAAGCAGATTCTCCAATCCCAGGGCTCACAGGAGCACAGTGAAAGCTGTATTGTGTGTTTTATGCTAGCCTCAGATGCCATCCAGTGTGTCTCTGTTCCACTGTGTGGGCTGAGGGAGAACCTAGCCACCCAAGATTTAAGAGGTGGGGACTTGCATCCCACAGCTCAAAGGAAGGAACAGCAAAGCCTTTTGTGGCTGCTTTTTTCCTTATTTTTGAGTTCCCTGATGCATTATGCCATATTAAATTGACCAAACCAATGAACCATTCTACATAATGAAACGGCCAAATAGTTGAGAGCAAATGATTTTCTATTCAGTCACTAATGGAATCCATCCATCCATCCATTCGTCCATCCATCCACCCATCCATCCATTTGTCTGTCCATCCCCACTCGCCCATCCATCCACGCACCCATCTATCCATCCATCCATCCATCCATCCATCCATCCACCTGTACATCCACCCCCCCACCCACCCACCCAACCATTCACACACCCATCTATCCATCCATCTATCCATCCATCCACCCATCCATCCATTTTTCTGTCCATCCGTCCATCCATCCATCATCCATCCATCCATCCATCCATCCACCATCCATCCATCCATCCACCCACCCGTCTATCCACCCATTCATCTATCCACATGTTTACACATGTGCTTATCAAACATCTGAGTCCCCACTATGCATCTCACATGACAGGCTCTGAGAGCTGTGTCCCCCAAGGCCCTGGCCATCACCCTTTATCCTCACTGGCCCTGCTCTGTCTCAGGAGAGCCTTCCTGCTCCAAGGAGACTGTGCAATCCTCCTGAGTGCCTCTTCCATGACAATCTCTTATCTGTTGTCCACCAAGAATCTAGAAAATTCTCTTTAAAATGAAAGGTGGATTGTGCTTTTTCTTGCTCACAATGTTTCAGGGGCTTCAACTGCTTCTAAGATAGAGTCTGGTGTCCCAGAGTGTCCTCTGAAGCCCCAGTGATTTGGGCCTGCCCCTCTGTCCAGTCTCAGGATCTCAGCCACCTTCTTCTTCTGCACTCTTCTGATGGACTTCAGACCTGAGCACAGAGCTCTACCCTGATTTTTTAAATTCATTTTACTTAAATTTAATTAATTAACATATAGTATACTATTACTTTCAGAGGTAGAATTCAGAGATTCATCAGCTACCTATAACACCCAGTTCTCATTCCATCATGTGTCCTCCTTAATGTCCATCCCCCAGTGACCCCATCCCTCCACCAATGAGCAACCCTCCAGCAACCCTCAGTTTCTTCCTTAGAGTTAGAAGTCTCATGGTTTGTCTCCCTCTCTGATTTCATCTTATTTTATTTTTCCTTCCCTTCCCCTGTACCCATCTGTCCTGGGATTGAGTCCTGTATCTGGCTCCCTGCTCAACAGGAAGCCTGCTTCTCCTTCTCCCACTCTCCCTGCTTGTGTTCCTTCTTCTACTCTGTCTCCCTCTGTCAAATAAATAAACAAAATATTAAAAAAAAGTTCCACCAACAAGTGAAATCATATGATAATTGTCTTTCTCTGATTGACTTATTTTGCTTAGCATAGTATCCTCTAGATCTATCCACATCATTGCAAATGGCTAGATTTCTTTTTTTTTTTTTTGATGGCCGAGTAATATTCTATCCTATATATAGACCACATCTTCTTTATCCATTCTTCTGTCGATGGACATCAGGGCTCTTTCCATAGTTTGGTTATTATGGGCATTGCTGCTATAAACATTGGTGCGCAGTGCCCCTTTGGATCACTATGTTTGTATCCTTTGGGTAGATACCTAGTAGCACAATTGCTGGGTGGTAGGGTAGCTCTATTTTTAACTTCTTGAGGAACCTTCATACTGTTTTCCAGAGTGGCTGTACCAGCTTACATTCCCACCAGCAGAGTATGACTGAAATTAGACAACTTTCTTATATCATACACAAAAATAAACTCAAAATGGGTGAAAGACCTAAATGTGTGACAGGACTCCATCAAAATCCTAGAGGATAACATAGGCAGCAACCTCTTTGACATCGGCCACAGCAACTTCTTGCTATATACATCTCCAAAGGCAAGGGAAAGAAAAGCAAAAGTGAACTATTGGGACCTCATCAAGATAAAAAGTTTTGTACAGCAAGAGAAAGAGTCGGCAAGACCAAAAGACTAACTGACAGAGTGGGAAAAGATATTTGTAAATGTCTTATCAGATAAAGGGCTAGTATCCAAAATCTATAAAGAACTTATCAAACTCAACACTGAAAAAACAAATAATCCAGTCAAGAAATGGGCAAAAGACATGAACAGACATTTCTGCAAAGAAGACATCCAGATGGCCAAGAGACACATGAGAAGATGCTCAGCGGGTACTTGGGTGGCTCAATGGGTTAAGCCTCTGCCTTCAGCTCGGGTCATGGTCTCGGGGTCCTGGGATTGAGTCCCTCGTCAGGCTCTCTGCTCAGCAGGGAGCCTGCTTCCCCTTCTTTCTCTGCCTGCCTCTCTGCCTGCTTGTGATCTCTCTGTGTCAAATAAATAAATAAAATCTTAAAAAAAAAGAAAAGAAAAGTTTCCAGCATCACTTGGCATCAGGGAAATACAGATCAAAACCATAGTGAGATGCAGCCTCACACCCATCAAAATGATTAAAACTAGCAAGTCAAGAAACAACAGATATTGGTGAGGTTGTGGAGAAATGGGAACCCTCTACCCCGATTTTTGAATGCTGTTTCCCCTCCCTCTCCTTCCCCCTCTCTCTCTCCCTTCCTTGCTCCCACCTTCCACCGAAGATGCCTTTCCTGTTTGGGGTCAGTCTTAAATTCCAGAGTCAGCTTGGTGGCGCCCCCTCAGCTTCCCATCTGGGTGTCTTCCTGTGCTTGTGTGTGTGTGTGTGTGTGTGTGTGTGTGTGTTGTGGCTGCAGCTGACTCCGCTGGGGACAGGACAGGGCCTGTCTCATTCTGTGCCCATGACCTACACCTAGGACAGAGCAGTAAGCCTCTGTCGACTTGTTTCAGGAAGGGCTTCTTCAGGTGACTGTGGTCATGGCAGTGCAGGTTGGGCTGAGCTGAATGGGAGGAGCCCAGGGGCTTGCTCCTTGTCGCTTACCACAGAGACACTCATGACTCCACTGACTACCTGTGGCCAAAGGAGGCAAAGCCACAGGAAACAGTATGTGCAGAGTATGAGCCCATCCCTGTGGTGGTGCGAAGACAGGCTCTGGTTCTTACAGGCGCTGAGCTGACCTCCATGGGGCTGTGGCTGGCATTCCACTTATGTCTCCTCTTACATCTGCGTTGGGAAGGGGACATCTGTTCCAGACGGTTGAGTGTACATGTGCACGATTTCTTTGTCCAATTCACAGATAATCTGACAGACAGATGGGGGAAGAGCAGTGCAAGTGGCCTTGCTGGTGTGAGGTGTGGGAGACCTCTGGGTCTGCTTACGGGGACCTGCTTCCATCTGAACAGAATCTCTGCCAAGCCTTTCTGGAAACTTTCCGGCAGCAGGGCTCTGGGTAGAGCAATCCTCGGCATGTCACGGACTCACTCTCACTTTGCCCAGAGCTGTGCCATCCTCTTCCCGCACCGTGGTTTACGGCTCTGATGGAAGGGAGGGAAAGCGACCTGCGCACCAGGGTAATTTTGCCAGTTTGGTGGAAATGCGTCTGGCTGCTCTTTCCAGGACTAAAGGGACCCACTGTGAACTCATACTTTGGGTTCAGGTTGTGACCAACCCCTGAGTCAGGTTTTCTTGTCCCCACTTTGCATGTGGGGGAGCTGAGCACAGGGAACGCAGGCTATGTATCAAGTTTCACATCTAGCGAAGGGCACCGTCAGAATGGGAACCCAGCTCTGAAGTCCCCACAGCCCACAGGAAGTGCCTGGACAGGTGATGTCAAGAGTGGTCCTGCCTGAGGGTCATGTTAGAAATGGAGCCTCTCCTCCTCCCAGGAGGAAGGTCAGAGTCACCCGTGCTGGGCAGGGACCTGCCCTCCCCCTTCCTCCCAGTGTTGGAGCTTGTTGTGGCGATGCGGAGACCCTGCAAGCAGGAACCCCCATCCAGCCCCAGCTCATCCCACTCCTGAAAGCTGGGTCCTTCCTTCCAAACCATATTCTCCGAGGAAGCAGTGTGGGACCGTCTCAAGTTCAGACAAACCCGCTTGGAGCTCCTCGCCGCTCTGCAGGGCGCGGACTTGCGGTTCCGACAGCACCTTCTTCCCGGGGGAACGTCCCCCGCTCGCCCAGGGCGTCACAGGCCGTGTAGTCCGTGCACCTGTTTGAACCTGTGCTTTCTTGGAGTTGTTTCTCCTTGACAAGCTTGGGGGAGGCTCTTGTCAAGATGGGGGACTGTTCACCGAGGGAGCTCTGCTGTCCCGCCCCTCTGGTGATTCCAGAACCAGATGCATTTAATTACTGCTGTGCCTGCTGAACGCGCAGCCTCGCCATCCCCCCTTTAGCGAGATGTGCGAGTGCGTGTGCGTGTGTGTGTGTGTGTGAAAACGTAAACAGATTGTATAACAAAGTGTTCTCTAGCTGTCAGCAAGAGCTTTGAAAATAAAACACTTCCCTCCCAACTCACAATTGGCTGGCAGTTTGCACATAATGAATGATCGCTCCGGGGACCCGCGGAAAGATGTGTGGGAAAACTTTAATTAAAAGCTTGTCAGTACAATTTTACCTGGGTGACATCACCCGCGTGAAATGCCGCTACGGGCTTTGTTGTCTGTGGGATCACAGGGCACACACTTGTTTTGCTGACAGCAAACAATTCAGAAAGGCCTTTAAGAGCTGGCAGTGGGTGGACGGGAGTGGGAGGGAGCCGCTGGGCTGGGGTGAAACCCCATCGTGTGTGGGGCTCTGACTCCCTAATGAGCAGCTGCAGTCAGCTCCCGAGGTGCGGGGGCAGGGGACGGTCTGGGCCTGGGCCTGGCACGCGGGGAGTCCAGCTGGCCGCCGCCCCAGAGCTTCGAGTGGGGGTCCCGGCCGGGTCTCCTGGGGATGCCAGAGCACCGTGTCTGTCCTCAAGGCGCTCCCCGGCTTTCCCACCAGCGCGAGCAAGGTGAGCAGTGGTCCCTGGTGGGGACGTCTAGAAGCCTCCCAGACAGAGCTGCAGCAGAAAAGACAGGCCTGGGTTGAGCCTGAGCTCAGAGCAAACATGCATGCAGGGAACATGCGGGGTTTTCTGTCCTTCCGAACAAGCCTCGCTAGACGCTTGCTCCCGGCAAAGCAATTATTTTCACATGTACTCTCAGTGGAAGACACCCAGGACTGCCTCACCTCTAAGTGAGTCATCAAAACTAATACTGAATCCGCCTTCGCTATTTAAAATGACTTTTGAGGCTGGAAAGAGAAACTGAGTTTTGACCTGTGGAAAGGGCTGGGGATTCCTGAGGGCGGCCGCGTCCACACCGCCGGAGCTGCGGCTTCTCCTGGGCTTTGGGTTTGGCAAAGGATCCCTCATTCCTTGTCGGCTTCTCAGGCTCCCCTCTAATTTGTTACATGCTTGCATTCCTAATATTAAGGGATTAATTGCAAGTTATAGCAATTAAATACTAATTAATCCATTTTCTGAACAATACCCTTCTTTTATCTATAAACTGTTTACTTCACATACGATATTTTGGTAGCAATTAAATGTTACAATGCAACCCAACACTTTCCAAACTGTGTACAGACAAGCAAGCAAGCAACTTTGCTACTTGCATCCGTCACCGAGCGCTCGGCTGAGAGGGAAGGACCCCGGGAGCGCGTGCTCGTGGCACCTGCCGTGGTTACTCTGTGGGACTCGCCTCGGGTAGAGCACGTTCCCGTCTGCACAGTGACAGCCAGCTTGAAGACCTTAAGGTGACCACCGCCTGCGCTGCCCGGTGGGAGGAGTCAGAGCTGCTGCTGCCACTGCTGGAGAAGACCCCACACCTCCGGGGGGGTCCCCAGACCCTAAGATGCTCCTGTCCAAGCTGGCTTTTCCAGCCCCGGCAGTTGTCATCCCAAATCCGTCTGTGGCAGGACGGGCAGGTTTCAGTTACGAAAGGATTGACTCTAAATGCTCACGTGTGAGCTCGTGAGGACCCGCCCAGTGCCCTTTGCCGGGCAGAGACCTGCTAAAACGGTCCTAGAGCCGGTGGGAAAAGAGGGTGCATTCTAGGCCCCAACTCCAGAGGGAACTGGGCACCCCTTCCTCCAGCAGAAATTCAGACACCGGGCGGGGGGTGCCTCCATGGGGTGCGGGAGACAGTGCCTGGGGCGCCCCCCACCTTGCGTGAGGATGTCATCAGGTGTGGAAGCTGTAGCATGAAAGTGGGTTTCATGGGTCTCTGCTCCCTCCAAGTTCGGAGGGAGGCTTGGTCCCTGTTGAGGATGGGGAAGGGGGCTCCTGTGGGGCCCAGGGTCCACATGTGGAGCATAGGAGGGCCTTTATAAGCTGGTTCGATGGTTTTCTTGGGCATTTCCTTGGCAACGACCCCACCCATGGATGTTTTCAGGAGCCCGTGCTGCGCCCCCTCCCGGCCTCCACCCCTCCCTCTCTCCCATTCCTCCCTCGCTCTTTCCTTTTGCCCCTTTTAGTTTTCTGGCCGAATCTCCTTTTCCACACTGTGGGGGTGGGGTTGGTTTATTTTCTTTCGTAGTCTGCAAAGCGATCCAGATGTATTTTTTGGTGTATGTTCTGCTCACTTTCCTCTTCTCTGGACTGTCTTCTGCTTCATTGCCAGCTTTGGTGTAATGCTCTGCCCCGGACACTCTGACTTCTGAGATCCTGGTGCCTCCTGAGCAAGGGACTGCGCACCTTCCGTCTTCGTGAAAGCCAACCGTGCCTTTCCCTCCTTCCTCCCGGTTCAGCTCGCAGGACGCCGGCAGAGCTGAGCACGGTCTTAGGACCCCCTCCAAAAGGTTTTTCCGGAGCGATGGCAGTCTTCTCATGAAATACCATAGTTCATGTGGGCAAAAAGTTATTTTTTATGTGAAATGGTGATAAATTAACCTGACTTCAGTCTTTATTTGTTTGTTTATTGTGTTATGTTAGTCACATCATTACGTACAGCACATCATTAGTGTTTGATGTCGTGTTCCGTGATTCACTGTTTGCATAGAACACCCAGTGCTCCATGCCATACGTGCCCTCCTTAATGCCCACCACCAGGCTCACCCAAACCTCCACCCTCCCAAAACCCTCAGTAGAGCCGGTTGAGCTGAGAGCTTGTTTCTCAGAGTCTACAGTCTCTCAAGGTTCGTCTCCCCCTCCGGTTTTCCCCAAATCCCTTCTCCTCTCCATCTCCCCATGTCCTCCCTGTTATTCCTTGTGCTCCACAAGTAAGTGAAACCATATGATAATTGACTCTCGCTGCTTGACTTATTTCACTCAGCATAATCTCTTCCAGTCCCGTCCATGTTGCTACAAAAGTTGGGGATTCATCCTTTCCGATGGAGGCATCATACTCCATAGTGTATATGGACCACATCTTCCTTATCCATTTTGTCTGTTGAAGGGCATCTTGGCTCTTTCCGCAGTTTGGTGACTGTGGCCATTGCTGCTGTGAACACAGGATTGTTTGTGCAAAGTACTGCTGACCTTGCTGGCCCGCTCAGAAGCTCACAAACGCACAAGGGACACATGAAGGACATCATCACTTCCCCATGACGACAGAGAAGCACCTGCTGCTGAGAACGCAAGCTCCTTCCACACAAGACGGGCTCTCCTTCAGGCTCTGACCCACATCTGGTGACACCTGGGGGCCCTGCTGCCTGCCCGTCCCAGCATGGGTTGACGAGGCAGCTCAGCGTCCCTCCTTGTTCACGCTACGATCCATGCATGACTTCTTTGACGACGGGACTTGGGGACACAAGGTGTGAGCCCCAGCTTCTCGGTCCCCCATTCTGTTTGGCTTCCACCTGTTACGATCCTTTCTTTTCTCCGAAATCCTGACCCCTGAGACAGCACCCAGAGAGAACCCGGGCAAAGCCAGTGGGGTGGATAGGAGAGAACTCAGCACACACGGTCCTCTGTTGCTCGAGTTAGGTGGAAGTGTGCGTGCCAAGGCCACCACCTCTGTTCACAAGGTGAAGGCGGAACACAAAGCATTGCAAGTTGGGCCCCGGGGCTCCGAAGCTGGGGACCCCACTGCCGGTTTTGTGTCCACCTGCCACAGCTGCTGTCCCTGGTGGACTGTTTGCAGGGACAAGTGGGACCTCCGTACCAGGCATGGCAGGCGCGTCTTCTGGGCTGCTGCTGGTGGGCCTCCCGAGCCGCCTGGACGCTGCTCAGAGCACGAACTTTGCGCCTGTGCAGCAGGACACCAGCAAGCCGGCATGACCCCTGTCGGCTGCACGGCCTCAAGGACGGGTCTCTAAATAAATGTGCAGGACTTCCCTCAAAGGCAAGAGAGGTGGCTTTTCTCTTGGCAAGACGCCTTCATCTGTTTGAAACAATGTATCCAGCTTTGCTCTGGATACAGAGGGTCTTTTCACAGACCCTCGGTGTGCAGTGCTTCACCACCGTGTCCAGACCAAGACGTGGACCTGCCCAGGGCAGAAAGGCGATGGCCCGGGGTCTGAGTCCGTGAGGACAGGACTTGGCCTCGGCATGGCTCCATCCACTGACGAGGCCTTCCTTCCTCTGTCTGCCCGCCTCTCCCTGCATGCCGTCCCCACTGCCCCGCCTCTCCCTGCATCCCGTCCCCACTGCCCACTGTACTCAAATCCACCCTCCTGTACCAGATTTGACATCATTTTCTAGGGCAGGGGATTGGAACTTCTGAATTTTCAAGAACTGATCATTAAAATAAATGTACTATAGGCTGGAAGAAAGGTGGCCGAGTTTTATTTAAACAACAAAAAGGACAATAAAAACAAACCCAAACACATTGACTATTATATACGATCACCAACTTCGGTAAAGGAAAGGCATTTTAAACCCCAAACCATTGAAAGTTGTAATTCAGAATAAAGAATAACGCTTTCCAAGCATGACTGGTTGACAACTTGATACCCACATACACGGCATTTTTCTTGTTTTTCGCCTTCGCTCCCAGACTGTTGGATCCTCTGTGGCTGAGCAGCGTTTGGGAACCTCGCCCCACGGCACGCTTGCCGGCTCGAGTGTCCTATTTCCACCTCAGCCAGACATGGAAGAAAGCCCAGTGATTATTTGGACTCATGGCAGGAGTAATTTAAAAATCTCTGCAAGTACACTTCTGTCCACTGGAAGTGGATTAAACATAAACAGGTAATAGAGTTGCTTCCAGAAGTGTCCTCTCATTCACCAACTTCTGCTCAAACTCTTTGCCAACGTCCACATTAAGCCAAATCTCATTCCTAAAGACTCTGCTTTGATCTCCTTGTGCCTGCCATCCTGAGAATATCATGTCATATGAGATCTGTTCTGTGGTAACTCTGTGATGTGGAGTCAGCTGAGGAATCCGCTGGCTTCGGGTTCTGTAATGCATGCACACCGCTGGCTTTGTGCAACACGGAGCGTTTCAAACAGGCACACTCTCCTTTCTTTGTCTGAATTTGTTTTGGCCGAGAACGCTGTGTCCCTGCTCGCTCCCTGCCAGTTACTCTATCCCAGTAGATCGTTATTTAAGGACAGAGCAAACACAGAGGCACTGACACGGGTGCAGCTGCAGCTCCGTGAGAGCACCCAGATCGGACGACCGGCTTCTCAGACCTTCTCCCGTTCCTGTTTCTCCGACGGAGCTGTGCAGACCATCATCGAGGAAGCACGTAGTCGAACAATTGTCCTGATGAGCCCCAGCAGTCCGACTCTTCCAGCCTGAGATAACAGACACAGACAGGACTGCTCTGTTCTATAGCAACTGAGCCACAGAAGTGCAGACCTCCTTGGTTTCCAGCCTGACACGCACAGTTTTCAGGTGGGCCAGACCGCTGCTTCCCCAGGCGCGCCTCCTGCCGAGGGCAGAGCGCCTGCCAGGGTTTGAGCTGTTGGTTGAGTAAATGGATGACGTTCCCTCCTCGTCAGGTCACCACAGAGCCTCGTCTGTGACAAACAACGCCGGTCCCCGGCTCAATAGTGGCACGGCGTCAAAATCACCTTCGGGTTTCGGAGCCCTTCCATCCCCGTACCTGGCTGGTCACGCAAGCCTGCAGATGGTAGTTGTGGGTGATGCTGGCTGTGTGACTTAGCAGCACACAGTGTGGGAGAGGAGGGACGTGGCTCCCGTCCAGCCCCATCGGAAGAGCAGAGGGCGTGGGCACACAGGGTCTGGGCTGGTAACGTGCTAGAGTCACGCGGGGCAAGCGGGAAGGTGCCTGTTGGTAGAGGGACCAGCCTAGAACCACATTTGCAAACTGGGGCTTTCTCTCTTAGAGATGGTGGGGTTGGGGCACTTAAGTCAAGGCCCATTTTCAACTGTGGCCCTGAAGACCCAGAGTCGTCAGAGTCTACACTGCATGATGGTTTGATGTGCTCCTGTGACCTCAAATATTCTTTGCTGAGGGTAGAATTACCCCGCAGAACTAGCCCAGCGTCTCGTCACACCTCGCAGGTGAAGAAAAGGTAAATACAAAATCCAGGAACCCATATACCACACTATTTATTTCGAGTCTACACATAAAATATGCTTATAAATGATGAGAATGATTGGTTGTTGTATTTTTAAAATGTGGCTTGTAAGATTATTCCGGAAGGGACTTTTTTAAAGTACTGAAATTTTATAGGGTGCCTGGGTGGCCCAATGGGTGAAGCGGCTGCCTTCAGCTCAGGTCCTGATCACAGGGTCCTGCGTGGGGCTCCCTGCTCAGCGGGGCGTCTGCTTCTCCCTCTATCCTCTCTTTCTCTCTCTCTCAAACAAATAAATACAATCTTAAAAAAAATAAAGTTCTGAAATTTTGAAAACAAGCTTGCATTGTTAGAAACAGCACACACTAAAACTAGCACCAATCAAACACAGCAGCCCATGAGGTGTTATGCTAAAGGTTTTACGTGCATAATCTCATTTAATTTCCAAAGATACTTTTACCTCAACTCATGCTTTCTTTGAAAGGCAACCACCTTAACAGCAGAATAAATTTCCTTGTGCACCAAAGGACACTATGAACAGAGTAAAAAGCAACGTTCAGAATCGGAGGAAATACTTACAAATCCCTTATCTCATGAGGAGTTAATATGCAGATCATAATACGCAGAACACGTAAGAACTCCTACGCCCCGGCAGCAAAGGAGAAACAGCAACAACAACCGTGATTTAAAAAGGGCCAAGAACGTGAACAGACATTTCCCCAGAGAAGACACACAAATAGCCACTAAGCCCATGAAAAAGTGTTCAGGATCACTCATCATAACGAGGGCAACAAACCGCCACATACCCGTTAGGACGGCCACCATCGGAAAGAAAGAAAACAACAGAAAGTAAGTATCGGCCAGGATGTGGAGAAGCTGGAACCCTCGTGCGCCGCTGGTGCGGGTGCAGAGTGGGGCAGCCTCTATGGAAACGAGCATGGAGGTCCTTAAAAAATTAAAAATAGAAGCGTCCCCCTACCCAGTAATTCCCCTCGTGGCTCCGTCTCCAAAAGAACTGCAGGCAGGGGCTCGAACGATACCCGCCCATCCCTGTTCAGAGCAACAAAGCCCAAGGCAGGAGCGAACCAAGCGTCCAGCTGACAGATGCAGATAACCACAACGGGTCATATGCGTACAGTGCAGCAGCGTCCATGCTCGCCGAGAAGGGAATTCTGACACGTGCCCCACACACGGGGACCTTGAGACATTGTGCTGAGTCGATCAGCCAGTCACGAGGGGAGAACTGGACGGTTCCGCATACACAATGTGCCGAGTCATCACGTTTCCCACAGGCAGAGAGGAGGGCGCTGGGTGTCCGGGGTGGGGCGGGATGGAGAGTTAGGGCTTTCTGAGGACGGAGTCTCCGTTTTGGAAGACGGAGCAGCTCTGGTGACGGGTGGTGCTCTTTGCGCCACGATGTCAAGGCCATCGAACGGTCCACCTAAAGGGTCACGATGGTGTCATGTGTGTCTTAACAAAGCTGAAAACAGGAACAAGCAGGAACACAGACAGTGAGCGTCGTACCTACCTGCCTGCCGCCGCTCTGTGTGCCAGCGTCCCGGATGTCCTAGACGCGCTGTGTCGCCTTGCTGCTCACCCCTGCCGCTCTCTCTGGGCCTTGCTCTCTGCCCTGAACCGGGCCCACGTGGCTTTGCTGGGAAAACCACACTCTGGTCTCATCTCCTAGGCATTTTGTGGGGTTGAAAGCGTGACCTTCGCTCTGAGATGCCCTAGTCTACTGAGAAGTTTTAACAAAGGGCATGATGGCTATGTCTTTGATGAGAAGAGATTATCACCTTCTGATTCTGAAAAGCCCCTTATTTTCTTTTCTGAGCTTAAATCTTTCTTGTACTCTCAGGTCAGACACAGCCAAGGAATCCAGCGCCTGCCGCTAACCCACCGTCATCCGGTCCCTCCAGGCTACGGAGCTCATCGTGCGCCACAGAGTTAGCAGAGCTGAGAATCGTTCCAGATATCTCCCCGCCTCCTACGAGGGATCTGCTCCCGTAGACGCCCTGGTACCAGGGCCTCAACGGCTGACATCCATGCCCCAAATCAACGGCACACATGGTGGATTTTCCGTTAGGACAGCGCTTCACTGTGGATACCAGCGCCAGCCTCGCTTACGATGATCCGAATTACTTTTTGGTGACCAACAGTCCTAAAATGTCAGTAGGTTTTTAAAGATTTATTTATTTGAGGGGGGGAGGGGCAGAAGGAGATGGAGAAAGAAACTTTAACGGTCTTCTCCCTGAGCACGGGCCTGGCGTGGGGCTCGATCCCATGACCCTGAGATCATGACCTGAGCCTAGACCAAGAGACAGATGCTTTCAAGAGTTTGCCACCGAGGGGCCCTTAAATGTCAAGTAGTTTAAAACCACAGATTGATTCCTCATCGAACCCTCTCACGACCCCTAACCTGACAGAAAAGCCACAATCCTCAAGGTTGCTACGGGCCAGGGGCCGGTCGCTCCCCGTGGGCTGCTGCCATTCTTCCCAGGCTTTCCGGGGGGACCCCTGCAGCCAACGGCGAGTCACAGCTCTCACTCTCCAGATCTACCCAAATGTCGCTCCATTCGTGCCTCTAGCCAGAGGGTCCCCACTGCGATGTGCAGTGACGGGACCGAGCCGACCGGGAAACCCGGGGGACGCGCGGCTCTTCACATCCGCAAAGTCTGTTTGCCGTTTACCCTCACCTCGTCACGGTTCCGGAGAACTCGGGCGCGGGCCCCTCGGCGAGCCACCCCGTCCCAGACTGCAGGAGGACGACACAATGCAGCAGACCCGCCTGCTGCTCATCTGACCCTTGTCCTTGCCTGCTTGACCTCCGTGACTGACGGCGGGCACAGCCTCGCGCGCCATCCTCGCCCTCGTTCCCTGGGCAGGTGCCGACTCCCGCCCGGGGCACAGGTGGCCGTCACCGAGGGAGCCGCACGGTTCAGTGGAAAGAGCTGAATTTTAGAGCTTTGCCCCTAGGCGGGCACCGATCCTGGGCACGTCTGTTCACCTGTTTGTGAAACAGATGCCAAACGTGGCATGTGTCACGGACACCCTTGCCCGGGGCTGCAGGGAGCACCGCAGGGGGCGGCTCCAGGCGAGACCACCCTGTGGCTTCCGGGCCGCGGCCCCCACGCCCCACCCGGCTCTGCCCCTCGCTGAGGGGCCTCGGGGAGAAGCTTCCTCTGCTGCCCACGCCGCTGCCAGGGCCCTGGGAGCTTGTGTGGTGCCACTCAGGGGACACGTGACTTCAGGATCTCCCACTGAGGCAGCGCCGCTGCTGGGTCTGAGTCTTTGTGTTCTGAGGGGCCCCCCCGGCCGCTCAAGGGCAGAGTCCGACGCCACATCCCCAGCGGCAGCCGGGCCGCGCCGCATCCTCTAGATGAGATTTTTGTCCCTTTTTGAATCAGCTGCTGGGTTTTCCTTCCAGCTCCAGGAGCGGCGATTACTCAAGGCACAGAGCGCTGCCTTCCTGATCGATCTCTCTGCCGCCGCGGTTTGATGGGGCTCATTTGTACGGCGGGGGCAGCTGTCCCGGTCTCTCCTGGCGTCCGGGGGCCTGCGTGCGGGCACACACCTGTCGCGACCCGCCAGCCGCCAGGGCACCTCGGGACAGCTGCCCCCGCCTCCGGGCCGTCCTCAGCGGCAGGACAGGCCAGAACCGGGGGCTTCGCGGGGGTCTGCAAGCGCTGGCTTCTTAACGACGCGTGTGAGGCGGAAACAGGTTTCTCTTCCAACCGCAGAGCCTCAGATCGCAAATCCGGGAGGACATCAGGAGAAGCCGAGGGAGGCGTTTCACATCCCACAAGACTCTGTCCAGCGTCTTCACCGAAGAGTCGTTTGGGCTCCTACGGGGACGGAGCCCATCTCAGTGTGGGACACAACACCCTTGGGCGTCCTGAGGCTTTATTCTGGAGGCAAACGCTCCGGCGGAATCACAGGGACATTCTGGCCGGCCGGCGGAGGAGCGGCTCCCCGCCTGCGACCGCGCTGGCTGTGTGGCCACACAGACCGCCGACCCGACTCGGGGGTTTTCGTGGGAAGCGAGGGTTTCGGTGTCAACACGGTGCGAGCTGGGCTGTGAGCGTGAGGTCACCGCGGCCTGCTCAGGGGGACAGAGCCAGCCACACCGGTCCCTCTGCAGCCTCTTCAGTGTCTCTCGGTCTGCTGTGACGTGGGGCCGCCCCCAGACGCACACAGGCTGCGTTTTCTCCGCTGCGGGGCTGCCTTGCGGCCACCCCTGCGTTCCGGGCACTGGAAGGGCTCCCCTGACCCACACGGCCGCACCTCGGAACCGGGGCAATGAGAGGCAGCTCCCAGCCTCTGGCAAGACAGCGCGTCCGCACACGGCGCCCGGACAGGCCACCTCGGGGGACGGAGAGCGGGAGGCGCCACGGGGCGTGGGGCGGGGACGGGAACGGTGCTTTCCCGCCACCCTCAACGAAGGCGAACCCTACAAAGATGTCTGTTCCCAGGAACGTCCGTGGGTTCACGGGGGTCTCCGCATTTCTCACACGCTCCCTGAAGTGGGGGTGGCGCAGGGGAGCGTCAAGGACAGGGCTGTGGGTTCGCTGCGCTCTTCAGTCTGATTCTCACTCAGCGTTTCCTCTGGTTCTGGCCTGGTCACGGGACGCTAACCCTCCGTCTGGTCACATGACGCTAACCCTCCGTCTGCTCAAAAGATCCTGGAAGAGGCTCCTCACGTGTTTCCTTCCGTATCTGAGCGCGGAGTGTTTGGGGGCATTTTCTCTTGTCCAGGCGTGGCCTTGGGTCCAACCAAAGGGGCAGAAACAGGGGCTTCGTGATGGGATGGTCCCGTAAGTGGCGCGGAGCACACGGACCAGAGCTAGAGAAAGGACGGTCAGCGGGGATCGAGTTCAGGCTTTGCCAGGTGCCTTGGCTGTAAGCGGAGACTGTCCCCTGCCTGTGCTGACCCAGGAAGCTGCTCCGGGGCTCCCGGCAGGCAGCCCGGGACAGATAGCAGTGTCTTTGGAAAAGCCACTCCTGCCTTCCCGTTATGACGCGGGGAACCCTTGGATTCCGGGCCTTCATTAATTTCCAGGACCATTATGAGCTTATCACGGGTGTGACATCATCCTAAATTACGGGATGGTGCCAGAGAGGGACGGACCCCCGGCGGGTCCCGGAATACTGTGTTCTCTCAGCTCTCTCCGAGCAGGAACGTCTTTACGATACGTAACTCAAGTGCCTGTGATTTCAGTTTAAAACCGTCAGTTCAGCGGTCATCATTGCCATGGCCCAAAATCTCTTGACAGAAGTAATTGCAGAAAAGGGTTTGCACAGCAGGCCAGACCTGCTACATTTGGAAAGGCCTGATGGCAAGGTGGCCTCGGCTGGCATCCGGGAAAGTGACTAAGGGAACGTCTGGTCGTCCACCTCAGAAGAGGGGCTCCCCACGCCCCAAGAGTCTGTACAAACTGGGTTTACACTGAATCCCGCCTTCTTGCTGGGAGTCTGGGTTTTCAGCACGTGGCAGTCCCGGGGCGCCTGCAGGACCCACCCCGGGAAGGTCCCTGGGCCTGCATCGCTGTGAGCTCCCCGACGGGCAGTGCTTTCCCTCCTGGCTTGACTCCGTCTGGGGACATCCAGGCATCCTTCGAAGCCCTGGGAGGGGACTGTGGAAGGCCGGGCCTCATCCGCGCTGCTGTCCCGCACATGCCCTTCTCTGGCTGACCCGCCTTGTGTCCATGAGTGTGAGCCTACGCCGAGTCCCAGGAGTTGTCCTGGGAGCTGCCAAACCCTGGGTTCTCGGGGACCCCAGAAAGGTGTCCCCTGAACCCGTGTCTTCACGCTCCCTCCTCCGCCCCCACCAGGTTCCCAAGGAGTGTTTCATGAAGTCTACAGCCAGGGAGTTTGGGGCTTAGTGAGGCTGACGGCGGAACCACGAAGAGCAGGTCGAGGGGAACGGGATGCTCACAGGTGCCTGGGGCGGCCACAGCGGCCGCTCTGCAGGCGCAGGACACACGCGCTCCAGCGGGGGTGCGCCGCTCTCTGCGTGCGTCCTGGGGCTCCGCGGGGGCTTGGGGGACGGCACTTCGCGGGAAAAAGTGTGTGGAGCTGCCCTGTGCTGCTCGCGTGTGCTGCACGTGCCGGAACACAGCCTCCACGCACACGGCCCAGGTGGCCGTCAGGGATGCCTGCGCAGAGACGGCTGTGGACCACCCTGTGGTCCCCTCAACCAGGAATGCCCGGTGCCCTTGCTGAGCCCCCACGGCCCAGCCCACGGCAGGCTGGAGGAAGTGCCTTCGTTTCCAGGATTTTCCTGTCTCTGAGACTTAGATTGTGCTACCCGAGTTCTTACCATCTGGGCAGGAGTCCGCGCAGCCTTGTGAAGAAGGAGGGAAATCCATCCCGTTACCAGGGCGAACCAGGGAGGAGCGGCTCTTGCACTGGCCTCAGCCCCTAGAGGCGTCATGGCTTCACTCCGTCTGCATGCACGTGAGCACGGGTGCTGGTGGATGGGGTCTACTAGGACCACCAGATCCTGGTTTCCTAGAGGAGAGAGCTCACGTCCTGCCCTGTGGAGTACCCAGCTTTAGGACCCGCTGTTGAACGAGCTAGTCATCTCAGCATTTTATTCATTTTTATACTGTATTGATCATGATTCCTTGAAAGAAAGGCGATTAAATGTAACGTATGTGAATCTCCGTCTTTGTTTACCTCGTTGCCAGATGGAGCACTCTGTCGGGAAACGCTAAGGTAGTAACACAGGTATGCTCAGATACTGAAGGGAGTGGACGAAGTGCTTTAGGTCCCTGACGATGAACCTGAAGACTGGTTGAGTTTAGGAGAAACGGCAGGGATGCTGCCTCACTTGCTCGTGGACTCAGGAAATGGTTACTGAGAACTACTGTGCTCCAGGCAACACCAGGGAAGATACGAGAGTCCAAGATCCTGGACAACAATGTTGGAGGTACCTGGCCATTCTGAGGGGCCCTGAGGGCGTGTCTTGGGGGCTTGCCCAAAGGCGTTCAGTGCAGGTCGGAGCTCTGTGTAGAAGGCACTAGAAGGCAGGGGTGAGGTTCAGAGCCTGGCGCAGGCAGGTGTACAGTGAGGGAGTCTGGAAGTCACCTCCCAGCTTTGTTCCTCCCCCTCCCCTTCTGACATCTTTGCCCTACAAATGGCAGAAAGCCATGGGGGGCCATGGTGGTGTTAAGAGCAGTGCTGGGGGTGGAGGGTGGGTCAAAGAGAGTGGAGGCATGACGGCTGGCTTGTCAGGGGTGACTTATCCTGGGTCAGTGACTCGTGCAGACCCTCGGAGCACATGCTCACATGGGCAGAAGCTGCGGCGAGCCCACGATGTCTTGGAAAGAGTAGCAGCTAATGTGCATACTGGATGGGGCTATTAACAGGAGAAAGAGCCCTCCTGGGCCTGCTGGAAACTCAAGGGAGGGCATCTCATCCCGGGAGGCTGATAAGTCATGGTCGTGTCTCTGGTCCACCTAACCAGAAGTCCCAGCCAGGCCTGTGCTCACGGGAGAGATTGTCTTCAGTGAGACTTTCATGCAAAACCAAAGAAACTCACAGATGACGTGGTTGTAGTTCTTATGATCTTTGTGAAAGCATTGGCATCTGAATAATATTCCTATCGCTAATTGTGGTCTCCCTGAAATGCGGATGCTCTTGGGAGGAAATATGGACTTGTTGCCTGCATTGCTTGTGACCACAGGCGGTGGCAGATTCAGAGGAAGCAGCCCATGTGGCCCAGGCACGGGCCAGAGACACTGCAGGACAGGACAGCAGGGCCTATAAGGGGCCTGGGGACTGGGAAAGTCAAGGGCAGAAAGAGGACTGGCAGGTGAGCCGGTGCCAAGGGTAACGTTCAGAATCATGACCGGGCTGCTGGCGTACCTGCTGAGACCACGTGCTCTGCTTCTCGGAGTCTCCATGGTTTTACCGTGGGAAGGTTGTGGCCTAAAACCCTGTGCCCTGTCTCTGATGCTGCTGCTGTTTCTCCATATGGGGCACGTGGCGTTAAGAATGAAATGGGAGTCTCTTCCTCAGCTGTGACCTACTAGTGACCATCCACCAGTGGTGCCTCCATGACATCAAGCCACGACGACATTCTCAAGAGGAAATGCAAGCTTCAGCCAACACCGCCACTGGGAAAAATAAGCGTGTCAACTCCTGATTTCTCTGGGGCAGGCAGTCCAAACTTTGTGGGGTCAGACATTTTGGTGCCCCCAGACAACTCTGAAATTCAGATAAAATGAAATCAAAATTTTTTTTAAAAAGCCAGAATTTGGTTCATTGTTAATCCATTACAGCCTCACATGGCCCATGTGAATGGACCCGCCTGGGGTCATCCAGCTCAGTAGACGGGGAGGCCATGCAGCTGCGATGTGCGAGGTGCACAGGTGAGTGCAGGTCGGGTACGAAGGTGAGTGCAGGTCAGGTACGCAGGTGAGGTGCGCAGGGAAAGCTGTGCAGGTGGGGCCTTGAATGTAAGACCGTACAGGTGAGGCCATGCAGGCGAGGTGCAGTGACATCGGGGTCACAGCCGTTCTTCTGGTCCCAAAAGCATCTGAAGGATTCATTCTCTGCCGTTCTTGGCTCAGATGGGCATGTCTCTGGTCTGGCAGAAGATCACCTTTTGCAGAACTTTGCCAAGATTTGCAGTATCTGAAACTGTATATTGACAGATTTATTAAAGAAAATATTATACAGGCATGGTAAAAATTAAGCAAATGAGAAATTCTATTTTTTCTCCTTTTAGCACCTGAAGAATCCGTACTAAAATGTTAGCAAAGACAGTTTACAAAAATCTGCAAGTCTTTGGAGGATTAAAATGGAAGGGGAGAGTTGTTTTCCTTACCTGAGGACCAGAGACCTCACTAAACAATGTCTATTTTATATTTGCTTCTTGGCTATGACCCCCATGAGACTATCCTCTGTGAACACTTTATAATGACTAGAATTAGTACCCGTTCCCAAAGAGTCTGTTGCCAAATTTGGGGGATTGTTGCCACTCTGCTACATGAAAAGTAATACATCGGTGTGATTTTCAAATGACTCTGTGTCAGGTTGGGCATATTTTATACTTTGTTTTTCCATCTTTTCCTGTGAGGTTTTGGTCATCGTCATTCTCAAACACTCTTAATATTTGCCTTCACTGAAATTGCAACTATTTTTTATCTCAGATGGTTGGTTGTCTTTTGAATTTCCTTATGGTGATTTAATTTTGACATAAACATTTATAAAATTTTGTAATCAAATTTATTAACATTTTATTGCCTTTGGATTTGGAGCCATAATTAGAAGTGTAACCTCCACTGCTGTTTGAGGATTGAATCAACCCATATTTCTACATCGCTGTCTATTACTCCCGGTTTTAATTTTTAAGTTAAAATCTTTAACGTATCTGGAGTTCTTCTGCCGTATGGTGTGAGGTACAGATCACATTTTATCTTTACTCAGGCGGTAAACCCAGCACCATCTATGCGAAAATGCATCCGTTGAAAAGGACAGTGATTGGAGGGATCAACTTTACCCATGACGAACTTTCCACGGGTGCTGTATTTTGCTCCTGGGCTTTCCATTCTGAGTCGACGGGACCTGCATCCACCCGGCTGGTTCTCGTCATGAAATGCAGACGTGGAACTGAGCCCACAGGCTCCTTCTTTCTAAGAAGTATCTGTACCTAGTTTTTAATAGTGTCTAATGTCAAGAACTTTTTAATTTTAGTTAAGTATTAGTAAATTTGAAGAGGTGTCATGATTAATGGGGCCCTTTGCAACGACTTGGGGGAGAAAATTGTGAAATTACGTCATTACTTTAATGGGTTAAATTCTTCGGCTTTGGGGTGGACTTGCCAGCCACTCTCCAGTAGCTCGTCTGATACTGTGACATTTTCTAACTCTTGCTGTTAAGCAGGTTTTTAAATTCCTTGTCCTGACTGAAGTAGATAGGTAGATAGATATAGATCAATCGATCTATCTATCTATAATTTCTCCTTATAAAAGGCAAACACTATTAACTCTCATTCATTGCAGACCCAGAAACGATTTCAGATTAGGGAACAGTTGTAAAAACAGACAAAACGTATTGGAAAGGTACCGCCGCTAAAATATTACTCTGAGTAAAAGACACAGACTCGAATCTGTCTTGTGCTAATGGAGGGAGGTGCTTTCACGGGGTGGCAGTAAGGAGGGGGCACTTTCCTGCCGGGTGAAGCCCACGTGCTGTGCTGGTCTGAGCCCACGCTCATCGCCCTGCCTGTCGCCCGTCAGAGCGGGGAGGATGCTGGGAACCCCAGAGTGAAGCTGGGCACCTCCCCCAGGGAAAGCCGGGATTTATCTTCTCGGCTGGAGGGGGCCGGCTGCCCTCACGGAGCCACAGGAGGGGCTGTCCCACCAAGTGAGATTTCAGCACAGCCACTGCGGCTTCTAGGGAAATGCTTTCCTTGCTCAGCCTGTAAGAGCACGACCCCAAATGGCTGCGAACAAGTCAAATTTCGCGGAGCAGGACACGAATCTGAAAGCACATCCTTAGGAAGATTAAAGCTCCTCATAAGTCCAACTGCAGGACCCAGTTCTGACACTCCTGAGGCCATCGTCCTTTCATGAAAGCGAGCGGTTCTGAGATAGCGGGTTACGGTGCGGGTCTCCATCTTTAAGTGCTTTTTGTAATTTCTCTCTTCTTGGATTCCCTGAACACCGTGGGGATGGGCGATCCCCTGCCCAATGTTTGAAGGACATAAAACTTGACAATTAAATAAAAATGAAACAAAAATAAGCTTTTGTCCTCCAAGAAAACCTAAGTCTTGTAAAACGCACACAGGAAGATGGAGCCCGTAAGGATCGCATGTACCTGAAGGGTTTCCTTTTTCTTGGGAAGAGGGGCTTCTAGAACTTCATTATGATGACAGCTGGGAAAGTGTCCGTCAAAGGAAGCCTCCTTTGTCCCCAGGAGATGCCCCTGCCAGCCCCCCCCCCCCGGCCCCTGAGCACTCGAGCCCCCCCGCCCCGGCTCCCCTCCCAGCACCCCCCACGCCGCAGCCTGGCCCTCAGCCGGGCCCTGAGTCAGCTGCTTCTCCTGGGCTCCTTGAGGACCATCTTGGCATCTTTTCCAGATGTGCGGCTCTCTCCAGGCCAAGCCCGATTTAGCACGAAGTGAAGCATGTTGACTATTTGCCACAGTAGAAAAGTTCTTCAAATAAAAATGATTGACCTTCCTTTACCGAGCCCTCTCTCTCTTGCTCGCTCTTTAATTTGAGGGACATACAGACACACTATAAAAGTTACTGGTGGTTTTGGGTTTTCAGTCTCTGCAAGCAAAGGGAAACATGCTCCTCCCAGGGTCTGCGCAATGTGGTGAGCGGGTGCAGACTCTGCTGTTCACAGGTACTGGGGAGGCGCTTTGTGCCTAGAGGTCGCTGTGAAAGGCAGTTCACACGCACCCAGACGGGGCATTCTTGGAATATTTCATCCTCAAACTGAAGAGAAGTAATTTTTGTAATGATAGTACGTTTAAAAGCTTCTCAACTCACAAACACAGCCAAACGTTCCCTATACTCAGTCGGTTTTGGTGGGAATGAACTCACTAAAAAAGAGGCAGCGTCATTTTCTGCAGAGCTGTATTTTCCTTGGGCTCGTGACTCAGTAGGTGCAGGAGGAGTGTGCTCACGGGTCCCTCTTACGCAGCGACAGAGCACAAGGGAAGGGTGTGGGGACTCAGGGTGGCGTCCGAGGAGTGGGAGGCTCCGAGTGTGCCCCCCTGACCACCGAGGGCCCGGGCCAAGCCTGTGCTGGCTCCTGCAGCAGCCCTGGAAAGCCAAAGCTTTGGGTTCTCTTTATAAACAGGGGTAGGGTTGGCCACACTTATCGACAGTGTCTGGTCCCCAGCCAATTCGGAGAAGTTTATGCATGCCTGGACCATTAAAAAAAAATGTTCAGAGGGTCTGACTTTGTTAGCATGGCCAAATGATCTGTTTTTAATGTAAATATTTTGGCTCCATTGGAAGTTAGCAAATCAAAGATTCTGCTATTCCTTCATTTTAATTTCTTTTGGACGATACTTTGAAACACGCCTGTTAGACCAGCCTTGCACAACCGCGTCCGGTCACGTGGCCCCTTTGGGAATCGGTGTTGTTGGGGCAGCCTGTTGGGCTGGCTAAGGTTTGCAGCCTGAGATGTGGTTGTGGGAGGGGGGCATCAGCAACCCAGGAGAGGGACTTCCACACGGTGAGGTGGCCCAACGATTACAACCTTTCCCAGCTCAGAAGGGCGATGTTGGGGGGCGGAGAGGGAGAGAAACACATTTACTGATTGTAGAAATCAGACTTCCAGTCATTGGTTTTCCTGGTTGGGGTGTGTTTGCGGTGTTGGAGGGGAGTGGCTGTGCCTTCCTTCAGGTGTGCAGACCATGGAACCACACCCAGGTAGGGCTTGGGGTCAGGAATCCTGGGTGGGCAAGGATGGGAGAGCGCCTACAGGGGCCACGGGAGAGGCAGAGCGGGGCCGAGGGTCTGCAGCCGAGCCCACGGCCCAGGCGGGCGGGAGGGCAGGGGTGCAGCAGTGCCCTGCTCTGCGGCCAGCCTCCGTGTTCCAAGGCCCCAAACAACACAAATCCCCAGCTGTTTAGCCGGCTTAGGGCTACACCTTCTGAACGGCGACCTCCGCCCCCATGGCCCGTTATTATAACTTCTCGTGAACAGTTACACCGTCCTCTGCGAGAATCCGGCTTCGTAAATGGTTGCGGTTGCTAATCCTTGTAAATGATGGCTCATGTTAACTCTAGGATTTAATGGTATCATGTTGCTTTAAGTACACTTATATTAAAAAAAAAAAAAAGAACAACAGCAAATGACTGATTACAACAGTGACGTTTAGTCTCGTTTTAAATGAACTTTATTAAGTTACAAAGAAAGGGAGTCTGTCTGAGGGAAACAGCAAAGAACACACAGGACGGCCCTGCCGTCCAGAGTGCCACAGTGTGGGGAGGCCTGGGCTTGGCAGCTGCCACGGCTGGGAGGTACCCAGACACCCCCTCCCCTAGAGCAGGAGGGGACCCAGCGGGCTGGGGTCCTCGGGTGCTGTCTGTAGTGTGTGCTAATGGCTCCACCATCTCCCAAACATGGTTCAGGTACGAAATCCCGCACCACCTCGTGTTTGGTTCGTGGAGAAGATGTGTCTTCACTGGCACGTGTCTGCAAGCCTGGGGCAAGCCCCCGTCCCCGCCCAGGACGTCCCCTAGGTCTTCGGTGTAACTCACGTGACCCTATGGATGTCTTTCTTGGAAAGCTGTATTTTCCTTGGAAGGAGCCCATGCGTGGAGAGGCCCTTTGCCGGTGGGATTTGATACTGCTGTTTTGAGCGGAGAGCTGTGGGGTTGTGGAGGCTCCTGTGGACCGTGAGTGACTACTGGCTTGGGAGGCCTGGCCCTACGGTTGCCCGGAATTGCCCTGGAAAATTCCTGAGGCCGGCCATGCAGTTTTCTCTCCGTTCTTGCCCATAAACTCTGCCCTGTTAGGACTCACTCCAAACACACGCTGATTTTTATGAAAACGTCCTTTGCATGTATTCCGCCCTCGGCCGTTCAGAACAGGAGAGTAACAACAAGAAGACAAGATTCAACTATTACAAAAAAAAAAAATCAAAACTTCCCAGCACTGTGTTTAGGAGCAGGCATTCTGCATAACTTGAGCGGACATGGAGAGATCCGTCCGATAACTCGGACCGAATTCCCCGGGCGGGGGCCCGAGGCACCCCGCGAGTCACGGGCTTCTCCACCCTGCAGGGCTCCGGCCACCCCGAGCCGCAGCCCGGGGCCAACGGCCTGTGGCCTCTGGCTGCCTCAGAAGCCCCTCTCAATGGGTGAGGGTCCAGGGGGCTCCCCGCCGGCAGGTCCCCAGGCAGCGACCTGCTCCTTAGTTTACAAATGGTGAAACTAAAAAGCAATTTAGCTAAACAGTGAATGAAATCTGACGCGACGAATTTCTGCCCGTCGCTTTGGAATTTGTCTATACTGATGTTATTTATAGATGCCAAATACATATCATCAAAGACACTGGTTTTAATCATTTTTATGGAGGCCTGAATGTCACACATAACACTATTTTTATAAGAAAAAAATCCCCCAGCCGGTGCAGCTCAAACCAGGTTCTGGAATATAAAGGAGAAAATGGAAACATTATCCTCCTTACTTTATTATTATTATTATTATTTTATTTTCTAGTGCTCCAGACTCCTTCCCAGTTCGGGCCAGTATCACGGACAGAAGCACCATGGCGTTTACTCAGGAAGATGCTGAGTTTTCAGTGAAGGCAAAAATTAGAAAAACTCCGTCGGCTCCACAATTTCTTCTTGTGAAACCAATGAAAATGTAAATGGGCTGTGGGCTTTTGTGTGGAAATTCTCTCCAGCTTTATCGCTCCTCTCCTCCCACCCTTACCCTGGAATCCAATTAGTTCGGCAGGGACGGCCCAGGGCGGAGAGGGGCCGCCGAGGGGAGGCCACTGTTCTTCCCTCAGCTTCCAGGACGCCACCCTGGGGAAGCGTTCCTCTCCTTTTCCATATTCCAGACAGAATGATTAGCCTTAAAATTGCAGTGGAAAAGGGCTCATGCCCACTTAGGAGCTAACTTGGGACGAGCAGAAATGAAGACTCCATAAATTTGAGCCCCTGGGGTCCTGGCTGAACGGCCTTGCTCTGTTTTAGAGCCTTGTTCGTGCTGGATTGGATCGTGGTGTGCAACAGAAAATGACTCTCTCCCTGAGTTTCGGACCCTGGGAGCTGTTTCTTGGGGGGACGGTGGTTCCCATGGCTTCCAGCGTGGGACCTTGCGGGCCCCCAGACCCCGGTGCTGTCTGCAGGACAGCGCTCTGGGCTGCCGGGCCCCCTGCCCCAGGCAGTGTTGACACGATCTTTATCTCCAACAATCACTATCAGAACCTTCCCTGAGCTCCCCACTTGCAAAACAACACCTGGGAAAGCTTCTTCCACAAACCTGTTTCACCTTTTCCCTCCCTCCCCGCGGTGACAGCTGAAGATTTAGTTTTCACACTGTGCCGGCACCTGGGCTGATGCTGTCCCAGAGAAGCGCCTGGAGGAGGGTTAGAGCGAGGAGCACAGCTCATTAAGCAGGAACTTCACCCCAAGAGCAAACGAGTGTTTCGCCTAATAACATTCTAGGGAACAGTTAAGTCTGACGGGGCAGTCCTTGGGCGAGGCTCAGATGGTGGGTGAGAAGCCAGCTGTCCAGCTGCCCTCCGGCCCGGGCCCGCATCCTCGCCAGGGCTGCCACCCCCAGGAAGAGGGGGCCGGCCTGGGAGGACATCCGCGTGCGAACCACTCAGTGAACCGGTGGCTGCCTTCTCCTCCTTTAGGATCCGGGCTCCACTCCGTGCTCCTAAAGAGGCCGTTGGGGTAACAATGAGAGAAGCCAGTGGCCTGCGGGAGTTGGTGGCCCCGTGCGGACCTGGGGTGTCGCAAATTCCCTTCCTGGCCCCTGGGGAGGCCACGCACCTCACGCGGTGTGGTAGTTTTGTGATGAACTCGGGCTTATTGGAAAGATGTCATCTCTGGTCCCCATTAGTAAGGAGCCGTCAGGAGTGCACTCCGTGCTCCTGGGCTGGGGCCAGTCCTGTGTCTTCTTCCATTCGGAGCTGTGACTCCCTTGTGACACTCCAGAGCCATCAGACTGCGTTTAATGGGCGGTTCCTTTTCTTCTCTTCTCTTCTCTTCTCTTCTCTTCTCTTCTCTTCTCTTCTCTTCCTCTTTCTCGTTTTCTTTCTTTCTCTCTCTCTTTCTTTCTTTTCTCTCTCTCTCTCCCTCCCTCCGTTCCCCCTCTCTCCCCTCCTTCCTTTTCTTTCTGTCACTAAGATGCGGCTCTGACTCTGAGAGGCCGTGCCAGGGCAAGGATCACTGCACTGGACTGTCTGCAGCTGGCCCAGCCGCGGTCCCTGGGACCTGGCCCGCGGAGGGTGCGTGCCTCTTCACTTGTGGGCGCAGCAGGCCGCCCTTCCCATCTCTGGGGCGGTGGGTGGGGCTGCCGAGCAGAACAGCTGATGGCCAGCGACTTCAAAGTAAGACCTTATTCCCACTCGGATGAAAGAGCATCTTTTTATAGGCTGTTCGAAAGAATTTTCCATAATTATAACAAGTACAGAATCAATGAAGCAGAGGGAAATGGAATTTTAGTCCAATAAATCAGTTCATTTTTTCTCCCATCTGTCTTCCATGTGAGTGACTTCATGGGAGGAGTCCTGCGTGCCGAGACCCCCAGGGATGGCATCTTTGTCACAGCCTAGGTGGGGGCACGCGTCCCTTGGGGGTCTCAGGAAATTCTCTGGGAGCGTTGGAGGACTGAAGGACGCCGAGATGGAGAGCGCTGCAGGGAGCCCAGCAGGGGACGTGGGGCACCCATGGCCGACGGACCGGAGCCCCTCAGGAAGCCCAGCTCTGCCAGGCGGTCCCACCTCCCTGCTTTCCAGTTTTACTCACCCCCAAAACAGAAAAACATCAAGCCTTCTCCAGGGCTTTTGGAGCCTCAACGAGGAGCTCTTGGTAGAAGCATCTAGAATAGTAGATGAGTCACTAAATTCTCAGAAGTGGTAGTTTCTCTCTTTGCACTGGAAATTTTATGAAACAGCCCAAAAGGCCCTATAAAAACTGAGCCGAAACCAAGCAAATGTAGATCTGACTTTTATTTAAAGACCAGAGGGCTGCGTCAGACTCCGGACACTTGGGGATCATCTTCGGTGAAGCACAGAGGACAACAATTAGGTAATTTTATTTGCAATAGAGGGTTCACTTGAAGCCCCAGGCGTTCGGTGAACATTATACCGTTGGGGGCAGATAGGAGGACGCTCCCTCCACCCTCCCTCAGGAGACCCCCTGCTCCTTCCAAGAGAACACATCGCAAAGACGAGAGCTGGGCAGACGGGAGCCGCCCCTGGGTCCCTCTCCCCTGGGTCCCTCTCCCCTGGGTCCCACGGCAGACGAGGGAGCCCCGTGGAGCCCTATTCGGGACCGGCCTTGTTCCCCTCTGCTTCATCAGGCTGTGCGTGCGCACCCACCAGCGCCCGGGACTCGGACAGTGTGTCTACCCAGGTGACGGGCGGGCGGATGGGGCCGTCATTTAGGCTCTGAGCTCAGTGAACGAGCGAGCCGCCCTCGCACACCTGCGGCAGGGGCCCCGTCCGCCAGGCACTGCCTCCGAGTTGTGGACGGCAGCCGCACGCTCTTTTTGGCCACGTGTCCCGGCTCCTTGGCGGGTCCAGGATCCCTTCTCCGCACTCTGAACTCCTCCTGGCCAGCAGAACGGCTTCTTCCCGGCCTGGCCTCTGGTGCTTCTGATCTCCCGGCGGAGGGGCAGGGGCGGGGCTGCTCAGGGCCAAGCAGAGGGTCCCCCACTCTGAAAGGGCATCAGGACGGAGAAGCGGTGAGCCCGGACGGGAAGCCGCCCCGGGGTAGGATCAGCTCGGCTGCCTCCGGCCTTCCCGTGCCCAGCACCCGGGGCTGGGGGCAAGCACTGCGTCCCCGGGGGGAGCTCCGTGGCATTTTCCGCTCTTTTCAGACAAATGAAATTAGCACATGCACTGAGCACGACAACCAAGTGAAGTCAGTTCCTGAACATCCGCTCCTATCGCGTCTGCACGCGTGGCGGGAACCGGAGTTCCCCGTCCCATCTCAGCGCCGCCGTTTCCTGGCTGGTGGCAGCACCTGAGTTGCCGGCGGGACGTGTGCCCGTGGCTGGCCCGGGCTCTGAGGACCGGACGGCACGACGCTGGAGAAGCAGGCTGTCCCTCCGCTAGTCCGCCTGTGTCTGCGGTCTTCTCAAGGGCCTGGAGTAGCTACCCCCTTCTCCTTGGGAATAACCCAAATGCTTGTCAAGCGGGTGTTGGGGGCGATTCCGGAGGCAGCGAGACGCAGGCCTGAAGCGTGCAGCTCCTCCGCGCTGCATGGTGGGGACGAGGACCCAGACTCTTCGTCCGAAACGGACGTGCACAGAAAGATGAGCTTCAAAAAGGAAATGAGTCAGAGGCTCGGGGTTGGGAAGGTTCCCAGCAGCCGGCAGCGGACGGGGGTGCTAACGGCCCCCAGGAAGGCTGGTAAAGCGTGGGACGCAGTTGGCGCAGCCTTTGCCAACGGCTTCCAACAGGTCTTGTTTGCACAGACTCACACCCTCCGAATTCTGCTTCGATGAAGCACCCGCCCGGGCCGAGACTCGCAGCCCGTCTGCCGGAGCTCCCCGTCTCGTGGGACAGTTGCTCGCAGTAATGGGTCAGCCAGCGCCTCGGAAGTCCTGGCAGGAGGGGTTGCCCTTTCTGTTTTTGTAGACGCTCAGAAAGGGGAGGTTACCACTAATCAGACTGTCAGAAATAATAACATTACGATTTCTTTGCTGGCTCAGGATTCTCGCTGGGCCTCCCTTTGCCTCTTCTGTACTCGTTCTCCCCAGACCCTCAGCAGATCACAAGGAGGATGTCCCAGGTCCCCTTGCAGATTTCCGGACGGCTCTCGGCACCAGCCCTCTCCCTCCAAGCTGCAGGTGCGCAGGTATGGCCTTCCCACTTCTTTCCCAGACAGGCACTTTTCTAGAACGTGTCCTCTGATGTGCTACCTATTTAGTTCCTCTTTTCAACCCTGTTTAAAGGTACTTTTTTCTCACTCTGTCCAGAAAACTGAAGCAAAATTCTGTCGTCACTGTCTTCTTTCATCTGCTTTCTGGGAAGGAGTGATTACCTCCGAGGGAAGATTCTTCAATCCTGTGGCTTAAACTATTAAAAAAAAAAAAAAAAAAGAGGAGACGCCCCCCTCTCGATATTCTACAGAATCATAAAAGGTGGTTTTATTCTTTCAAAAATCACCTAGTGTGACTGAAAAGGCCCAGGGGCTTTGGTGAGCATAAGGAGTCATCTCTAAAACAATAGAGCGATTAATTCCATGCAGTTTCCTGGTTCTCAGTGAGGTAATCGGCCCTCTAGGCCAGCAAACACGCCCGTATAAATCTAGGCACTTGCCGGTTGTCCTGGCCTGAATCCCTCCCTCTTCTCACCCCCACATGTGAAAACTGTTTTTAGATGCAGTGGCATCCACTGTTGGATCAGCTTTTGGTGACCGTCCTCATCTCAGATGTTCTTATGGCTCATGTGCTGGAAACATGGTCTCCAGTTGTTTTTTTGTTTGTTTGTTTTGTTTTGTTTTTGGCCCGTAACGCATTGGCTTCTCCCTACATAGATTTGAATAAAATGTGGATCTAATTATATCACTTGAAAGCAAGAGCTCCTTAAAATAAAACCTCTGCAGAACACAAATTACTTATCATATCCTATTAATGTGATATCCCAACTAACCAGCAGGATAGCAGATTTCTCCTGCACACTCCTTAAACGCTGTCCCTAAATCATACCAGGGTTTCTTGGGGTGTGTGTGGAAAAGCACATGGCGTGAAGGGCGGGAACAGGAGTGGAACGTCTCTTATCCTGGTTTCGGAATGCAACTTTTGGAAAAATCACGATTTGCAAAAAAGTTCCTCACCACACTTTGTATTTAATTAATTAAAAAGACGTGGGGAAGTGCCTAAAACCATAGGTCACGACCAGGTGGCACTGAGTAAAGAAGTTGTGCTGAATATCATTGGGAAAAAAGGTGGAGTAAGACAGGTTTTTCCGTTTTGAAAATTAGGTCCTTTTACTTTGTGGCCTTCTTCTGATTTGGTGGCTCTTGCAACACTGGACTGTTCTCCTTAAAGACACACATGGGACGCCCCTCCCCTGCCCCGCTGAGGTCAGGCAGGTACAGGACACTTGCACTGGCCACGGAAATTCGAGCAGAAGTGACGTGAGCTGCTTCCAGGTGGACCTTCTGAGCGCGCCCGTGATAAGCCATGCCCTGCCTTCCTGGCCTCAAAGGGAGCTTGGACAGTGACAGAGCCCCCGGGGCCTGGGCCGCTGAGAGCCTCCCCCTGCCCCACCATGCACACGTGCAGTGAGAAGGAGCAGGAGACGGCACTTTGTCCTTCGATCTATGAAGGTTTCAGGGCTGAGAGCTACAATCATCGTCACCTCACGCTGCCGTTCCACTTGGTGTAATGACTGGTGTGTCTCTCCCAGGACAAGCGGCGACCAGGGAGCTTCATGAGTCTGAGCTGAAACCCTTTTGCATTTCTGTTTGAAATATCCCTAAAGGCTTCGCTACATCAAGTCCATAGGTTAGCACCCGATCATGTCTTCTTGGGTTTCTCACGAGACCTCTCAGGAGCAAAGGTCCCAGGCAGATGTGCACCTACAGTTGGAGGGGGACTCGAATATCCATGGGGATACAAACTGACGGGTCCACATTCCACGCGGACACTGCGCTGTGCTTGCTGCCATGGCCTCAGGGCTCAGTGGAACAATGGTGGCCAATACCTTGGGAGGACTAACCCGTATACACAAAGGGAAACATTTTACACATTT
Organism: Lontra canadensis; assembly: GCF_010015895.1. Taxonomy (NCBI): domain Eukaryota; kingdom Metazoa; phylum Chordata; class Mammalia; order Carnivora; family Mustelidae; genus Lontra; species Lontra canadensis. Next base: position 1,657,297 of record NW_022631016.1, on the reverse strand, counting down.
TGAAGAAACCTAGTCATAGGCGGGTCATAAAGTTAAGGACAAACCCTAAGAGAGTTAATATTTGAGCAATGATTTCATGGTGAATTCTTCCTTTCATCCTGACCAACACCTACTGGTTTTCAACGACCTCAGGTAAAATTCTTGAGCCTCCTCAGCCTTGGTGGGAAAGACAGGGAGGCCTTTGTTTGTTGGGGGCCATTATCGTCTGTGTCTTGAAGGAAGGTCTACAGCCTCTGCGTGGATCCTGAGCGATCCCAGAGGCAGTCAGCTCAGGGAGGAGGTGGAGGATGGAGCAGGGGACTTTGAGTCTACCGAGGGGTTCCCCAGCCTCTCACTCTCCGTGGCCTAGCACCCAGGAAGAGTGGTTCTAGCAAAAGAATTTTTAATATCAACTGGTTCCTTTTATTCTCCTCGATATCTTCTTTTTTGTGCTGGATGAAAGGAAAGGACTGGGAGGCTGGTGAGCAGGAGCCCACGGACATCAGGGAGGGGCACTGCCTGATCGGCAGGAGGACCTTCATGGGTGGCGGCGGCCCATGACTGGGGGGCAGCCAAAGGATGTCCAAGACTGGACGGCCGCAAGTGTGCTGTCGTCTCTTCAGGAAGTGACCAGAATTTTGGGAAATAGTACAGCGTGAGTTACAAAGACTCATACAAAGAAGTCTGGGGAAAAGACCAAACTTCCGTGAGACTGACTCATCCTCCCCTGTTGGCCATCAGAATGTTAGGGAAGACACAGAATATGAAGAAAGCCCGTCCCAGTTCTTGGGAAAAATGTCAACCAAAACCATCGAAGCATTCTGCGGCCTTTCCGTCTCCATGTGCAAAGACGCACCAGCCCAAACGAACCTGAGAAGGGAAGAAGGCACCATGCTCCTTCCTCACCCTCTGGTCTAGGCCAAGAAACCCGGGGAAAGTTATGAAGCCCAGAACTGATTAGTCACACCATTCTGAGGAAACCCCAAATTCCATGTTCTACATCTTCCCTTCGACTCACCCTCTCCCTGCCCTGGGGCTCTAACACCCTGCACAGAAGAGCCACTGAGGCAGGGATGGGGATGAGGGCTGGAGGGACACTGTAAAGGTTAGGTTTGGATAAGCCTTGAGTTTCCAGATGAATGGCTGCAAGGGAAGAGACCACAGAATGTTCTATCACAGGAATCGGGAAAGAATGTTAGATTGCCTCTTTTTAAGACATTTTATTTATTTGAGAGAGAGAGCATGAGTGTAGGGATGTAGTGGCAGAAAGAGAGGGAGAAGCAGACTCTCCATGGAGCAGGGAGCCTGATGCAGGGCTCCATCCCAGGACCCCAGGATCATGACCTGAGTTGAAGGCAGACACGTAATTGGCTGAGCCACCCAGGCCTCCCCGCCCCCTTTATATGGTAGGCAGCAAAGCAAGGTGTACTGGGTGATAGTGAAGTTTATTGAATGATAGAGTACAAATCCCACCCCCCCCCAGAGGGAGAGGACACAAGGGGGTTGCCCAGATTGCCTCTTAATATTCTTTTCTTTTTATTTTTCTCTTTTAATTTATTTTTTTAAATTTAAATTCAGTTAATTAACATATAGGGTGTTATGCATTCTAGAGGTAGAGTTTAGTGATTCATCTGTTGTATATAAGACCCAACGCTCATTCCATCATGTGCCCTCCATAATGCCCATCACCCAGTTACTATCCCCCCACTCCCCTCCAGCAACCCTCAGTCTGTTTCCTGGAATTAAGAGTCTCTTATGGTTTGCCTCCCTCTCTGATTTCATCTTGTTTTATTTTTCCCTCCCTTCCCCTATGATCCTCTGCTTTCTTTCTTAAATTTCACATATGCATGAAACCATATAATTATCTCTCTCTGACTGACTTATTTCGCTCAGCATAAACCTCTAGTCCATCCACATCATTGCGAATGGTTCAGATTACATCCTTTTTGGTGGCTGAGTAATATTCCACAATAGATCTATACCACGTCCTCTTTGCTCATCTGTCGATGGACATCTGGGCTCCTTCCACAGTCTGGCTATTGCGGACGTCGCTGCTATAAACATTGGGGTGCAGGTGCCCCTTCGGATCACTACGTCATCTTTGAAATAAATACCCAGTAGTGCAACAACTGAGTTATAAGGTAGCTTATTTTCAACTTTTTGAGGACCCTCCACACTGTTTTCCAGATGGGCTGCACCAGCTTGCATTCCCACTAACAGTGCAGGAGGGTTCCCCTTTCTCTGCATCCTCGCCAGCATCTGTCGTTTCCTGACTTGTTAATTTTAACCGTCCTGACTAGGGTGAGGTGGTACCTCGTTGTGGTTTTGATTTCAATTTCCATCATGCCCAGTAATGTTGAACATTTTTTTCATGGGTCTGTTGGCCATTTGTTATCTTCTTTGGAGAAATGTCTGTTCATATCTTTTTCCCATTTCTTGAATGAATTATTTGGTTTTGGGGTGTTGAGTTTGGTAAGTTTTTTACAGATTTTGGATACCAGCCCTTTATCTGAAATGTCGTTTGCAAATATCTTCTCCCCTTTGGTCAGTTGTCTTCTGGTTTTGTCAACTGTTTCCTTTGTTGTGCAAAAGCTTTTTGTCTTGATGAAGTCCCAATAGTTCATTTTTGTCTTTGCTTCCTTTGCCTTCGGAGACATGTCTTGAAAGAAGTTGCTGCGGCCAAAATCACGTATGTTGCTTCCTGTGTTCTCCTCTAGGATTTTGATGGATTCCTCCCTCATATTTAGCTCTTTCATCCATTTTGAGTTTATTTTTCAGTGTGGTGTAAGAAAGTGGTCCGATTTCATTGTACTGCACGTTGCCTATTAACACACTTAAAGAAATGCAAGAACGCACAGTCCCTGGGAAATAGGAGAGCATTCCTTGAGAAAAGGCAGAGATTAAAAGAAGAAGACCACACAGGAGGCCATTAAGGACACCTAATGTTGGCATTAAGAGAAGCAGATGAGTTAGAAATACTAAAACTTTAATAGGAAACACATCTACTGCATTTGATAAAACCAGAATGAGTTTTCCACCATGAAACATTGAATCATTATTCTGAAAGACATATTTGAGAATATCTGTAAGAAGGTAGATAAATGGGGGCACCTGGGTGGCTCAGTCGGTTAAGTGGCTGCCTTCTGCTCAAGTCATGATCCCAGGGTCCTGGTATTGAACCCCACAAAGGGCTCCTTACTCGGTGGGGAACCTGCTTCTCTCTCTGCCTCTGTCACTCTGTCTGCTTGTGCTTGTTCTCTCTCTCTGACAAATAAATAAATAAAATCTTTTAAAAACAGGAAAAAAAGAAGGTAGATTAATGGATGAGAATAAAATAATTTAAAAAAAAGAACATAATATATCTGGAGAGCAGAGGCCAACCTAAGGGCCTGAGCTTTCTTAAGGAAGAATTAAAAAAAAAAAAAGCATTAACAATTAAGACCACAATGAAAAAAAGAAAAACAACTTTTTGAAAAGGAAAGAGAAAGTTACACGGACTCCATGGCTTCTAGTGTTCTAGGCAAAGTAGACAGCAGCCCGTGTAGAAACATCCACGTCTACACAGACTGGTGATTTTTTTGTTTTGTTTTGTTTTGAAGTCCAAAGATTTAAAACTCGGTTTACAAGCATTTATGAGGAAGAGTAGGAAGTTGCCTTAGCTGTGTGTTTCCATCCAGTCATCCCGGCTGATGGGAGACCGTGAAGCCTCTAGGCCAGGAACACAGCTCCCTGCTCCTCTAAAATTCCTTCTCCTACACATTGCCTTTCATGCTGGAAAATCCCCCAAGAGGAAAGACTCGGAAAGTGTACTCCTCGCACAGCCTTCATGAAAAGAAAGTACTCCCAGGTATTCTGTACCCATTAGATGTGGAGGCTGTGGGTAAAGTTAAGAATAAGAAAGTCGAGCTGCAAGATGACTCCGATTGAGGCCAAAGTCAGATCAGCTAGAGATGCCTGACGTTGTGCATTCGTCTTGAAAACCAAGTGCCCGTTGCACAGGACAAAGAATTTCAGGGGAAATATTACTTTGGTTCATTTTTGCTCACTAGTGTTTACATATTGTTGATATTTTTGCTTTCCCTGATTTTAAATGGGAAGAATGAACATAATTTTTCTAATAAGTAAGAATAGGAAGACACAATGACCAATTTTGTACTTAAGTAGTACATGACGACATTCATCACTTGGGAATATGGTTTCTCCATGCCCTAAGAATTTATCTGAACAGCAGAGTCTGTCTGTCCGTCTGTCTGTCAGATCCCAAATGAGCCTACTTAAATGCTGTTGATAAGTGCATTTCAGAGCTGGGAAGATAGAAGGACTAGCCAGCGGGGATGCTTGCTGGATCCTAGTCAACAAAGGAGCACGTGCGTCGCGCTCCGGGAAAGCTCTGCGGGCCGAAGCAGGACCCCGCTGCCCCGTCCAACTTTCTAGCAAATCATCAAGTAACTACGAGTCGATCCATTTGTGGGTTATTGGTGATCATTATTAGGGGTGTGATGTTTTTAAGGAGAGCCCCCCACCTTCATGCACTTCTAACATAGTTGGGGGAGCAAGCGCTCGACGTAGGAAGTTTTAGATAAAAGATAACCTGGAGATAGTGTGTCCACGAGACACATGATTGTCTGGGCTTAGTTGTCACAGAAGCGCTTGGACACGCATGTCTGTGTTTTCTGAGGAGGCAGAAAGCAGGCCCGGGTGTCAACCTGGTCTGAGAAGGTGAGGGCTTCAGTGGGAGGAAGGGATGGCTTCGCCAGGGGAAGGGCTGGAGCGAGCCGAGGCGTGGGTAGGAGGAAAAGGCTTGGGCGGTCAGTGGGGCCGGCGTGGCGGGCGCGTGAGCCGCTGCAGACCCCTCTGGCCGGGCCCCAGAAGCCAGATGCCGGGGACCTTGCACGAGAGGTTGTGCGTGTCCCGATCTAGTTCTGCGGCTGGAGGCCACTGATGGTGCTCAGATGGTGAGTCACTTGCTTACAGCACATTTTATTTGCTTCTAGATTTATTTTACTTTATTTTTAAAGACGCACAAAGAGAAGTCTTCATGGTAATAAATGAAACTGCTTGGAGACAGGAAAAGGAAGCTTTCGGCCTCCCCACCCACCCACGCCCCTGCCAGCAGCCCCTGGTGCCCACCGTGTCACACCTCCCGCCTGCTCGGCTCGGCGTGGGGCGTCTTCACCAGCGGAGCTGTTTTCCTCCCCAAACTGGAATGTAAATGCATGACTCCAAGAGTCCTTTTTTCACACAAAACATGTGCCTCCCAATACGTACAGACTTGAGATTGTATTAACAAGGCTGCATTAAAATTCATAGTATCTCTACGCCACTACCGCTTAGCACGTGAGTTGGTTCTCTACGAGCGTCTCTGGGCAGGTGTCAGGGCAGAGCTGTGCTTCCGTCTATAAAAAGTAAAGTTTCCTTAATGAGAATGCTGGATAACATGGAAGGTAGCTCTTAACTGTACCCTCAGAAGCCTGTGGGAATTTCAAGACAAGAAGTTGCAGTGACTCACAGGGGAAAGGCTTGGGGTCAACCTCAGAATTCCCGTCCGCAGAGTGGAGGCTGGAGGCAGAGGGATCGGAGCAGAGGATGGCGAGTAAGAATTCTGTATCCTTTGTGGAGACTTTGCTCATCTTTCAGGACCAATGGGAATGATTTTGAACGTGTGAGACTATCTAGAGCATAGCACTACGTTTGCTATGTAAGGAGACAGTCAGGAAGTCATTGGCCAAAGGACAATTGAACCAAGAATTCCGAGCTAGGAAAAGACACAGAGGTGGGGAGAGAGAGGCTCACAGTCAGCCCGGGGCACGTGAAATGACACTGGAGTGCACGGTGGTGTCTATAACACACGCGTTAGCCAAGGATGCTGGGAAAACACAGACTTCATGGAAAAGCAAATTACAGAGTGAAATTAAATCTTCCAATGTCTCAGCAGAACCGGGAGTGTGGAGGATGGATGGATTTGGGGAGGTAAAATCTTTCTAAATGACTCACTGAGATGACAGGAAGGAGAAGGTGGTCAGGTTAACCAGGTGTGGGCTTTACTCTCTTGTGGGGCTATAAACCCAAGGGTGGTTGTTACCGTATGGGCACAAGAGGGACAGGAACTCTACCGAGATAGCAACGTGGGCAGACAGAAGAGCAGTGGCGGAGCCCCAGACTGCGGGTGGGACGCACGGGCTGGGACAGGTGAAGACCGTCCCGTCAGCGGCCAAGCTCACCACCAGTGCAGTCAAGAGCTGCCTCCAAATCCAGGAAGGGCGGGGCCAGACAGTAAGCAAAACCCACTCTGCTCTTGGTAACAAAGTCCTCCAAGTCAAGTGACAACGGAAGACTGACAATAAAGGTATGGTAGGTCTAGTTTTAACTTTTAGAGGAAACTCCATACTGTTCTAGGACCCAGCAGTTGCACTACTGGGTATTTACCCAGAGATACAAACGTAGTGATCTGAAAGGGTGCCTGCACCCCAGTGTTCCGAGCAGCGATGTCCACAGTAGCCGAACTGTGGAAGGAGCCGAGATGCCCTTCAGCAGACGAACGGGTAAAGATGCGGTCCGTGTACACTGTGGAACATCACTCGGCCATCAGAAAGGATGAACACCCACCGTTTGCATCAACATGGATGGGACTGGAGGGATGATGCTCAGTGAGATGAGTCAATCAGAGAGAGACGATCATATGGTGTCACTCGTATGTGGATCACAAGGAACAGCGCAGAGGATCGTGGGGGAAGGGAGGGAAAACGGAATGGGGAGAAATCAGAGAGGGAGACACACCGTGAGAGACTCTTAACTCCAGGAAGCAAACTGAGGGCTGCTGGAGGGGAGATGGGGGAGATGGGGTGACTGGGGGAGGACATTACGGAGGGCACGTGATATGGTGAGCACCGGGTGTTCTAGGCAACTGACCAATCCCTGACCTTGACCTCTGAAACTAATAATACACTGTATGTTAACTACATTGAATTTAAATTAAACATTTTAAGAGAAGAAAGAGAAGAGAAGAAATACATGGGCCAGTACCTACCAGTGACGTCAAACCTAATCCACACAAAAGTAGAAATACTGGTACCGAACACGAAATACAACCCCCAGGCTCTGTGAAGACCAGTGTCATCCAGTGAGGGAGTCCCAGCACTGGGTTTTTCTTTCTAGAGCTGTGGGGAGGGGCAGAGGGAGAGAGAGAATCTCAAGCAGACTCCCGGCTCAGCACAGAGCCCCTTGTGGGCCTTGATCTCATGACCCCGAGATGCTGACCTGAGCTGAAATCAGGAGACAGACGCTTAACCACCCAGGCGCCCCCGAAGTCATGGCATGCTTAAAAGTATTTTCAACAAACAATGCAGAAGTGTGTGTGTGTGTGTGTGAGTGTGTGTGTGTGTAGGAGACTCAAATATAATTTCTTCATACTTTGACAAATCGAGCAGAGCAGTGGTTCTCATTATCACTCCTCTATGAGCCTTTTCCCACCTACATACATTTTAATGCAGCAGACAGACAACGTATCTGTTGATGGGTGGCAGGTTTATCTGTGTTTTATATATACAAAGAGTAAGAGTGCTTTTCCCCCTTTGGGGCAACATCGTTCCCATTGAAAATGCTACATTTTTAAAATAAGTGAAAACATGGGGTTATGTGCATAGCAGGACAGATGGGATCCTTCATGGAGGGGCCAGGAACTCTGGACCCCCAGGGGCGGTACGTGCAGCCGTCGAAAGGAGACGGTCTCGGCTACAGGGTCCTCGGCACCTAAGGAGGAAAGCGTGCCCGGGACAGCACGGCCACGTGTAGTCAGAGCTTCCTGAGCCTCTCCTCCAGGAAGGACTCCATGGTTAACATATTTGAGAAACCGACTTAAAGCAGATTAAACTGGACACTACGGGAAGACTCTAGTCTATAATGTGTTAATTTGCTCGTGAAGCCAAAGAGGAGACAGGACAAGCCCAGAGTCATAAACCAGCAGAGCCATGAACTTGGGATTTCTATCGCCGTCTCAGGGACGGCCACTGAGCAGCACACGTGGGAGCCGCTGCCCTCCTGGCGATCGTCCTCACTGCTTCCGGCAGGAGAACCCGGCCAAGCAAGGATGAAATCGAAGAGACAGGTCCCTGTCTTTGCCCTTGACCTCCTTTCCCCCCTCCTTCCTTACTCTTTTTGTTCTGAACCAGATTTTCAAAATAAGAAAATTAGAAACAAAAAGGCAGCATTTTTACAAAAAGATTTTATTTATTTATTTGACAGACAGAGAGATCACAAGTAGGCAGAGAGGCAGGCAGAGGGCGGGGGAAGCAGGCTCCCTGTTGAGCAGAGAACTCGATGCGGGGCTCGATCCCAGGACCCCGAGATCATGACCTGAGCCGAAGGCAGCAGCTTAATTCACTGAGCCACCCAGGCGCCCCAAAAGGCAGCATTTAAAGAAATCACCTATGAGGTCGTTGGCCTGTCTGCTCAGTCCTTCCAGAGCCTTCCGGCAGTGCGGTTCCATGCCAGGTCTGCCGTGGGCTATGCACCGACCCCGAGCGCCACGTGGCCTGCAGGTGGAGACCGGTGTGGCCTCTGCCCTCGGCTCCAAGAGCCCATCCTGGAGTACGACACTGACTGGGACATGGCACAGGTGAGGAAAGAGTGTCACCGAGGCAGCACCGTGCTGCGTAACGTGCAGAAGTGATCACAGCAGCTGTCCTGTCGATCCCTCTGTGCCGTCAGCTCGCACGAAGAACGGTGCATGTTCCAGGTGTGATGGATGGAACCTGTGAAGACTGTTCTGCATGTTCGAAGGTGTCTGATCTTGTTATGTTTTAGAGGAAAACGGTGCCATCTCCTTGTGGCCTGATGGTGATTTGGAGTCTGGGGGAGCTGGGCGAGCTCATGCTGATCCGCCTTATGTCACCATGGATGCGGTGACAGCCTTCTACCAGCCACTGGGTGGGATCAGAATGGACAGCATCCAAGGGGCAGCCACGTCAAGCCAACCTGCCCGGCTGGTCCTTATCTGAGTGTGGACAGGCGTGACCAAAGTTCAGCCCCAGGTTCTGGGTCCAGTGAGCCCCTGCACACCCAGAAAGCAGGTGCAGGAGTTTGGGAGGACAAATGTGGGGGGGGGGGGTCCTGGCAATCCTCTCAACCCAGGGGACAGGCAGGAGTCCTCTCCATGTGAGTATCTGTGGGTCTGAGCTCGAGGGCCTTCTGCATAAATGCCAGGTCAATGCCCTTCAGTTCTTTGGCGTTTGGAACCCCAGATGGAGCCTAAAACACACATCACATGGGTCCGAGCGTGCCTGATGCCTTCATGAGATGCTCTATCGACTCCTAGAGGAAAGCAGCGTGGCAGGTCGCTCCCGCACGACGGTAGTCCGCACACGGACATCCTCACTGGGGCTTTGTGGCGCCCAGTAGTGACGTGCGACCCAAAAAGGAGGACAACCCGAGGAAGGGCTTCCCGGGGACCCTGCCAGTTATGCCTCCCGTGAAGTTCAGAAACCCTACGGGTGCGTATTTAAAAAAAAAAAAAAAAAGCTGATTGGGAGTCACTGAGGAATCCCAGGCCTGTGAGGAACCTGCGTCTGTGTCCTTCGGTGTTTGTACTTCTGTGCCCCTGAGGGCCCCGCCCCAGCGTCGAACCAGAGTTCACATTTTGCTTTCAAAACATCAAGTAAAGCATTTGATAAAGCCACTGGAATCATCATCCAAATATCAACCTTTCTTTAGCTTTACGAAGACCTGTTTTCCTACAGAAAGAGGGTTCCTACACCAGGGGACAGTTTTACCAGAGAGGAGCTGAGGTTAGCTTGAAGCTCCTTCTGAAGCAGCTGCCATGACGTCTTTCAAGGCTGGTGAGGGGCCGCTCGCCACTAGGTCGGGTTCTTGGCAGCGTCTCGCCTGGACATTCTTCAAATACGCTCCAGTCCCCAAATCAGGGAGCCTGTGGGGGAGCACCTCGCAGCCGCGTCCTGCATGATGAATGTGGCGGCGTCGCTGGAAGGACGCGCGGCAGGACGGTCGGCTGCGGCGGTGTGGACCGTCCGCGGGTCCCGGACAGTGGTGGCATTCCTCCCGAAAAACTTGAAGGAACTCTTGGGAGCTTTCCGCCCGCTCCCTGCCCCTCCCGACGGCCTCCTCCCCGGGCACGTCTCTGCCATCACTCACTGCCCACCGGGCCGGGCGGAGCCCAGCGCTTCGCAGGCGGGGCGGCTGCTGCCTGTGCAGAGACGGATGACATATTTATTAGCTTGTCACAGCCTCCCCTGTTTATGGAAGTCTCGCCCGGCTAAACAAAACAGTCCGCTTCCCATTGGCTCATCGAGAGGCCCCTGTTGAGAGCCTCAGCAAAGTGCTTGATGAGGCATAAAATGATGATTAATTAATTTACTGCTCGGTTCATCATCACACGGCGCGGCTGATGGCTCTCCCAGCGGTCAGCCCTTGCTCAGCGGCGGGCGCCCAGCCTGCCTTTGCTTTGACCCAAGCTCGGGGCTCTTGGACACTGTGGGCAGGAGGGGAAGGCGGGCGAGGAGTCCCCAGGCTGGGGTGGGGGTGCCCCCCAGGAAGCAGGTGCAGACCCCAGAGCAGCCTTGGCACACCTGCTTTGGGACCAGCGCTGGGGGCTGGGAGGGACATCCACGCTCGTGGGTATGGTGGGTGTGCAGACAGAGACCCGACCTCCACCCCCCGGAATGGGCAGCCTGCAGCCACGGTGACTGTGGCTGACGGAGGCCGCGGTCTCCCAGTGCCCGGTGCCAAGACTGCCGGAGTGCCACCTGCCTGGGGCGGGTGAGTCCACCTTCCCACGGGGTCTGGGTGCCTGAGAGCCAGTGCCAAGGTTCAAGGAAAGGGAGACTTCAAGGAATGGGGTTTCCTTTTCCCCTTTTTAATTCAACTCCACTTGGTAGCCAAGTGGTTCTCTTTGTTGGGCTTTAAGAGCTTAGGAAGTACAATCTTCCCGAAAGTTAGAGCCGTATCTCAGGCGGGAGGTCTTGGTTGATGATACACTTTTCACCGGCCGCAAGGAAGAGACTTACAAATGGAGTCATGTGTGCGCTGCAGAATGACAAGCAGGAGCGCTCACTGTCCTGTGGGTGGGGGGGCTCCAGTGACGAGTCGTCACCTGTCGCCAAGCACGCAGACCTCACGGGGTGGGTTCTCTGAAGGGAAGGACACTGAGCCCTGTCAGGTGACCGCCTCCCCGTCAAGGGACGTCCGTGAGTCAGGGTCCCAAGAGCACGTGGGAACACCCTCCCTTGCCCCCCAGCACATGGGAACACCAAGGGCCGCAAGCTCGGGGCAGCAGGAACCCTACACTCTCCTTCCCATCCGAAATGCCACACATAGGGGCTGGTGGTGCATGGGGCAGTGGAATCCCCCACAGATGGCCAGAAAACCACAGAGACCCTGCGGGATGGCCGTGTGTGCCCTTCCCCTGCTCTTTCGCAGCTGACTGGCTAAGAAAAGGGGCTCAGAGACCATTTGCGGTGGCTGAGCTGGAGCTGGATGACCCAACCCTTCACCAAGCCCGTCGCTCCAAAACCCCCTAACCCGGGCTCGCTATTCCCCAAGGCAGAGCTGGGGACACTGACAGTGACTGTGACACATTTGGGGGCCACATCAGGCCATGGGGGCAGATGGCTGCTCTGTTGGCAAGAAGCTGGTGTTCCGCTGGGCCAGTTCCTGGGCAGCAGCAGGGGTCAGAGGAGCTCCAGAGGCGGAGAAGGCCCGCGTGGACTGGGCACATCTCCAGGCTCCCATCTGATGAGGAATGCTGCCCTTCTGAAGTGCAGTCTGGCACAGGATGTCCCGGTATCCCCTACTGGCCTGACCCTCTGCCGGCCATTCACTCCAAAGGGCACAGAGCAGAGGGGACCACCCATGCTGGGTCATAGCTGCTGGTCTTTGCCTGTCAACGGGGTCATGTTACCCTGGGATGGCACTGGGTGTGGAGTGAGCTGAGGGTCTCCTTGAACCGTAAATCCCATAGCAAGAGTCCCCATCTCGCCGGGGCTTCCTCAAAGAGGACTCCGTGAAGACACAGCGCAGTCATATGTGAAAAGGGCTAAGCAGATGGTCCGTGAAGAAGCCGGTTTCCCTGTGCTCATCTCAACATTTTCCAAACTCCCCGCACAACAGAGCACCACCTTAAAGAAACGTGCTTCATTCCTCCCGGGAAAAGGAGGGCACGTTCCTCGGGATACAACATGATGATACAGTCTTGGCCCTCTTCATTTAAGGTGCCGTTAGAAAGTCGGGCTGTCTTTGTTGACCACCCACGTGGCGGACAGCATGGGGGACGTCCCGCTATCCTGTGCTGTCCCTGGGCGCACAGAGCCTGCAGTGAGCCCGGAGAGAAGCAGGGAAGGTGGATGGTAAGGTTGGTGGGCTGCCGGGGGACCGAGACAGCTTCGGGAGGAGCGTTCACTGAGGACAGACTGAGACTTGGGTTCCCGGGGATCTCTCGGCACAAGGTCCTGGGGGAGTGGTCGCTCCTGCAGACGGAGCAGCATGGCACCGAGGCCAGGGGTGGCGTTTGATGTTAGGGACAACAGGGCATCATGGAGGCCAGGGTGTGGGATGCACAGTTAACCAGAGTGAGGGGTTGGGGTGCCCAGAGCTGTGTCAGGGCTTCATGAGACAGGCTGGGCTGGCCCTGGGGACAGAGACATCATCTCACCAGGGAAAGCCTGGGAGTTGAGCCATTGTGTGCGCAGAGGGCTGCCGGAGGTCAGGACTGAAATCCGGGGTACACACCTGTGAGGCGATGCCCGCACACATGGGCACTTCCTCAGGAGAAACCAAGGCTCCGTTTCCCAGTGTAGGAGCAGATGGCCCTGCCCTGTAGGACGGTCTGACGGAGGCTGCGTGGGACTGAGAGTGGCGCCGGCAAGCCTGGCTCCTTCCTGCCTGGATCCCGTCGTCCGTGGAGGACGTCCAAGGACGGACCCAGAGGAGCTGGAAGGGCGCTGAGGGTCCTCTCCAGGCAGGGCAGGGCAGAAGGCAGCTCTCGGTTCTGGGAGCACCCTGGAGGGGCTGTTGATCCCAAACTTAATGCTTCTCTTCTCACGTCCCACCTGCATGTGGAGAGACCAGCTCTCCAAGTCAAGAGGGTCACTTCGGTGTCCCTAGGATTTTAAAGCGTCCCTTCTTGAGGTCATGAGCATGTGAAACCGTACAAGGCACAGTTCGAATTTTGGGGCATGGATTTCTTTACAAAATAAATAAACAAACATTGTATTTGGTCAGACCTAACCATGGGCTGGTTTAAAATCAGAACTTAGTGCTTGGAGACCAGCTAAATGTGGCTGAGCGCTTCCTAAGGCCAATTAGGACATCATCCCGGAAAGGCAGTCTGTGCTAATGGGGCCTCCCCCGCTCCTGCTACGGGAAATAAGCTCGGGCTTCACACGTGGCACAATAACCCCATCTGGCTCGCACCGTTTTCTGAGAATTTCTTTTTCGTACTGACTGTTAGCCATGTGTCCAGAATATTCCAGTAACGAGGGCCGGGTTTCCTCCTGTGCGCAAATAATTCAGCTATAGAACCAGAACTTGATCAAAACTTCCAAAATAGAGAGTATCAACAACAACAAAAAAGGATATCTTTCTCCTTTTTCTGGAATTCTGATACTATAATTGGACACCATAGGAAAAAGTTAAGAAAGGCATAATTGCCCAAAACGCCGGCCAGCGCGTGGGACGCAGGTGGCAGGAGGGCTCCCTGAGCAGTCACAGAGGGGAGCTGTGTGCGGGGACCTGCTTGAGCCCGTCCCTCCAGCTGGAGGAGCTCAGAGGTGCCTTTTTGCTCCAATACAGGGAAGCTGTAGGCAGGAAACTTGAAGGAAGCTGACAGAAATGATAAACTCGTGGAGTGTAAGGAGGAAACTGGCCGCGGATGGACAAGGGAGCTCTGAGGGCGAGCTCGTTCCTAGGGGCCGGCGCGTGCTTCCACCCCACAGATGGAGTGTCCTGGGGCTCGTAGGGACACGACCCTCTGTGTCACGGGAGGTGCAGCAGCTCCCCAAGGAGCCTGGGGAGGACCGCTCATCCCCTGTGAGTTCTGATTGTAGTTAAGTAAAAATATGGGTGTTCTACTGATCTGACTTTTCATGAACTGTAAGGGCCCCCTAATGAGTGAGATTTAAAGTTTCTGTTGTTGTCATTGTTTTTCCCAAAAGAGCATCGGGAACTTGCATTGAATCAACAGCAGAATAATGGAAACAATTATCTCTGTATATCTTGAACAGATGAAGGACGGATTTGTCTTAAACCCAGATTATTGCATACATACATGCGTACACTCCTTTCTACTTCATGGAGGAGGTCTGCTTTTCAAACGGATTTTTTTGTAATTTTTAAATTAACATATGATGTGTCATTTGTCCAAGGGGTACAGATCTGTGATTCACCAGTCTTACACTATAGCACATACCCTCCCCAACGTCCGTCACCCAGCCACGCCATCCCTCCCCGCCGCCCACCCCACCAGCCCTCAGTTTGTTTCCTGAGATTAGGAGTCTCTTGTGGTTTGTCTCTCTCTCTCTCTCTCTCTGGTTTCATCTTGTTTCATTTCCCCCTCCCTTCCCCTACGATCCTCTGTCTTACCAAAGTCCTCATATCAGTGACACTTGTCTTTCTCTCATTGACTTATTTCGCTAAGGATGATACCCTCTCGTTCCATCCACGTCGTCACAAATGGCAAGATTCCATTTCTTTTGATGGCTGCATAGTGTTCCACTGTGTATATACACCACATCTTTATCCATTCATCTGTGGATGGACATCTAGGTTCTTTCCATAGTTTGGCTATTGTAGACTTTGCTGCTATAAACATTCAGGTGCACGTGCCCCTTCGGATCACTACGTTTGTATCTTTAGAGTAAATATCCAGTAGTGTGATTGCTGGGTCATAGGGAAGCTCTAGTTTCAACTTTATGAGGAACCTCCATGCTGTTTTCCAGAGTGGCTGCACCAGCTTGCATTCCCACCAACAGTGTAGGAGGCTCCCCTTTCTCCGCATCCTCGCCAGCATCCGTCATTTCCTGACTTGTTAATTTTAGCCATTCTGACTGGCGTGAGGTGGGATCTCACTGAGGTCTGGATTTGTGTCAGATGAGTATTTTTAAGGATTATACTGCCTGGTGAGATGTGTATTGACTTGTTCATTATTTTGACAGTGAAGTTAAAAAAAATGTCTATTTTCCCTTGTAATTTAAAAGTGTTATAGGGGAGGAAATTTTTTTCTCTGTTACAGTGATGGAGACAGTATCTCATTTAAAAAACCTCAGTGAGTTTGCACAGCACAGACCAGAGGGCAAGGCCATGATTGAGTAAGAGCTGGTGGTGATTTCCCTTTAGGGTTTCCTTCAGTCCTCCTGTGGGCCTCGGATCAGCAGCCTCCCTTGACACCCACCAGCTGGCGGGAGCACCTGAGGCATCGGCCAGCATGATGGCCAGTGTGGGGCGGCTCTGAGTCCTCGACTGGCCGCGGCCCTTCCCATCAAACGCAATGCGGCTTCGGGAAGGATGCTGCCTGCGTGGAGGCGGGAGTGGAGGGGGCGTGGAGGGGTGGGGACGGGGTCGTGCAGGTGGCCCGGAGGTGGGGCGTGGATGGGTGTGGAGGTGGACGTGGACGTGGACATGGAGGGGCATGGAGGGGCGCGAGGGGAGCCAAGCGCGCGCTGCTGCAGGTGCGAGGTCTCCGGTCACGCGGAGCGGCTGGGCCGCGTCATCGCGTGGCGAGAACAGGGAGGGACACGGGGGCCACTGGAGGCTACCTGACCCTCCGCCTGCACCAGCCTCTTCCTGGCCTCCCTGCGGCTTCCATGACGGGAGGACGGGGCGGTGGTTAACGCACGTTTCACTTGGTACGCAGCGGCGCCGTCAGTGCAAACCCGGGCGGGGGCCGCCGTCTGCTCGGGTGACACGGCCGGGAGCACAGGAGCGGGGCCGGGCACGGTCCGTCCTGCGGGAGTGCCCGCCGCGTCCACAGCGTGCGGGACAGCTGGCCGGTGCCCGACTTCCCGGATGCCAAGTGACAACCCTGGCCTTCCTGCGGGCTGGCACTTAGCGCTGCCTCCCCAGACTCGGGCCAGGGCTCCCTCCCGTCCCTGTCGGAGCTGGGGCCCACGCGCTGCCCGCAGGCCGACCCGAGACAGAGCGGCCGCCCTTTTGTCCCTACCCCCTGTCCTGGGGCTCGGGGGGCGCGGGGGCGTGGGGGCGGGCACAGTCGGTTCAGGGTTTCAGCTCGGGTCTGGCTCTCAGGGCGGCGGGATCGAGTCCCGCACGGGGCCCCACACTCAGTGGGGAGTCTGCTGGACAGTCTCCCTCTGCCCCTCCCCCGATGGTGCATCCTCTTTCGCTCTCTCTTATGTAAACCAACAAATGCATTAATAAATTAAATCTTAAAGAGAAAAGCAGAGCTTCTGCATGGGGAGCCGCACTTCCGAAGCCCTGAGAACAGGACTTAGTAGAGTCTGGGAGACACCTGACCGCCCCGGGCCAACCCCTGCAGCATGTCTGCGGGAAAGCCGGCCCACGCCCTGCCCAGACACTTCCAGGGACGGTGAACTCGCCGGCAGCCCGGTCCGGGCCCAGTGTTCCTGGACCGTGGGGCCTGGGGCAGGCCTGCTGTCGTCTGCCTTGGAGGAGGACCCAAGAGGGTCCTCTTCTACTGAGTCGCTGTCACCTAGTTCTCTCCCCTGACCGTCCAGGCTGGCCTCCACTCTTGTCATCCTTGTGGGGCCCTGGGGCGAGACCGGCTGGGAGTGGCAGGTCCCGGCCTAAAACTCAGGCATCTGCCCCCCGCCTGTGTCCTTCCAGTGGGACCACCGCGTGCTTCTCGTGGGCCCACAGTCCGAGGCTGGCGCTGCTGGGCCACTGTTCCCCGCACAGTATCCCTCATGTTGACAGGACCGGCCTTGCCTGGATGCCTCTGTGCCCGCCTGCCAGGAGGGAGGAGAAGCGGGGATCAGGCCCCTCTCTATTGCTTCAGCCCCAGGACCTGTCTGCATTGCTCCACAGCTTGACAGGGAGCATGTCAACCTCAAGCTACAGAGAAGAAACTGAGGCTGAGGGAGGCTGCTGCCTCGGGCAGCACTAACAAGGTGCGTTTGAGTTCCTGCTTGAGAAGATGCTCACATGGGAGTGGAGATCACAGACACCTTCAGGGACCTCACAAACACGCGCCATCACCGGAGCTCGAGCCCTTTGACTCTCTTTGCTCCTAGAAATAAGCCCGAACCCGCACGGTCAGCCCCGGGTCCGTGTCCCTCATCGGCCAGAGCATGAGCAGCTTGCACAGTGGAGAACGTTTCCTTCCGCATGTGTGGACCGGCCTGGCAGGGCCCCTGCCGTGTCTGCTCCTGCCTTTGCAGCTCTGCCAACCCCACAGTTCGCACAAAGCGATTCTGCAGTTGGGGAACGGCTCGTCCTTTGGAGGCATGGTGTGCCGCCACGGCAGTCAAGGTCTGCTGAAAGTCAAACATCGATGGCATCACCAGCATTCAGTTCAAACGTTTTCTGCAAGAATCGCAGCTGTGCGGCAGGGACGGCCGGGCAAGGGGGCCCTGGATGAGTCAGACCATCGCAGAACTGGCTCCAGAGACCACACACCGGGGGCCAGACGCCCGTGGATCTCAAGCTAACCTCTCCTGCCAGCTGAAGACAGACACCAGAGACAACACGGACAGGAGCCGGTGAACAGCAAGGACCGCGAAAGAGGGCTCTGGGCAAGCAGCTGTCACAGCTGGGAACCCAGAGTACCAGAGCACCCGCAAGGGAGGCCCGGCCCTTGGTCTGGATGCTGACCCTGCCCTGCGCTGGGTTCCCCACGACCAGGGTGGGGACCAGTTTTGGTGTTATTTTCAAGAGAAAGAGAACGAGGAACCTTAAGTGTTAAACGCTAGACAGTGGACTGTGGTGGCCGAATTATGCTCTGCAGCTTTTGCATTTTTAAAAAGCCATAACCTAGAAAGGGATGCCGTGATGTCAGAATGATTAAGGACTCCAAGCCCGTGGCAGACCTGCCGGGGTCTGACTCCTGAGCCAGCTTTCCCTCCTCAGTAGCCCTTGGGTTGGTCGGTTCCCTACTCTCTCTCAGCCTGGCTATGACTGGCCGTGCCCATCATGTCCCAGTTTCACAGCTGGTGACGTCATGGCGGTCGCTTGACTTAGGCCAGGGTGGGAATGCTGGCACCTTAGAAACAGGCAGATGCTGCCCATCAGAGCCTTGTGTCAGGAATGCCGGTCAGTCGGTTTCTACCTGCGCACCACCGTCTCTCGCAGGCACACGTCTACGTGCAAGGCATTTGGGAACACGGAGGCCATGCTGTCGGGGTGCAGGGAGGGAGTCCGTGATGTGAAATGGCAATGGGCTTGGCGCACGGCCCTTGCCTGAGAAGCCTACAGCCAGAGCTGCCCTTGGTTTTGCTCTTAGGTGCTGTCTTTGGGCTTGCTTCTGTGTTTAGTCTGTCCAGTTGGGGAGCGCTCCCCGCGCTACAAAGTGAAGCAGGAGGCAGGTGTTGCCTCCCAGAAAAATACGCGTCCCTGAGATTCGCGATCAAGGTGAATTTTGCATGACTTGTGGAGGGTGAAAATAAAACCCAGCAAGAAGTGGCAGAGATTGAGCAGAAACCCCCGAATGAGTCAGAGGCTCGCCAGGCTCCGCTTCCCTCCCGGGGCTTCCAGAAGGCCTGGGGAGCGAGCAGGTGTCCTTGCAACCCGCCCGCGCCTCCGTGGTTCCGCAGGTGTCCGCGCGGCTCCAGAGGCTCAGACGTCTTCTGAGCGCGTTTTCCCTTCTCGCTGGCACGCGGCTGACTCGGGCAGACACGGGCTCTGCGGGGAAGGAGGAGAGACGAAATGTCTAAACCTGCTGGCGAGCTCTGCTTTCCAAAGGATTTCCTCCGCTCTGCACAAGCGCCGACGCACCCCAAGTGCAGCGTGTCTGGGACACGGCCGCAGCCAGGCAGCCCCAGAGCAAGGGCTCTCTCTTCTCTGCACAGCTGGAGTTCCCTTGCCAAGGGTGTTTTATAGCAAGCCTTTTTTTTTTTAAATTTCATTTTTTTCAGTGTTTCAAGAGTCATTGTTTATGCACCACACCCAGTGCTCCATGCAATCCGTGTCCTCCTTAATACCCACCACAGGCTCACCCAACCTCCCACCCCCGTCCCTCCAAAACCCTCAGATTGTTTCTCAGAGTCCACAGTCTCTCATGGTTCATCTCCCTCCTATTTCCTCCAACTCCCTTCTCCTCTCCATCTCCCCATGTCCTCCGTGTTATTCTTTATGCTCCACAAATAAGCGAGACCATATGATAACTGACTCTCTCTGCTTGACTTATTTCACTCAGCATCATCTCTTCCAGTCCCGTCCATGTTGCTACAAAAGTTGGGGATTCATCCTTTCTGATGGAGGCATCATACTCCATTGTATATATGGACCACATCTTCCTTATCCATTCGTCCGTTGAAGGGCATCTTGGTTCTTTCCACAGTTTGGAGACTGTATAGCAAGTCTTTAGAAGTTCTCAATGCACATTTTCAGTGTTCTGTTTTTATTTTTTGAACTCTGACCCACTGCAGTGTTTTATATACTAACGAACACAGTTCCAGCGAGAATACGAGTCTCCTCTCGGAGAGCACGGATGGTGACCAATGGAGCAAATGAATAGGCACAGGAAGTAGAGAGGGGAAGTTCCCTCCCCACGCCTCCCAGTTTCCTACAGCCACTGAAAACAGCTCCTTCCTCTCCATACGGACGACTTGCTTACCCTCTGTGGCCCCACATGCTTCCCGTTCTTCTCTCGTGTTAAGTCTGTGATGGGGCCACACTGGAGCCCAATGAAGCCATGGGCTTTGGTGTTTTCATGGTTTGTAAAGATTCCTATTAACATGCACCTAAGGAGAAGCAGAGATGAAATATGTGAAATCCAAGATAATTCAAAGACCCTCATTCTAGCCATCAGTCCTACCACCATCGGGTGCTGTTGGTTGAGGCAACTTTGCAGACCTGGAGCTTGCAAAGGCCAGAGGAAGATGGGAGATGCCCAGGCAGGGTGGCTGTGGCCAGGAGACGTCCTCTCCTCTCCAAGGCTTCCTGTCCTGTGGATTCTGAAGCTGAGCGGCACCCGTGCCCCAAGCAAGGAGCCTCGTTGGCAAACTCCTCAGTATGGCTCTGCTTATCACCATGATGCCCTGTGACGAGCTCACTTAAGGCCTGACAACAAGCAGGACA
Organism: Lontra canadensis; assembly: GCF_010015895.1. Taxonomy (NCBI): domain Eukaryota; kingdom Metazoa; phylum Chordata; class Mammalia; order Carnivora; family Mustelidae; genus Lontra; species Lontra canadensis. The sequence continues at coordinate 1,637,101 of NW_022631016.1, read as the reverse complement.
CGTGGCAGGAAAGGGTGCTCTGACTGTGACATGGGGAGAGCTTGTGTGGGGAGGATGGGAGGGTCCTGGCTTTGCTTATCAGGAGAGTAACTTGAAAGCACACACTGACCTGCAGGGCCAAACCAGGGCCCGATGGAGTCTTCTGATTCTCCGTGTTCCCTTCAGCTCTCCATCACCGCGGAGCCCACAGATGTTGCTGCCGGTGCTGCTGTCCCACCTCCCTCCTGCTCCTTAGGTCACACGCACCAAGAATCAGCAACTTTGCCTCGTCCTCTTCTTTTCCCTTATCCCTGTTATACAATTTTACGGCTCAGTTGAGTATCAACTAAGGGACTACTCAGCACCAGCAAACTTACTGCACAGAATACGCATGTAAGTTTGAGGAGTGTTATTTCTTTCTGGGAAACCCAAGTTGCATGCTTTGCCAAGATGTCGTAAAAGCATCCTTTAAACATTCTGTCATACAACTGTGCAAAATTCAGAGAAGCTCTACTTGGTCACACACTTAGATTGTTTTACAAATATCTCAAGGAACCGCTAGACTTTACAAAAACAAACACACTAGAAACCATGGGTGCTGATTCCGCCCGATGAGGAAACTCTTATCCGAAGAAAAGTCTTTGACCTTGTAGCAAGATTAATGATTGAATGTATGTTTATATTTGTGGACATTAAGGCATGTCCGTTTGTTTCCTTGAGGACTGGCTTGTATGAAGCAGCTTCTCACACCGCTGGGCAGAGGAGGAGGCTGGAGATGTGTTCAGGACTCCTCCAGTGAATGATGTTTGGGGTGTGGCCACAGAGCGTGGGTCCCTGTCCCTGCTGCGCAGACGCCTCCCAGGCAGTTGCCTGTCTTGACCTATTACCTCCCAGTCGTTTTCCTAGTAATTAAACGTACGTTCTTCACGATGAAAGGTTATAGACATCAAGCCCTCCCTGGCCGTGGAGCATAATTGACAGGGACACGTGGGGAAACCCGTGTACGCGCGTATCAGCACGTCACTGTGCTCTGGCACATCACAAAGATGACAGACGCAGAGAACAAATGTTAAAGGTAGCTCTTTTCCAATATTGTTTGAAAAGTACGTATCTAATTAGAGATGGATCTGTTTAAATTCTCCAGTAAAATAAGCTGATGAAAGAAAGAAAAAAACTAGGTCAGTTGGAGATCTGTGTAAGTTGGGTCTCTAATGGGACGATCGTTAAAAATAATTTCAATTATTCACGTTTGAATGACTTTTATATAAAGCTTTTTAAATAACGTGAAATCGGCCGCCCAAAGTCTAAATGAAAGAATGGTCGAGTTAATCTCTGACATATTATCTGAGCTTGTACATTGTGGGAAGGAGCCCAGTAGAATGTTAAATCCCACATAAAATATTCTGGTTTCCTCTGGTTTATTTCAGAGCTGTGGTGTCATTTATGATTACATTTTATGAGAAGATAATTACAAGCAGAACTGCTTTTCTAAGCTCGAGAAAGGTAATCTAAACGCTGAGATTAATGCATTTGGGACATTAATAAGCTCAATTCTGTCCAACTTGATGGATTTGTAACTTTCCCTGCAGTGTCGACTGGAGGTGGTCAGCCTTCTCTGCAGAGCCCGTGCGTGCCACCGACATCCCTCTGCCTCAGGAGAGGAAGGCGGTCCTCCCAGGCTCACATGGGCTAAAACCCCTGTGTCTGTAAGGAATACTGGCATATGGTCTATTGAGTCATATGAAGAATTAAGTGCTCTGCAAATGGTGCAAATCTTACAAAGTGGGGCCAGAAACGTCTGTGTCTTTTGCTGTGATCACTGAAGGCATTCTACCCAAAGCAAGGTATAAAGCGAGCAAAATAGAAATTTAGACACTTTCAAAGAAGTAAAAGGCAAAATGAAAAAAGAATGACAGAAGTAAAACCTCCTGAAAGTGAATGTGTACCATCACCACACTGTTTACAGTTTGGGCTGCGGGAAATTTTCGTTTCTGGTGGTTCTTCCAAAGGAAGTGGCATCACTCTGCTGAAGACATACCCGCACTCGCATGTTCACCGTGGCGCCATTCACAGCAGCGTGCGATGGAAACAGCCTAAGTGGACGGGTGGATAAGGACGGTGTAGGACATCCATACGATGGAATCTCATTCAGTTGTAAAAAAAGAGGGGGAACGCTGGCATCTGTGACAACATGGATGGATCTTGAGGGCATTATGCTAAGTAAAATAAATCAGAGAGAGAAAGACACATGCTGTATCATCTTTCTTATATGTGGAAACTAAAACATTTTTGAACTCTTAGAAACAGAGCAGATTGATGCTTGCCAGAGGCAGAGAGTAGGAGCTGGGGAAATTGGTGAGTGGGGTCAAAAGGTACAAACTTGCAGCCATCAAACGCAGAGGTCACAGGGTTGTCATATACCGCGTGCTGAGAACCGTTTACAATACGGTGTTATGTCTTTGAAAGATGCCAAGAAAGTCGATGTTTAAAGTTCTCACCAAACATACATACACACAAATGCTAACTCACATTTTGGTTTGATGTGTTAAGTAACCTAATGCCGATCATCCTTTCACAATATTTACTTCTATCACATCATGATATTGCACACCTTAAACTTATACCATGTCATATGTCAATATATTTTAACAGAATTGGGGATAAAAATGGGCTTTGGGCATACCTCATTTGTAAAGAAGGAGAACTTCTTTACTGGGCTCCTGAGTTCTGCTAATTAGCTCTGAATAAATGCTCATTTCCCAACCTTCAGTGAAGTGCCTGATGAGCTAATCTTTGCTCCAGGCATCGTGGGGGTCCTGTGCACAAAAGGGGGCAGGGTCTCTGCCCTGGAATGCATCCCTGGAAATGACAGGTCCCCGTGCCTCTCGTTACCAAGTTACTGTGGTCATCAATAGAAATAAGCATTTCATCATTCTGAAGTATAACAATGTATCTGTTAGAGACGATCATTGTTAAATTTGTTTTCAAAACTAATTCTGATGGATACAAATAAAGTCAAATTAGGTATTAAGTCATCCTGGTCAATAATTTTCCAAGGGCACAGACTATTTATTATCAAGGACAAGTGTGGAGAAATGGAGATTGCCTTTTGAATGTCCGTGATTCACGGGAGGGAAGCGGACCCTGGAAGGACCCGTGCAGCCTACGGAGACTGAACCTGCCACAGTGTCCCTTGCATCGCAGGCACATACCTGGTTGCTGAACCCTTCAGGAGTTTTTCTTCTTCTTCTTCTTTATTCCTCCAGCCATTTTCCTCCTTTCCTGCTCTTTTGGTTTAATTTCCCCTTTTAAGGGATTTTCCTTTGTCCCTATCAAGCTGCATGTTACTCTGGAGTACTACTTGTTGTTGCCACTATATATTTAAATCGTTTAAACTCTTAATCTGTCCTTAAGCTACTCTGTCAGCTGTTATGTTTCGTTCTAAACAAACCCCACACTTAATTAAAGCATCTCCGTGCTTTCATCCAAGTCCGTGATGAAAATCCCCGAGTGGAATGCTCTCCCAAGCTGTCCCTCTGAGTCTCCCCACTTGTTGCACTCGTGGTCAGACCATCGTGATAAAAGAGATACAATTATTACTTTTATCTTACAGATACCATTGAGGTAAAACTATTAGCTAGTCATTTGCTTATGAGAAAATGGCAACAATGGGTCCCAGAATCTTTCGAGCTGCAGAAGAGACCCGGCTCTGGCTTCCCCATCTCTGCGGGGTCTCGTGCTGTCACTCTGCTCTGGTGGGGAAGTCTCAGAATTCTTTCCACCTGTTCATGTGGTCACCCTCCCTATTTGCCGGGCACTGTCATGGGCACTGGGGCAGGGTTCAGTGCTGTGCTGGAACATGTGTGGTCACTGTCCTCATGGATTTATAGTTAGGAGGAGACACAGGCACTTACCACATCATCACACAAACCCAGGTAAACTTACTGTTATGACTCATGTGGCCAAGAAGAGGCACAGGCTCCGGCTCCTGGAACAGAGGGAGCTGAGCAGGCCAGGGAGGCCAGGGAGGGCTTTTCTGGCAAAGTGGGCGGGAACTAACATTAAAAGGATCTCCTTGTCCAGAGGGAGGGAAGAGCTACCAGCCAGAAGAAGTAACATGTGCAAAGGTCCTGTGGCAAGAGTGGGGGAGCATGGCCAGCAAGAGGAAGCATTTGGAGATTCAGTTAGGGACAGAGCACTTAACAACCTTCTGACCTCGATGAGGGGCTTTCCTTCCTCTCTAGAACTTTGGGAAGCCATAGCAGGATAGCCAGGTGGGGGCAGGTGGGCAGGGTCGATATGCATGTGTACAAGGCCTCTCACAGCCTTGTGGAGGAGGAAGTTTGAGCAGCAGCATGGATGGGCAAAGTGGCCTGCAGACCAGGGGACTTTAGGGGCTGGACAAGGCTGATGGTGCGAGAGATGGGTACAGAGGGACGTGGAGGAAACTCAGCTAGTCTTGGTGAAGCGAGCAAGGTGGAAACTGTGGGGCGAGGAAGGTACAGCATAGCCTGCTTTCTGGCTGGCACCATGGGTTAGGCCTTAGCATCTCCACCGAGGCTGACTGCTCTGCAGGGCTCCGGTCCGGGGAGGGGCTGCGGCGTCAGGGTGCGGAGCATGAGGTCTCTCTGGGCTCTCTGGGAAGGTATGATGAGCTGACTGTTCTCGTTATGACCATAGACGGAGGGCTGGGATGTGACACAGATTCGAGTGGGCAGGTTACCTGCGTATCTGTGAAAATCAAGTCTTGACCCTAGGTGAGATTTAGTGGCCTCTAGAATGGGAAGAGATGGGAGCTGCCATCAGGCTGTGAGCAGTCTCTAGTATCTGGTTAATACAGATCGGATGGGCAGAAAAGCAGGAGGAGATCCTGGAAAGTGTCTGCATCATCGAAGCCGAGAGAAGAGAGAGTCCCAAGAAGAAAGGTGTGTGTGCCGCATGCTGAGCACTGAGTGGGACAGAGGGATCCGGGGAGGCGAGGAAAGCCTGTGAGTCCCTCTCTGCGTGGAAGTCCCTGGAGACCTGGAGCAGCCGTCTGGGGAGTCATGGAGCCCCAAGCAGAGTGGGGTGGCTGGAGGTGGCGAGGTTTGGGCTTGGAGACAGAAGTGTAGGAGACTTGAGATCTGTCCATGAATCTGTAAGTGTTAGGAAAGGTGCGGGCAGATGGCGTCTGGTGGGGTGGTTTGATGGTCCTTGTTGCTTTGCCTTTAAGAAGGACATGACCATGTTCTAAGACACCAGAAAGGAAACAAGGGAGGAAAAGAAGGGACAGTTCCTTGGGCGGGAGCCGTGGAAGACAGGAGGGCAAGGTTCCATGGGGCATGAGGAAGGGCTAGCCTGGGACAGGAACAGCACACCTCTGACCCAGTGACCAGACCTGGCGTTACTCTGGGCAATGTCCTATCCTGCCGGCCCCCCATACCACTCTGGAAAGCTCACCTTCCCTGGAGGCTTTACTCATGTCTGCACACGGAGGTCTCCATCTCTGTCTCTGTCCCCACACCACATCTCTGGCTCTTCCTTGAGCTCAACGTAAAGGTCTGTCACTGCCCGCTGGAGAGTGTCTCTAACTGCCTTGCGTTACTCCAAACTCACCATGGCGTACTGAAGCCATCACCTTCCCTCAGATCTTTTATTTTCCTGGTGTTCTCAGCATCATGGATGCTGATGCCGCTGCGCAAATTAGAACCCTGGGAGCCGCGCTGATTTTCCCTCCCCCTTACCTCTTAATGAGCTCCCTGATTCAGCTGCTTAAGTATCTAGCGACTTCATCCGTTGCCCCTGCCCACGCCCCCCCTCCTGCAGGCAGCACCTTCAGTCCCACGGACAGCAGCGATAACACCCGACACGGGCTCCCGATCTCCAGTGTTGCTCACGGCACGGCAGTTCCCAACCCCGAGTGGCTGGGTCTCCCACCGGACCTTCAGAAACTGGGGCTGGAAGGAAAGCAGAAGCCCGCCCTCAACGTTATCTGATGTGAAGGCTCTTCTGACTTTCTTCGTGGTGGGGAGGCTTCCTGGGGGCAGAGACCTTCCCAAGGTCTTACTCCTCATGTGTTTATTTATTTGCTCATCCTCTAATTCCCCCAATACCTGATGGTGTCTGTTGCACATAACAGGGACCCAAAAATCGGTCACTGTGCAGTCATGTGTTAACTTGTTGCCAGCTCGTACTGGTGGTGGTGGGGTCACAGGTGAACAAAGGCCCCTTATAGACCGAGGGCTGTCCGTAGAAGGAGGGGCTGAGTGTGTAGACTTGACTGGGAAACAATAGAAATCCTCTGAAAACTACCCAGACCTCTTCAAGCTGGAAAAACCAAGTTCTAGAGAAATCGGGTGTTAACTAGTCACCTGGAGCCAGACCCTCGGTCACCTGGCACGTCTTTGGTTAGAGGCCGTATTTGTGCTCACTTGTAGGGGACATGCACATGGCACTCGTGTGTGCCCAGCCCCTACGCAAGAGTCTCGGGGGACTCCCGGTGTCTGGTGTGCTCTCTGAGTGGGTGCCAGTGCTGTCAGCTGAGCAAGGGAGCGCAGGGCGGGGCATGCGTGGAGGGAACACTAGGGTCTGGTTTTGGACACGATGAGCGTCAGGTGCTAGGGAGCGAGGTCCAGCGGGCAGGTGGGCATTTCTAGGGCTTGGGGACGGTAGGCAAGGCTGCAGACATAGATCTGGCATCTACTGGGGAGGCGGGGGAGTGAGAGAGTAGAGGCGGCCCCGGCGAGTGCAGGGGAGCGTGCGGGTGCGCTGAAATCGCTCAGTCTTCACTCTGGACTGCGCACATCTGTCTGCCAGAGGCTGCTTTGTTACGGCACAAAGTAGGGGACGTTTGATGATGGCTCGAGTGATGCAGGAAGACGGTAGTGGCGTCTGACCGGACTTTCTAGCTTAGTGATTACTAACGGTGTTTCCACGAACTCATGACTGTCATGTTGTCTCCCCGCACAAAAGGCAGATCCCTACGGACGGACGCGTGGGAGCACTCGGGGAACCTGCTGACTACTGTCCCTTTACAGAGAAGTCTGAGAAAGTCGAGCAGAGAAGATGGGGAGGGACCACGGCTGTCCTTCACTCAGGAAGCGACTCACGGCTCACTCTTGCCTGGTTCCAGTCCACTTCCGATGGCACGTGGGAGGTTTGGTTCAAGCCTCACCTGTCGCCTGTGCCCTGAGCAGGGTGGGAAACCAAGCCTCTGGGTTTTGACAACAATCACCTTTTAGAACTAGTTATTTTGTGCAATGAAGAACACACAGGAAAGTTGACCCCTTTCCCTTGAATTGGCCAGTGCTGAACGGGGCCAGCCACGTCTTTCCGTGTGCCCTTTATTTTCCCAAGAGTCCCCAGTTGCTTCCGGCACTGGGATGGCACTGAAGACGCACGGACTACTTCCGGTTAATTTAGTTCTTCGAGGTGGATCGGGCGGCCTCCTGTTAGGATTTGCAGCCGGAGGGAAGAAACGGGACTTGCCTAAACAGGCAGTTACGATCAGCGGCCTCCCATGTTTAGTTAGGCGGATTCTTTCTTTCTTCTTTTTAATTTTGAAAACTTAGATCAAAATAGTCAACATCTCTTGTCAATTTTGCCTCAGCAGTAATAGGGCAGGAGTGCTTGAATCGGCTGAGCCAATTTTCTTCTCCTCTGTAAGCTGCGTAAGTCTCTGAGCCTCATAACTATGAAACCGTTTATAAGTAAGGAGGTGGGCGAGCACACCTTCAAGCCTCCTACCCCCACCACATCCCTTCTTCGTTGTCTCCCAGACACTGCAGCCCCGATGAGGCATTTCCCGAATCGGACCATACGTGATTCTCTTGACAAAGCTTTGAATATTGCACATAAATTGTTCAAGAAGTTTGAAAATATTCAATGTTTTTCAATTTACTTTATGACTTATATTAAGAATGTATCAAATCAGTGGAAAACACAGTTACCATTTTTAATCATGGTGAGAAATACTTGTTTTGAGTCTCTTTTTAAAAAAAGATTTTTATTTATTTATTTATTTGACAGAGAGCGACACAGGGAGAGAGAGAACACAAGCAGGGGAGTGGGAGACGGAGAAGCAGGCTTCCCCTGAGCAGGGAGCCCGACGCGGGGCTCCATCCCGGGACCCTGGGACCGTGACCTGAGCCGAAGGCAGACGCTTAACGACGGAGCCACCCAGGCGCCCCTGTTTGGAATCTCGACCATCTGCCATCCAGCCTGGTTATTAGGTCAGTCTCCCCGACACACTTAAGAACCCGCACAGAATGAAGTTGAAGAAATGACCCCCAGGTGTGGGAGAACAACGCAGAAGTTGTGCACGACCCGAACGCATTTGGACTGCCTCAGGCTCATCCTGATCCCCGGAGAGACCCGGGAGCGGACGTGCGCTTCCAGATTTCTCCAGCTCAGGCACAGGCGTCCAGCTTCTCTCCACTTCCTCAGGCAGCCACTGTCTGAAGCCTGCCGTGGAGGGAAGCAGTGGACGTTTCCGGGCATTTCTGCTTTTGTCATGTGTGCAAAGTGCTTCAGTGACTGGTAGTCCCATAATACTTTCCAAGGAAAGTCCTCGAAAGAGCATTTCAGGTGCTGCTAATTAGAGGGAAGACCCTAGCGGTCAGGACGCACTAGCACCGGCTACTTGCTCAGGAAGGCCGTTGAAGGGGAAGGACGAGAGGGTGACTAGCCTTTTGGCCACAATCGGGATTATTTTCAGGGCAAGTTTAGCAAGTACCCTGCTGCTTATAAAAACTCATTTCTAAACAAAACAAAACAAAAACCTCGTTTCATTAAGGACCCAGGTATAACCACAGGAAACCATTAGTTCCTGTCGTTGATAGATGTTTGTTGACAGATGGACATTTCCCATGCGTTGTTTTGTGATTTTGCTAAGAAGATGATAAATGTTTCTCTAAAACTTTTAAAAGTGGACTTGATTCTGTCATACTTTCAGGTGAATGCAATTTGTGTTTTTTTGGCCATAAAAAATACATATGGGAAAATACACAGCTGTGTTAAAAAATTGGTCCCTACGTTGTGCTGACATTTTTGGTACATCCCAACTCAGTAGAAATTGGAAGTTTTATACCAATATTTTCCTCAAAGAAAATTGTTTTTGGCTTGTAGTCATTGCTTTTATAGTAGAAGGGAGGTTACAACAGCAGAAAGAACGGGGCCAAATACATGTGAGCAATTTGTTCCCCCAACTGCAAAGCAGGGTCATGTGCAAACAAGCAGAATTTGGGGAAGAGGACATAGAAACACAGAAAGTCCGAGGAAAGCCGCCGTGGTCAGTGTCTCTCACAGAGTTCCCCTCGTCCCTGGCTGCCTTCAAAACCTTTTCTTCCCTTTAGACTCTGAAGAAAGGAAAATTCCTCCCAGCATTCCAGAAGGAAAACAATTGCTTTAGAATTCCATAACTGCCTTCAGTCCTATAAATTTCTGTCTTCCAAGTTTTATCTCAAACACACATAGGACGTTCATATGTTAGAAATGGTTTTCTTGTTGTTCTCTGGAGTCATATCCATAAAAATTAACACTTTGGTGAGTTCTGTCCCTAAAGGAAAATGCAGTACACCATGTTAACATACAAAAAGTGAGCATGTCATTAACTACCTTAAATCGTTTTGTGGCAAAAGTGTGGTATAAATGAACACATGCACCCAGGCATAAATCAAAACGGTCGCACTCTGTGTCTCTACGTGTTGGGTCTCATGCCCCTGTGGGGCAGTCGCATCAGCGGCCCTGGCTTCGCCTTCCCAAAACGCTGCAGCGCCACCCAGCCGCCCGTCCGGGCTCCGAGCTGCGCCACGCCAGCCCCGGGCAGGAGTCGAAGTGCTGACACGCGGGTCTGGCGGTGCCACGGCAGCTCCTCCGAACAGGACGCCTCTGTGCTTCTGACTGCTTAGAAGCGCGTAGGAAACATGGTGAAAATTGACCGATCTGGTTAGTGGCATTTACAGGCAGAACGCAGGGAGATTACCAAACTGTGCCTGGTTCTCACAGACGTGTTTTCTCCCCAAGGTAACGAAACGGCGGACCTGGAGCAGAAGACATCCACTCGCCCAGCAGGTCTCCGGCGGCCTACCCCTGGGCTTCCGCCCACAGGCCAGAGAAGTCGCCGGCTTGTCTCAGCAACGTCTCAGAGCCCCGCCGACGAGCCGCTGGCCACAGGGGTCAAGGACGTGACTCCGGAGCCAGGCTGCCCAAGGTCCACTCCTGAGAGGCTGCAGGACCTTGAATAAGGCACCAACCGCTCCCTGCCTCAGTTTCCCCATTGTGAAAAGGGGATAATGATGGTTTTCATGGGGTTCAGCGGGGCCAGGTCTGTCAAGTGCTATGAGTGGGAACTGGCACAGACTGGGTTCCACGTAGGTTGTCAGTAAATCCTCGACCGCCGCACTTGGCTGTGCAGAAATCCTCGATGTTCCCCAAAGACAGAAAGATACGGTGCAAAACACTATTTGTGCCCCTTCATGGGCTGCCTGTGGCTCGGCAGGAGCCCCGAGATGCCTCAGGGATCTGGTTCTTTATGCAGAAAGAGAGACAATCCCACAGACGCGAGGCTGATTGGAAAGATCAGAGGTGAAGTCAGTCAAGAATGGCACCCTCGGCTGGGGCTCGGTGAGCGCAAACACAGACCCTGAAACAGACGCTGTCGTTAGCTTTTGCGCTTGTTAGATCTAAGGAGAGAAAGTGGGTCTCCGAGGGCATGGCTCAGCCTACACAGCGGGGCTGTGAGGTCCCCGTGAGCGTGGCTCAGCCTGTGTTACTGGAAACTGTGCTGTCACTGTGATTCGGACGGCTTTCTCAGATTCTGCCCGTCCAGGCTTCATGACTCTGGGTTAGGATCACGAGGTGTCATTTAATAATTACGCGCTCCACACCACTGGTTAGCGAACTGATTCACAAAACCCCAGCTTATTCCCTGTAGGAGTTTAGTCGGAGAATGTACGGCAAGACTCGTCACTTCAGATGACCCTAAACCATCAGCTTCCTTTTGTTCTAATGCAGACCGAAAAACTCGTGCAAATCTACACTTGTTCACATGTCGATGGTGCGTCCTGATAACACCCTTCAGTGCCTCCAAGTGGGTAAACTTGTTTATAAACGTTTTGATCGCCAATGCTGTTTTACCAGGGCAGTAAAATAAAATGTGGGCATCCTAAAAACAATATTTCGGTGCAGAGCTGGAGAGACCCATGCGCATTCTGACACCGGGACGCCCACAAACACCCAGCCTGGCCTGAGTGGCCGTAGTCGGGCCCTGGCCTGCGCTTCTCAGTGTCTTCTGAGGTCTGGACCCGACACGCAGCCCCAGCGGGGTATGATTCCTGGCAGCTTCCTAGAGCTCCACCAGGGACCCTACCTACTTCCCCACCCACCTCCCCTCGCCCCAGCTGGATTTCCTGGGCAGCTCACAGTAGTTTGTAAATATTTTCCATTTGCCTCCATACATTTTTAAAAACCCAACAGCCAGAGTGAATGACACCCAGATAACTTGGTTAGGTTCCTGAAGTTGTGTTAATTCGGTTAGCTACAATTCAGAAAAGAACTGAAACTTGCAAATTCTCAAGGAATGAAGGAATCTATCTGTAAAAGCTTAAAATGTTTGCTGAATAGGGGCGCCTGGGTGGCTCAGTCATTAAGCTTCTGCCTTCACCTCAGGTCATGATCCCGGGGTCCTGAGATCGAGCCCTGCGTTGGGTTCCCTGCTCAGTGGGGAGCCTGCTTCTCCCTCCCCCACTCCCCCTGCTTGTGGTCCCTCTCTGGCTGTCAAACAAATAAAAATCTTTAAAAAAAACACAATGCTTGCTGACTAATTTTCTCTTAGAGATTCACTTTCAAGAGATTTCACAGAAAATCAAGTGGTCTAAGAAATACAGAGAGTGTAATTTGCTTCAGGAGGGAATGAAATTTCCCTAAATATCAGCTGTATCAGTTTAACTGCAACTCACCGTTGAACCAAACAGACGCCCCGGACGGACGACAAAGTCCCAGGTTACCCAGAACCATGGGTTTGTCTTTTGTGGTTCCAGAGCTCAGTGAGATTTTTTCTCATGTGTTTTGGTGTTTTCGCACATGAGGCTGGAAGGGCACATGAATTTTACTGGACATTGTGCTTAAGATGACCTAGAAGAATCCACGATTTTTAGTTAACTACTCAGAGTTGTAGAAGATCTCGTATTGGACAGGCATCCCTTGATGCCCACACAAGTGAGAGGGATAAATCCTTCATTCACAGAAGTTAGATTCCAAAGATTTCTGGCATTGACATTGATTGGTAGAGAGGTGACCCCTTGATCTAAGAGGTGACAGTGCCCCCGGGGAGCCGGGACCCACACCTGGAGCCTGGACTGAGCTGTCCCTCTCTGGCCAGCACTCAGCTCTTCCTGGCGCTGTGGAGAAGAGACAGTGGCCATCCACAGTGGTTCCCTTGAACAAACTCATCTACACCATCGTTATTTATTAAGCACCTCCTCTATCCTCTGCGGTATTAGAACTTGGGGACACATCGTAAGTGACACAGATGAAAACTCCTGCTTTGGTACAACTCACCCGTTTCACTCAACCACCAGCAACCCCATGGATGCCGGAGAATGCCCATCACAGCCAAGTTGCCATGAGAGGGGCCTTTATAGTCACGATGTTTATGCCATCACTTTCTGCTTATAAAGGAGATGATCCCATTTTCCCATGTCAGCGTCAGGAATGGAGAGCGTGGAGTGTAGACTTTGAAGCAGGAAGGCACATCTGGCTTGTTTTCATTGTTCCCTCAGTTCCTGCGAATTGTACTTTAGAACATGTTGACTTTGGAGAATTGTTACATTTTTAACACTTTGTATATAAATGGTATAATTTTTCAAGTCTGACTGGCTTATTTTCTATTTTGTATATCATATAAGAATTACTAGCCCTTCCTCCACCCCACCCGGCTTCTTACAGACCGCTGGTGCTTTGGCGTAAGGCCTCCTCTCTTTCCTGAGCCATGCCGCTGGTCGTCATTCCCAGGTTGGTAGTCGGAACGTCCTTGCAATCTGCAAACGCTGGGCTTCAGTTCACGGCGATGGTGGTTTTGTTTTTCTCTCCTGGTCGTTTCTGCTGCCTGTTCTCTCCTCTTCTTTGGTGGATCAGTTGGAGATGTACTGGCCATAAATAACCGACTTGTCTAAAAGTAGCGTAACAATTGAGGTTTTCTGTGTTTCCCACAACAGGTCTAGGTAATGGCTCTGGGATGCTCCTAGGACTTCAGGCTTCAGAGCTGACCTTGCATCCAGGCAAGAGGAGCCCTGGTGTTGGGACACCCCACTCCTGCCCTCTTCCACTGTGCACCTCCCCTTGTGTGAGAGACTGTGGCGACGAGGGACCATGCGTTCCCTCCCAGAAATGTAGAAGCCCCTTCTGTGGCCTGAGCCTCTCCCGGACCTCATCTCTCCAGAGCCGGTCAAGGGATGACCATTGGGGTGGGTGTGTCTCAAGCGTGGAGTGCAAGCTGGCATAGCCCCTCGTGTGTGGACAGACCCTCAGGGTGGGAGAAGACCAGAACAGGCTAGGAGCCATGGCCAGTCCTCAGGGGGATGCCAGGTTCTCAAACAGCAGCCTACACTGGAGGCTGAACTTCACATCGGCTGTGATGTTGTGTTGGTCAGAGCATCTCACTCTGCTGTCAAGAGCATTGGCTCAGTTGATGACTTCACACACGTAGACAGTATGGGTAACTGTGGTGGGCAAGGCCGGCTCCTTCCAGGTGCCAAGAGCTGACAGTTGCCTTTCCAGGCATCTAGTGAACCCTCAGCAGCTAGAGATAGGCTGGGAGCATTTACGCTGCAGGAATGGGGAGACACCAGGAGTCCGGTGCTCTCCCAGATGGAGGGCTGTGGGATGCTGGGCAGCACGCCACTGCTGAGCCCCCACCCGCACTGGTGTCTGGGCTTTGAGTCTTAGGGCTGGCCTGTCAGGTGCCCCGTGACAGTTACTGCTGGCCTCGTCCTCAAGTTGGTGCCTCCTGGTCACAGCGTAGTTACTGTACCAACTTCCAGGTGGGAAGCAGAGAACACAGGGGGGCCCAGTGTCCCTGTGGGTTTCTACCTTCCTTTCATCGGCTGTGTGATGTGTCTGCAGCCACTGCCAGGGGCGCTCTGAACTCCAGCCTTTGTCTTTGCACCTGGCATGGAGAACGGATGAGGATGCATAGGGAGCCTGGGTCACCTGTGGACACATTCATTTAAAATTGTGGGTTTTTAATAATATTTTATTTTTTTTTGAGAGAGAGAAAGAGCATGCACAAGATGGGGGGTACAGAGGGAGAGGGAGAATCAGACTGCCCACTGAGCAGGGAGCCCCACGTGGGGCTCCATCCCAGGACCCTGAGATCATAACCTGAGCTGAAGGCAGGCGCTTAACCACCTGAGCCACCACATGCCCCTCAATTTTTTTTAACTAACCATGTTTTTTGCTCTATCCTAATGAAGAAAGCATAAAAAAAAAAAAGGACAACTAAAAGCATCTTACAGAATCATAAAATAAAATGAACATTCTCAGCCTCAGGAAAAAAAAAAATCTAATTCCCAGAATTTTTCAGGGCTATCTTGAAATAGTTTGTTAGGAACATCGGTGTACTGGAAACATAGAGGGAAACTGCATTTTCCACATTTAAGACTAAGACTGGAAGGGAAATTGAGAGAACAACACTCTGCCTCCGGGCGAGACTGTCCTGAATCCTGAAATGTGGTGCTTGACAGGCGTCACCGACATTACGTCCCATAACCCAGTCCGATGGCTACAAGTCAGAGTTTCCATATTTAGGAAGACTTACATCGTGTCTAGATTTGCGATAACTGACCCCGGCCTAATACCGCGATGGCCCTCACCACAAAAAGGCCATGTGGCACGCTTCTAAATCACTGTAGGTTAGAGTTGGAGGCCGTCCTTCGAAGGCACGCTGGGTGGGCTCTTCCGATAACGATGTTGCTCTGGGCGGGGCGGGGCGCTGCCAGGCTGTTTGGGGGGGGCTCCACAGTTTATACCTTGGGCTCCTGGGGGCTCGGTGATCTGGGCAGTGTGATCGGTTTGGAAGACAAACAAGGGACGGGTGAAGCGGAATCCGGAGAGCGTGCACACGCCGTGCCGCTGGCAAATTTCTACAAGTCAGTCGCGGGGGCAGACTCTTGAGAAACTATTGTGTTGGAGGAATCGGCAGATAAACATTCTCGCGCCGTTCATCATGGCGTGGTGACGCAGGGAGCTGGATACGTACCCGCGACAGTAGGTTAGGCGAATGGATCGCGAAAAAAGAGCGCAGACTTCATCCTTCAGGAGAGCCCCAAACAGACGAAC
Organism: Lontra canadensis; assembly: GCF_010015895.1. Classification (NCBI taxonomy): domain Eukaryota; kingdom Metazoa; phylum Chordata; class Mammalia; order Carnivora; family Mustelidae; genus Lontra; species Lontra canadensis. Next base: position 1,621,807 of record NW_022631016.1, on the reverse strand, counting down.
AAAACCGATCTCTAAAGCAGTGTGATCAGGGTAGGTGAGGACTGGAGCTTCTCCTGCGTACCAGTCTGAGACCAGCCTCCCCCGCGCCCTTGGCATGTGCAAGCCCAAACCTACCCCTTCCAGCAATCGCCTCAACTACAGACAGGCAGATGGCGGCGGGGAAGAGGGCGCCTTGGCCACGCTCCACGCTCGAATTCCACGTGGGCTTGCGTGCATCACTTCAGGCTGGCTGTGCAGACACTGTCTGTTTTGTTTTGTTTAATACACTAAACAAAGAGGTGTAGCTTTGTGTCCACAAAGAGTGGGTGGTCTTAAATTCACTGAGGGAGAAATTTAGCATGGGTTCCAAGGAGGTGAACTTCTTCCAAAGCAGAAGGCTTTCCAAACAACCTACGTCAAGGGAGCGAGTATAATTACCTAATTATGCAATGCAAGGCACTTTGTTTTTAGAGAGGAAACCAGATGCACAAAGACTTTTTATGTGAAACAGAGTGTGATGGGGCAGAAGATGAGCGTGTGTGTTACAGAGTCGGTGTTCGCGAGCCATGTTTTCCCTGTGGAGGCAAACTCCAAAGGCTCAGACCCGCTTGGACACATTTCAAAAGAGCTCTGATATTCACCGGGGCAGGTTCAAGATGGCCACTGGTTCCTCTCCCACCGCCCACTGAAAGGGGGCATCTACTTCCCCTCCCCTGCGTTACAGGCTGTCTTAGTGCCCGCTTTGACCAATAGAACGTGGTAGAACGTACTTGACCCCGCAGCTCCCACCTTCTGTGTCTTGGGGCAGTTTCTGAGGGAGGCTCGCACCACCAAGAGGAGCCCGAGACTGTTTTCCCAGAGAGACTACGTGTAGAGTCCCGGTGGACGGTCTCCACCAGGCCCGGCCTTGCAGCCATGGCCCGCTGAGATTCGAGGTTTGTGGGGCTCTCTCGGGCTGGCCGGTCTGCCAGGTGAACACCACAAGGGCACCCCAGTCAACATGCTGTGAGGCAGAAGCAGAGCCCAGCTGAGCCCTGCCCCGTGTCCTGACCCTGACGTCATGCCGTGCCATCCGTGTTGTTGTAAGCGGTTAAGCGTGGGGCCACTTGTTACGCAGCAGCAGGAAACTGAACCACTCAGCAGTAGGCCACCTGCAGGATTTTCACCGGTTCTCTGAGGTTTGGGCCCGACATTTATTATGCTCTACTTTATAAATTAAACACGATGAATGACGCTCCTTAAGACATGCCCTTTGCCATGTACTGATGATATGCAAAGTCGTTCTGAAAACGACAGAGTACTGTTTGTACGATGTTCTAGCAACTTTGTAATCTTGGAAAAATGTTTGAAGATCTTTCTAGTTGATTCATCTGTACATGGGAGATGACTAATTTCTACCTCACAGGGTTGCTGGAGGAACGAGACGGCATAATGTTTGCAAAATGCCAGTCATCTTAAAAAGCCCAATGCATTGAGAAAGAAACATTATACAAAGTATTTCTATAGGAAATACTGATTTTCCAATAACAATAATATTTCTACTTATACAGTGAATACTTTCATTTTTGTTAATATTTAAGTTTTGCATTATTATATAATATTTTTTCAAGACTTTATATAAAAGGGTTTTGTATAATATCAGTGAGGTTCATATGATCATTAATAGAAGATTTCCACGTCCAGATCCTTTATTTGTGCCCCACCCAATGGAGTCAGTTATATTTTACCAAAAAAAAAAAAAATGATTTAAACGTCTCTAAATAATTACCAGCTAATAGTAAAGTAAAGGATTACTCTACTGTTATTATAGTCTTAAATCTTGAAAAACCTTTTAAGATTGTAAAACAATTATTTGGACATGAGAATTGCTGTGGGTCCCAACTTCCCCCATTTATCTCCCTTGTAAGGGACTCGACCAAACGAAATGCGAGGTTAGAACAAGACGTGGCTGCTTCCACACCTGTCTGTGTCCTGCAGGACGTGGAGGCTCAGGAAGCCCATACCTGGCTTCACGTCAGAGCTGGCCAGGCTGCACCGTCCTTTCCAAGAGTGGAGCTCCATGTCAACCACAGTTGATAGCGAGGAGGAGAAGGGAGAGACTGTGAAGAAGATTCCAGAAAGGAAAGCAGGAGGACAGCTTCAAATAGCTCTGTTTTGCAGACCGATTCAGGAGGGAGCAGGTGGTTGGCCATAGCACAACCACAGACGGGGTCTGGGAAAGGCTTGGCAGGGCAGGAGCACACCCTCCTCCAGGGGCCTCAGCTGGCAGAGCGTCTGAGTGTCGGAGGAGAGGGAGGTAACCCTGGCGGTGGTGGGGGGGGATGCAGTGAGAAGGAGAGTCGGGGAGGAGTCTTTTCAGAAGCCTGACCATGAAGAAAAGGAGGCAGGTAGATGCTTTTACTGGGTTGAGGGAGATTTGGTTTCTATGATCAGAAAGGCAGGTTTATTTGGCCCAAGGAAAAGGCTGAGGCCACGAGGCAGGTGGAGAACAGTGAACCCAGGGGACCAGATGGGGCCCCTTGGGGGCTCACTAGGAGGGAAGTGGGCTGTTGGATCCCCAGAGCTGCCATCTCACGTCCTCTCCTGGGTGAGATCGCCTCAGCAAGGCGATGCCCATCTCTCCCTCCCCTCCAGCCTCCACGGCCCAGACAGCCCACCCAACCATCCACACTGAATGAGGGTTATCACCTCTCAACCTGCTCAAAGATGCTGTATCCGGGTAACCTGCAGCGTGTGGAGAAGTCGCAAGTAGATGTTCTTGCTCCCTCTCTTGCAGAGCAGACTCCAAGCACGAGGGAAGTTCTCCTAGGAGACGAGAGTGCTCTGCTGTCTGACCGGCTCCTCTGTGTCTCATTAGATGGCACGAGTTAGGACCAGACACTCTACATCTCCTCAGTTTGCTGCCTTCTCCCTTCTCCAGAGACCTGCGCTGGAAGACCAAGGTCAGATAGAACAGGTAGGTACCGTGATCCCTTCTCTGGATGACTTCTTCCACTCCTGATGGAGAAGCAGCACTTACACAATAAGAATTCAATCAGAAATGGTCATGCATGATTACGGCCCAGGCAGGGTAGACTGAGGGGCAGGATGTGCAGAACCTCAGAGAAGGAGACGGGACAGGAGTGAACATGGTGGGGACGGGGAGGCCCTGAGCAGTGCGCATGGAAGGCCGTCCCCGGCCGATAGTCTCTGTCCCTGGCTTGCCGGGCAACCAAGGCCTCTCTCTGTTCTTCGGTTTTCTCCTGACAAAATAAGATTAGGCCAGAACCCCCAGATAATTTCAAAGATCACTTCCACCTCAGAAATCCCATAAAGTCATAAAGACCATAGCAACCGGGTGGAAATCGGTTTCACACCAAAGTCAATGTTTGAAATTTCATATTTCATTTTTGAGATTTAAGAGTGCTGAATCCCCCCCAAAAAGTAAAGACATTTTATAACATTTAAAAACAATAGAAATAAAATAAATCCTGAACCCATATGATGCTAGTGTTGTCATTGTGCCCTATACAAGCTAATCATATATGCTTCCAGTCTTTGATAACATTTAGTAATACTGAAGGATATTTATTGAGCCATACATGAGGGACTAGACACTGTTCTCAGGGCTTTATTTAATGCAACCTCTATCAAAATACCACTAGCATTTTTCACAGAACATGAACAAGCAATCCTACAATTGGTATGGAACCAAAAAAGACCCTGAATCGCCAGAGGAATCTTGAAAAGAAAACCAAAGCTGGAGGCATCACAATTCCAGACTTCCAGCTCTATGACAAAGCTCTGATCGTCAAGACATGTGGTTTTGGCACAAAAACAGACCCACAGATCAGCAAAGCAGGAAAGAATGTCCGGTAGAAAAAAGACAGTCTCTTCAACAAACGGTGTTGGGAAAGTTCGACAGCCACATGCAGAAGAATGAAACCGGACCATTTCCTTACACCACACACAAAACTAGACTCAGATTGGATGAAGGACCTCAGTGTGAGACAGGAATCCATCCACATCCTCGAGGAGAGCACAGGCAGTGACCTCTTCGACCTCGGCCGCAGCAACTTCTTCCTAGAAACATCGCCAAAGACAAGGGGAAAAAAATAGTTATCTTTTCTATAAGCAGGGATCCACAAAACGGAAACGGGAGATTTTTCTCTGTATATGTACATTCTATATTTGAAGAAAATACTTGGGAAAATTAAACTTTTCTAGATTAGCAGCTGATGCCTTCGCTGTGTGGATGAAACCCTTTGACTTGATCACACGGGTTTGCGTCTTTCTCCTTCAGTGTCGATCATACTGGCTTCAGGACCGTCAGGCTTCCCCGTTTAATTGAGCCTGCAGAGGCGTAAGTGCGTGTGGATTTTTGGTGTTGGGGCGCTTCCCTGTCCTGGGCTCTCTGTCTGGCTGAACCCAGTCCTCACCTCCATCCACATTCAGAGGCCCGTTGGTGTTTTACAAATAAGTGATTGAAATAAAATTCACAAAACACAAAATTAACCATTTTAAAGTGAACAATTCAATGATCTTTAGTACATGTTCCAGTGGGCAAACAGCACCTCTGTCTGGTTATAAAACAGTCCGTCACCCTGAGGAAAGCCCGTGCCCCTGATGCAACTTCTCCGTGTTTCCCTCCCGCTCCCGTCTGGAAGCCACCGGTCGGCATAGCCTTTGGATTGGCCTCTCCCAGATATTTTGCATCAGTAGAAACAGACATAATTTGTTCTTTTCGGGACCGGCTGTTACCACCTCGCATAGTGACCTGGAGCTTAACATGCATCAGTGCGTCTGTAATTTCTAAAGTTTCAATAACTTTGTCTGTCTTCAGGGCTATCACTTTAGAAGGAAAACAAGCAGGCTCCCGCCCTGTGATCTCCCGCCGCCCCACCCTCCCCGGCCGGAGACTGACGGCCGCTTGCTCCTGGCCACCCGCGCAGAGATTCCTGCTCCAGGAAAGGTCCAGGGCCGACACTGTTTCTGTCAGTCTGGCAAAGTTGCATATCCGTCCTTTCACGGGTCCGCATGTGGGACGGCGGCGGCGCTGGAGGTCACGGTGAGGAAGGACCCATCTCCCCGCGAGCCTGGCTTTCGGTCGGGGAGATTCACTTGTGGTGGTGCGGGGTACAGGTGGGGATGGCGGGGTGAAGTGGCCCCCCTCCCTGTGTTGCCCTCCCCGCGGCCCAGCTCACCCTTCCCCGCTGGGAGGGCTGCCGCAGAAAGCAGTTTAAAGCAGCCCCTTGATCCGCTCAGGGTTCCGGAGGCCGCAAGTCCTAACGCGACGCGTCACGGGGCTGCAGTTCCGCTGAAGGCGGCCGGGAAGGACCCTCTCCAGGCCGGTGTCCTTGTTCCTGTAGCTTGGGCACCCCTTGGCATGCAGATGGCCCCCTTCTTCTGCTGTGTGCATGTGGCCTTCCCTCTGTGCCTGGCCATCTCTGCGTAAATGTCCCCTTTTGAGGAGGACACCAGTCATTGCATTAGGGCCCACCCACCCTAATGACTTCATGTTACATGCAATGGCGTAGACCCTATTTCCAAGGAGGTTTGCATGCACAGGTGCTGGGGATTAGAACTTGGGGGGGACACGATTTAATTCATAACACCCACTGCCGGGCTGTCAGGGCCTTGGGGGAAGGAAGACAGGGACAGGTGCGATCTGCTGAAGGAGGGGTGATCTCAGAGCTGCACCCGGGAGAGATGCGCAGCCAGGGAAACGGCTCCCGCCACTTCTCTCCCCTGAAAAACTGTTCCATCCCGTGAAAACAACATGCTCTTAAGCTTTCAGAACTCTGCATGGGTGGGGACTCGTATTTACCCAATCCCGATATAGGAATGCTTCTCTGACGTCTTTGTAAAAAGCCCAGGGTTCGGGGGGGGGGCAGGGGTGGGGCCCCTGTGTGGGCAACACTTTACGGCTGTGGATAGACAACGTGCTCAGGGAAGGAGGGACGGCTGGGAAGGGTCAGAGCCACACGCACGCCTGCTGACGGTTCCCCAGAAGCCACCATCCACATTCGGTCATGCCAGGTTCTGCTGACCAGCGCCTTACAAGTCAGAGGGGAGCTTTAATCCGTGGAAATAGTGGACTGCTAGTTTGACAAAGTTAGAAATGAGCTCTCATCGACGAAATTAACTGTGTAAAGAGGCAGATTAGCTAAAATATTTCAGAGATGTTCCCCATCCTGTACACCCAGGGCTTAGGAATCTTGAAGACTCTTGTGTTTGTTTGTTTGTTTTTGTTTTTTTGTTGCTTTTTTTTAACAGCCCATCAAACTTTTATTTGGGGAGGACTTTTTTTTAAATTTAAATTTAATTAGCCAACATACAGCAAGCACACCATTAGTTTCAGATGTCGAGTTCAAGAATTTATCAGTTGCCTAGAACACCCAGTGTTCATGGTATCACGTGCTCTCCTTAATGCCCCTCCCACCTCCCTAAACTTACAGCTTGACTGATGTGAGGCTTGACTCCTAACCATCCTCTCTCCAGCCTTGAATTGGGTTTTTGTTTGATAGGGTGAAGGGCTTAGGATTCCCCACAGAGCCAGAACCAATAGGATCTCTCTGTCCACCTGTCTGTCCGTGGATCATCTATTTCGTTTACGTGTCATTGAGAGGGAGGGAGAGATGGATTTGAAACAGTCGGCCCCTGTGGGGGCCGATGAGTGGGGAGTGTGCTGGGCAGGCCGGCAGGCTGCAGGCTCAGGAGGCTCCGCTGCCTTGAGCCTGAATCCTGAAGCCTGGAAGCTCAGGCAGGCTGCCTGTGTTGCCTTCTTGGGGAGAACTGCTTCTCCTTTGGGAAAACTCAGTCCCTGCTCGTAAGTCCTTCCACTGATTGAGTGAGGCCCACCCACTTTCTAGAAGGTTCTCTCTTTTACTCCAACTCTACTGATTTGAAAGTTAATCACGTCTTAAAAAGAAGGAAAGAAAGAAAGAAAGAAAGAAAGAAAGAAAGAAAGTGAATAACATCTTCAAAATGAATAAAGAAAGAAATAATAAATAAAAATGAATAAATAAATAAATGGATGTTAATCACATCTTAAAACTCACCCAACATCTGATCTGGCTTGTAACTGCACAACAGGGCACTCAGTCTGGCCAAGCTGATCTGTAAAACTCATCCTCCCAGTGATCATGTTTTCTCTTCCACTCGGGACAGCCCTGGTTGGTGCAGAGTGTCTTGGCATAATTACAAATAGCCCTGAACCTTCTGAAACTGCTACAGCTCCAAACACAGACCCGTCCCACTTCAAGAGAAGTGGCTGGGACTCCATCAAGCCTACCAAACAGGTTGTAGGGACTTGTATACCTGCTTGGTCATAAAGATGTACTTAATGGGTTTCATAGGTGTAGCCTAATTGGGTCTAATATTTGCTTTCATTATAATCACATTATGAGGTTAGGAGAATTAGACAGTTAACCTTCACCCTCCTGAAGCTTTCTACAGCTGCAGTTAGCTACCAAAGGAACCCATGTATGTGCGTGATTCAGTCAGCTTAAGGTCTTCATTCTGAGAAGGCACAGCCACCGTTGATTTTTGGTTGGTGGAGCCCAGGGTCCCTGGACCTTCAGCTGGCCTGGGCTGACATCGTGTGTCACGTGGTACAGCCTCCAAGTCAGTTGCTGGGGAGATGGCAGTGGCTGGTGCGGTGAGTGCTGTGGAAGGGTGCTTTCCTTCTGAAACTAGTCTCATTCCCTGGTGCCCTTCAGTTCCAGTCCCTTCATGAGACACCTTTCCTTCATCAGTGTTTCTCAAAGTGAGATTTCCAAGCTCTCTGAATCAAGATACACTGGGGACTTGCTGAAAATGCCCTAACTCAGATACAACCTACCAGGATGGGGCGGGCAACTAGCCTTCAGGATGACTCATCAATCCAGCTTCCTGGGTCCACGTCCTTATGCAGCAGCCCCCCCACCTTGGCACAAAGGTGTGGCCAACAGAAGGTACGGTAGTGATAGCATGAAGGGCCACCGGCTCCGCCTTGTCCTCTTGGATCCCTCATTCTGTGGAAAGCCAGTGCCCATGTCTGGAGGACCCCCAGGCAATACTGCAGAGGAGCCTCCCTGCCCCATGGCCATGTGAGGAGCCACCTTGGGAGCAGATCTCCCAGTCTTGGTCAAGACTTCAGATGAGGCAGCCCCAGTGGATAGACAGACTCCAACTTATGAGAAACCTGGGCCAGAACCATGTAGCTATCCCCAGAAGCTATACAGTAATAAATATCTGTTGCTTCAAGCTCTCCAATTTGGGACTGGTCTGTCGTCCAGGAGTTGGCAGCAACTGGAGGGGAAGTGGTGTTCTTGTCAGCAGGTGAGTCTCATGTACTCCAAGAGGTGAGCCCTTATCGTGGGTCAACATGATGGCTCTGGGGACAGGCAGTGAGATGCCCGCTGTGGACTCCCGTGGATCACCACTGCTGCCTCCTGGACCCCATGAGAGCCTTGCACCCAAGGCTGTTGGGAATGTGTAGACCCTATTCTCCACCAATAACACGTCAATCAGCATGTCACTCCCTGTCCCAACACCTCGACTGGTTCCCATCTCATTCATCCCCACTTTGTAGTCCCATCTGTGGTGGACAAGAGCCCACATGGTCCATCCTGGGCCCCCATGACCTCACTTCCCACAAGCCTGGCTTTCCTTCCTCCTCCTCCTCCTCCTCCTCTACCTCCTCCTCCTCCTCCTCCTCCTCCTCCTCCCTCTCCCCTTCCCCCTTCCCTTTCAGCCGCTCCACCTACCCACTCTAACTCCCACACACCCCTGACCCAGTTGCATTCACTTGTCTGTTTATTGTCTATCTCCCACTAGCATGTCAGCATCAGGAAGGTGAGGACCCACTCTGCCAGGCTCATTGCTGTCTTCCCGACTTCTAGAAACACACCTGACACTTACTTGTGCCTCAGCCACTATTTGTTGAGTAAATGGGAAAAAATGCAAACCTGGAAAATGCACCTTTCACAGCTAAGCTTGAGGGTCTACCATTTCCAGCCTATTTTTTGTCAGTGAATATCCCAGTCTGTGTCATTTTCACAGGCGGATTAATTAAAATTGGAACTCTGATAACATATAATTATGTTTCAATTAAAATACTTAAAATTAAGACTCAGCTTGGGGCTCCCCTCTTCAGGATGGTTTATACCTTGCGCTTAGGTGCTCTCCTGTGGGTCTGATCCCTCCCAGCCCTGGGGATTTCTCAGGGACTTAGTCACACCATGCCTTCCCCCACATACTGTAAGCCTTTTTAGGGCAGGCAAGCATCTCATTTCTCCGGCACTGGGGTCACCAAACATTGGCCCATGGGTGGCGTTCATCAGAGCACATGTGTGTGTCCACACACTGTATGCTTTCACACCACAATGGCAGAGTTGAGCAGTAGCCATGGGAGCGGAGTGGGTTGGAAGACTAAAACAATTACTATCTGGTTCTTTACATAAAGTTTACCAATCTCTGGTGCAGCACACGGGAGACATGCAACGATACTGAGTCTTTAAATGAATAAACGTGTAACATGAGGGATACTGTCATGAGCGAAGTCAACATCAGTGGGAAAGTGAAAGTGATAGGATTGAATCATTTGCTGAGTCCCATCGGAACATTTAAAATTATAGGTTCATTTAAAATTACACAAGATAAAGAAATGGTCACATAGCGGGTGTGTTGTTCTGTAGAATCTATGTCACAGAGCCCAGGGTTGGAGATTTCAGCATTTTCCATGTAATGCAGTTAACACGTACTAACTCTGTGCCCTAAACTTTCTAAAACTGGAAACATTAACAATAGCGTAGGAAATCCCAAGTAACTGATTGTGATGAATGTTGATGTGAAATATATTCTACGACTAATGGATCCTTTAACATTAGTCATTTTTTCACTGATGTATTACTTTAACTTGCCTTTAAAATGGGTGAAAAACCTTAGAAGTTTCCAATTAGGAGTGATTTCTATTCGATACTAAGACTAGATGCATGTACTTAATATCCACAGAAATGCTAGATTTCCATGGATCTTAAGAATAAAAGTTGTGCATTTCTGGATTCTAACAGACAGCTGATCAGAGTCAAGCCTTCCCAAAACACAAGGTCTTTTCATTGCACAAAAGGAGACTTTCCCGTGTCTTCAGAACAGCTTAGGTGGGGTATAATCATTTATACAGAGTTGAAACTGAACAAGGGCAAATGAATATCAAAGGCAAGGCCATTAAAAATCATTAAAAACCATTAATTATGACCCTCGCCATTCCCAGGGTACTCCAGGCTTGGGAAGCTGAAGGAATTCCCGTGGGCGGTGAAGGCTCTGCCAGAGTCTCTCCAGGTGCAGGGCAGAGGAGGTGGTTACGTGGAAGGCGTGTCTAGGCTTTCCTAGGTCTGATGGTCTTAGTGAAATCTGACCTTGTGCTGAAAGTCCTCCCTTCACTTCTACAACATACCAGATTGGTCCTATGGGATATATAACTTCATTTCCCTTACACTGTTTCCACTACAACCCTTGATAAGGCTTCTGGTCAACAGTAAGCTATTGCTAGTTAAGTTTAGACTTCCAGTTGTGGGCCAGTGGGACTTGTGGGCCAGTAGGACTCTTTCCATATGTGAACACGTTGCCCCATGAAAATGCACAGTGGAGACTCTTGTGGGTGCTGATCCTGGAAGACTTTTGTGTGGACATGAAAACCTCTTCCCTTACTCCTCTTCATAGAAAGATTCTAAAACACTCATTGCTATAAAATTTTAAGGTTGGCAAATGATGAAGAGCATAAATGAACAAAACTCCAGGCATGGTTGATTCCATTACAACAATTTGTTTACTTGGTCTGACCTGTGTGTAAGGCACTCAAACTCCTGAAGGAAGAACTGCTTATTAGCAACCAGTGCCGGGTGAATTCTGAGCTCCCTGAAGAGACATGTTTGTGCATTATGAAGAGGCAGATAGGGTCACACATCTGCTATGGAATGGAAATTAATAATCACTCACTGGGAACCACTGCAGTAAAGGAGAGAGAACAACATATTATTTCAGTGTTTCATGTTCATGTTTTTTTTTTTTCACAGACCATTCACATCCAGCCACATCTCCTCCAAATAAAAACAACTGCACAGTTTGGTGTCCGGCTGTACTGTGTCTTCAAAGTGCTACTGAGGAGTATAATGATAGTCATGTAAATTCATCACTGCATTTGACCATTAAGCCAAATCTTCTCACATACCTGGACAGCTTCTTATTTTCTTCTCTAAAAATGTAGTTTTGATATGATACTGGGAGGGAAAATAAAACCTTCAAGCCTAAACTGTAAATGGTACATTACTGTTCACTTAGAAACTGGGAAAACTGGGAAGTTTAATGGATTTTGAATGTTTCTCATATAGAAAATGGAAATGCTAAAGGACCCAGAGGTAACTTGAGTTTACACTGAGTAGACTCACAGGTGCCACAAAAGCATGGTTATTCCTTACCTACTTCTAGATGGCCCCAAATCTATTGCACAAATTCTCTTCAGTGTTCCATAATGGGGATATATGGGCTTTTGTATTTCCTCAAGTGATTTATACATAAACCCTTGAACAGCATAGGGGTTAAGGGTGCCAACCTCTCTGCACAATTGAAAATCTATGAATAACTTTGACTCCCTCAAAACTTAACTACCAATATCCTACTGTTGACCAGAAGCCTTATTAATAACCTAAACAGTCAATTAACACATATTTTGCATGTTATATGTATTATACACTGGTATTCTACAATAAATCCAGCTAGAGAGAAGAAAATGTTTTTGAGAAAATTGTAAGGAAGAGAAAATACATTCACAGTCTTGTACTGTATTTACTGAAAAAGTCTTTGTATAAATGGAACTGGGTAGTTCAAACCTGTGATCCTCAAGGGTCAATTGTTTGTATGAATGGACAACGTTAGTGCTAAAAAACAATATCTTAAACTTATTCTCAAGTAATTCAGATCCTTTCTACTCAGAGATCAATCTCTGTAGTGGCTTAGCCTTCAGAACCTCTATAACAAACAGAACTGCATTTTGGTCAAGTACTATGTAAGGATTTGATTAGAAGCTCCCCAGGTGAAGGTACTCCAGGAGAAACATAAACTCAATTTCAAACTTTCTGGCTAAATATATTTTATACAGAACACATTTTACTTTATGCAAGCAGTTCTGTCTACCAATTGAGTGCTTGCTGATGAATAGCCAACAACCCCTGAAATGAAGCATCCTGCACACTAAGAATTCAAGAGCGTTACTGAAATGCAGACAGATAAACAGACTACAAACAGTACAACTTAAAGTTTAGACAGGCTCTCAGCCTAAAGACCTAAAATCAGAAGCATGTTTCTTGCAAGTTGCATATGTTAGTATCTGAAATTAGCATCATTTGCAGCATGAATTGGAATAATCTATAGATGTGTGTGTGTGTGTGTGTGTGTGTGTGTATTTATTTCTGTGTAACTTCATTAAAAACATCTTACAGAAATAATGCAAAATGATTTTTCATTATAAAATATTTGGACAGTAACAAAGAAGAAAAATTTGAAATCACAGACCTACGTTCCCAGTTTAAAAAACTAGAGAAAGAAATGTAAATTGAATACAGTTTAAGTAAAAGGAAAATGAATAATTGAACAGAAATCAATGAAATAGAAAACAGAGAAACAAAAGAGAAAATCAACAAAATCCAAAGTCTGTTATTTGAAAACACAAATATAATTTATAATCTCCTAGTAAGATTTATAAATGAGTGGACAGAACTATGTATCCTAAAGTCATTTAAAATCTAAATGACACATAATAGCCTTTAAGTATTTCTAGAATATGTAATGGTCACACATCTCATATAGCCATCAATTTTACAACGTAGAAGAATGGGACTAATTCAAAGAAAACCACAGTTTAGCAAAACTGACCCATGAAGAAATAGAAAATATGAATAGTCCTACAGCCATTAGAAATTTAATTTGAAATAAATATCTTTCTCACAAAGGATACTCCAGATCCATATTATGCCATTGGTAAATCCTATCAAAGATTTAGAGAAGAAAGTGTACCAATTTTATGCAAATACTTTCAGGAAATTTAGAAGAGGGAGATGTTCCCCTACTCATCTGGTGAAGTGAATAGTTCCCTAACAACAAAATCCCAGAAAGATTTTGCAAAAATAAAGAAGGCAAATTTCCTCACAACACAAAACACAAAACTTTTTTTTAAGATTTTATTTATTTATTTGACAGAGAGAGAGCACAAGCAAGAGGAGCAGCAGGCAGAGGGAGAGGGAGAAGCAGGCTCCCTGCTGAGCAAGGAGCCTGTTGTGGGACTCAGTCTCAGGACCCTGGGATTATGACCTGAGCCAAAGGCACATGTTCAACCCACTGAACCACCCAGGCACCCCTAGTCACAAATCTTTTATAAAAGATTGGCAAATTGAGTCCAGCAATATATGTGATGTTTGGTAAGTTTTATTCCAGGAAAGTGAAGTTGATTAACACTTGGAAATCTTTCACTGTAGCACATCAACTCATGGGGAATGACCTGCTTATTCCCCATGTCCATGACACTCACAGCTACTTGTGGAACAGTAGCTACATGTTTAAATCCTGGAGAAGGTATGAATCCAGCCTATTAGCAAGTTCTTTTAATAAAAGGAATTGATGGAGAAACTTAGCGTGTATAGATAGATGATGAACAAAGTGCAAAGTGTGTACTGGACACAGTAGGTTCTAATGCACCTGCATATACAGGGTTTGTACATTTGGGATTCATCAACTCCATAATGAAGTGTTTTTTTTTCTGAATATGAATTTGCCTATGTGACATATTTCCTTGCTGTGTATGCACATAAATTTTGAGCTGATCTTTTTGCATGTGTAATGCAATGATTCCAGTTCTTCCCAATTTTCCAATCGAGAGAGGACTGTGACAGTCTGAAAAAGAACGATTGCCCTGACTCACCCTTCTTCCAGTTATTCAGAATTAGGTAATTTCAGTAATGGAGTTGCTAAGATAATGTCAATTGCAACAAAGTCTTCCTAAATTGGATATCTAACACTTCCTTTGATATAATTACCTGGTAACTCCAAAATAATTAATAAACTAGATTTTTAAGGTATAGAAACAGAGTCTTTAATGTAGTTAGGTAATATATTTCATCAATAAGTAAGTGCTTTTAAGAACGATTATTTATTTCATCACGTAAACTATCTCTGTGATACAAGAGGAGTGTGTGTATGTGTGTGCATGTGTGTCCCCTCTCATGGAGACAAAGAAACTACAAAGAAATTAATGTGTGTAGGCCTAATGAATATATCTGCTTTTAACGGAAGGGCTGACATCAGAACATATGTCTCACATAGCCCCCATGGACAGAGCAGGTATTCACAGATCTCCAAAGTCGATAAGGTCAGGAAAAGCCCTATCTATTTGGGAAAGCTATATTTAATGCTCTTACTTAGGGCACAGTAGCTTTTAGCTATCCATGCCAGGCAGGGTCAGAGAAGGCACAGTAGGAGTAGGTCAGATGTGGGAAGCTAGAAGATGGATGGCAGAATGCCCAAACCAGGTGGTAGGGTAGACTGGATCTATATCAGGCCAAGAAGGTTTGCCAGATCCCTGACTGGTCAGGGGGGCTGTGGCAAATGAAAGCAGAAGGCAGGCATCTAATTTGAGGGGCTACCCTCAGTTGGTCCAGGAGAATCACTTTTAGGGATGTTTTTTAATGATATCCTCCTGCTCATGAGCGTGACCCTCGGTCCTGGAAGCACAGGAGGGAGGGAGCTACAGAGCTGGTGGATGGGGACAATGATTACTCAGTAAGATAATCAGCTGTCCAGCAAAGTGTGAGAGTGTGTGTATGTTTTAAAATGAATTATTCATGTACCCGTAATGACTCTAAGTATGGAAAGGAAGCTCTGTTTGGTAATATTTATACATTTCCATTAATAAGTGTGAAATACAACACAGATTTGCATAGAAAAGGAAACCACTATTTTGGCATTAAGTTCTAAATTCCCTCATTCGATGTGTAGGAAATAAGTCACTTTTTCTAGATATGGCAACATAAGCCCAGATGTCCAACATCCCTCTCTTGAAAACCAACAGTGATAATCAAAGGAAGCTAAAAATAGATTCAGTGCAGGAATCCAGGAAAGAGTATCATTAGAATGCCGGAAACTTTAATGAATTTCTTGGATATAGAGTACAGATGGGACTAGATTAAAAGAAGTCATGAGGTCTCACACGTCCCCTCATCCACCATGCTCCTGCTTCTTGGCAGAACTCCCAATACTCTGAAATAAGTGTTAGAACTGGAAGAAAAAGAAGAACCCCTATCTCTGGACCCCACATCTTGTTTTTGGGACAGAACAGTAGTATTCAGAAATAGCTGTACCAGAAGTTCCTAGAGAGAGAGAGGAGTAACCTCAGTAAAACTGGGCTTCTCCTGGCTGGACATTTATCCTAAGAAGTTAAGGTCCTGGCAGCCTGGAGGGACTCTTCCCTGACCCAGTAGGGTTTCTCCCAAACTCAAGTCAGCAAAGCTGTGATCAGTGGATTTAGCCACAGGAAACCTAGACTAGAGGGTTCACTGAATATAAAACAAACTGGAAAACATTGGTCCCCAGAGCAGCCGTTTCAGGGAACACAGAAGGAAAACACCTAGAAGGGAAATCTGGTGGGACCTACCCAGTCTTCCAGCCTTCTGTTCACCATGGAGTCCCTTAGCAGGGACTCTGAACTAACAGTTTTTCAGTTAAGAATGAAGATCATTCTAACGGCATCCAGGGGACTCACGTAGAAAACCAACTGTAATCACGCATACTGAGATAAGCCTCCATTTAAGCGGGAAAATCCAGGAAAACAAATGTAGAACACAGGAAAACATCCTACTTTGTAAAACAAACAAATGAGCAAAGCCATGTGTGTGTGTACATACATACACATATGTATTATATATATATACAATATACACACATGCACATATATATCATATGCATAGGGCTCGAAGAGAGGAAGAAAATTTTTTGGAAAAAATACTAAAGGGAATACAAGTTTTTTTTTGTTGTTGTTTTGTTTTGTTTTGGTGCTCCCACTAAACGTGAAGAAACTAGAAACTTTGAACGAAGAGATTAATGATGAGAGATGAAAGCATGAGGGATTCTGGTGGGTTCAGGAGAGAAGGAGAGAGGAAGTAATAAATGCTTTGGGATGATTAAGAGTGTACAAGGAGCAGGAAGGCCCCAAACCCATACCGAACACTGCCGGAGGCTTTCCAGAGAAAAACTCGAGTAATGTTTCCCAGAAGCAGAAGCAGAACACAAGGAGACTAATGTTCTCAGAGAGGAGAAGAGGGGAAGTGGAGATTCAGCTGCAAACATCAGGTTCCTGAAAAAGAAGACAACTCAAGAGGGTCCACTTTCTTTCTCTTGGCGTTTCTGACCCCTTCATTTTTTCCTGAAGACCTGTTTCTATCTAGTATCATTTCCCTTCAACCTGAAGAACTTAATTAAGCATTTCTTGTACTGAAGGGTGCCTGATGACGTATTTCCTTCATTTTCTTTTATCTGAAAATACCTCTATGTCTCCTTTTTCTGGAAGATGTTTTGCTGAATGCAGAAGTCTGGGTTAACCTACATTTTTAACAGGCACTGCTGCAAGGTCTTTGGGCCTCTGTTGTTTTGAATTAGAAGTCAGTTGGATGTGAATCATTGGTCCTTCATATGTAAAGGGTCGTTTTTCTCAGGCTGCTGTAAAGATTTCTGTTCCCCTTTGGTTTACATCAGTTTGTCCATAAATATACAGATATGGGTATACTCTCTTTTGTATTTATTTGGCTGGGATCCACTGACATTCACGGAGATTCATAAATCTATGAACTTACATGTTTCATCAAATTTGGGAAGAGTGTGGTCATTGTTTTCTGAAATATTTTTTCCCTTAGTTTCTTCCTGCTCCTTTTTGGACTCCAATCATCTCCATGTTAGATCTTATTACATTGTACACCTTTAATTCCTCCAAGCTTTTTTTCTTTCTCTTCTTCAGACAGTATAATTTCTCTTGATTTAAAAAAAAAACACAAATTCAGTGAGTTTCCTGTCATCTTTCTCCTATTATGTAGCCCATTCAGTGATTTTTAATATTCAGATATTGTCATTTTTAGTTTTATAGTTTTTGTGTTTTTTTATTGTGTTGTCATTTGTATTTCTCTGCTGATATCTGTTACATCAGCATACTTTCCTTTCCAACCTTGAGCAGGAGTAGCAGCTGTTTTAAAATCCCATTTGCTAATTGTGACATCTGAATAATGGAGTTGCTCCCCACTGATTGCCTTTTCTCCAGAGAACATGTCATGTTTTTCTGCTTCTCCAACCTGGATATCATGAAGAATTTGTTGTAGAAGTTCTAGGGTTTTTTTTTTTTTATGTGCCTCAGAAGACATTTGCTTTATTTTTTAAGCATGCAATTAATTTGGCAGAAGTCAAAATGCAAGTTAACTTCTCCACTGAGATGAGCCACAGGTCATGCTGGGCAGCTTGAATCACTCTCTGCTTATGTACAGTTAATGGATCAGCCAGAAATTTGGCAAAAATATAGATTTTGGCTCCCTCAGCTCTCTTTTTATAGCACAGCATGAAATAGAAGTAGAGACAGTGGGTAACACATTTTATTTATGACTTTCTTAGGAAAGCTTTTGTAATGTTTAGGAATTATCAAACAGTTCCTGTTTTTGAGGATTTTTAATTTGAATTGGGGTGAAGTTAATTAAAGATCTTTCCTACATCTTTGAAGATAATTATATGATTTCTCTCCTTATTTTGATTTGATGACTTTCCTAATATTGACCCACTCTTACATTTTTGGAATTTCCTCGATAGGCCATGATGTCTTGGTTAACATGTATTTTACACTTGGCTAAGTATCTTTTTAAGGATTTTTAAAAGACTTTATGTTTTTTAGAGCAGTTTTAAATCCATGATAAAACTGAGATGAAGACACAGAGATTTCCCATATACTCCCTTTCCCAGCACATGCCCCCACTAACACCACCACCAGAGTAGTACCTTTATTTCTTTTACTTCAACTGAAAACCCTATACTGACACACCATAAACATCAGTGTCCGCAGATTGCTTTTTGCTTACTCGCTGCTGGGCAGTCCGTGGGTCTGAATAAGTGCACAATGACACATGTCTACCATTACAGTGTGACACGGAGAAGTTCCGCCGTCCTAAAGATCTCTGTCTATTCAAACCACCCTCCACCTGACCCTTGGAAACCATTCTCGTTTCACTCTCTATAGGTTTGCATATTCTAAAATGTCATATAGTTGGAATCACATCGTAGGTAGCATTTTCGGATTGGGTTCTTTCACTCAGAAGCCTGCATTTAAGGTCCCTCCTTGTCTTCTCATGGCTCTACAATTTATTTCTTTTTAGCAGTGAATAATATCAGACAATAATGTTCCATCATCTGTATGTGTCAGACTCTGGCCATTCACAGACTGAAGTTGGCAATTATGAGTAAAGCTGCTATAAACACCCACGTGCGGGCTTTTGCTTACGCCTAAGTTTGCAGCTCCTTTGGGGAAATGCTGGGGAATGAGTTTGCTGGATCATATGGAAGGAGTATGTGCAGTTTCGTAAGGAACTGCCACGCTGTCTTCCACAGTGGCCGGGCCATCTTTCTTTCCCTCCAGGTAAGCCCTCCTTTTTGCTCCACATCCTCTCCGGAATGTGGTGATGTCAGTATTTCAGTTCTCAGTCACTCTAGTAGGTGTGCACACGTCTTATCGCCATTTGAATCTGAGCTTCCCGATGATGTGGGAGGTAAGACATGTTTTCATCCGCATCCCTTTTCCAGTGAGGTGGCTGTTAGGGGATTTTGCCCATTTTTCAAGTTTTGTTTGTTTTCCTGTTGTTCATATTTAAGAGTTCTTTGTATATGTTGTGTAACCATGTAACCATACTTCAGCAGATGTGTCCTTAGTAAATATCTCCTCCTAGTCCATGACTGGTCTTCTCCTTCTCTGGACATGGTCTTTCGCAGAGAGAATTATTTGTCTGGTGGATTGTTATAAGTCCCACCTTATCAGTTATGTCCTTCATGGGTCATGAAGGCTGTTGCCACACTCAAGGGCATTGATGGCTTTCTCCTGCACTCTCTTCTAGGAGCTTCCTAGTTCTGAATTGCACAACAAAGTCAAAGTATCACAAAGCAAATGTAAAGAGAAAATCTGAGAACCAGAGAAGAAGACACACGGCACACCGAACGTCAAACTGAGCACTGGCAGGTCGGCATAAGCCACAGAGCGCGGAACACAGGGGCAGTGTGTTTATGTGTGGAAGAAAGAAGTGCCAACCCAGAATTCCATATCTGTTGAAACTACCCTCCAGTAATAAAAACAAAATAAAAATAATAAATACATAAATATGTAAGTTGAAGGTTTTTTATTTCTTTTTTAATTTCAGAAAATCATTGAGAAATTATACAATGTCGTGGTTATTCTGCCAAGTTGTTTTGCTCTCCCTCAAGGGCTCCTTCCATCTTTTAGAACTTCTTTGGCCATTCTCCACTGCTGTCACCTCCAAACTCCTTTAGCTGTTTTTGTTTTTGTCTTTAGCTTGGCATGCCTGGATGGCTCAGTTGGTTCAGCGTCTGACTCTTGGTTTCAGCTCAGATCATGATCTCAGGGCTGTGAGATCGAGCCCCATGTTAGCCTCCACATTGGACCTGCAACCTGTTTAAGATTCTCTCTCTCCCTCTGCCTCTGCCACTCCCTGCACCCCAGCTCCTGCTCTCTCTCTCTCTCTCTCTCTCAAAACAAAACAAAAAAAAAGTTTTCTTAATTTCCTTTGCTTTTGTTAACATGTTCCGTCCTCCTTTAACCACTCTGTTATGTTCATCAGGCCTCAGGGCACTTCTCATTTCGTCTTCTTTTCAGAAATATTTTCTTTTTTTCTTGGTCTTCCTTGAGTTCTGTCATTTTATCTCTAAGCTTTTATAATTCTGGTTTGTTCTACTTTTCATATATTCTATCATTCTTTTTATTTCTTTTAGCTTGTCTTGAAATACACCAAAATACATATTTCTGAGCATATAAAACTGTCAGCAAATTTAAAAGTAAAAAGAGCCACCTGGGAAAAAGTATTTGCACACATATAACTTATTTACGATTAATAGCCTAGATACATAGTGATATTTTACAAAAAATTTATGATGATTTTAAGAGACTAATATAAAGATAACAAAATAGACACATAGAGAATAATCACGGGCCCCCTGGGGAGCTCAGTCATTAAGCGTCTGCCTTCAGCTCGGGTCATGATCCCGGGGTCCTGGGACTGAGCCCTGCATCAGGCTCCCTGCTCCACAGAGAGTCGGCTTCTCCTTCTCCCTCTGCCTGCCACTTCCCCTGCTTGTGCTTTCTCTCTCCCTCTCTCAAATAAATAAACAAAATCCTTTAAAAAAGAGAAATGATCATAAACATCTGGCTGTTTTACTTCCAATTGGTGAGTAAAAAATGAAATTAAAATATGGGTCAAAGTGCTGATTGAATAGGGACTCTCAAGATAGGGACAATTTTCCAAGAAAGGTATATTAATGTCTTCTTCTTTTTTTTTCCCCCCAAGTGTTGATGTCTGAAGGACAGCCTTGGCAGTGAGTCTGGAACATCTCTGAAAGTGCCCTGTCTTAGGGCTGAGCCGCTCCCTTTCCAGGGCTTTAGCGTGAGAAAGAGATCAGAGATAAAAAATACTTGTTTGACTAAAGATAATCCTAACTTTCATCTTTATTAATAATTATGTTCCAACATAGAATACTTATTAAATACATTTAAGAGATCCAAAATGTAAATTATTTTACAGCTAGGAAGATAATGTTTTAGGACCACATTAATATTGTGAAGAAATGCTACTCTATGTTATCAAGCAAAAGAAAAAGCAGTTTTGAAAAGAGGACACATAGGGGCACCTGGGTGGTTTAGTCAGTTCAGTGTCTGACTCTTGATTTCCACTCAGGTCGTGATCTCAGTGTAACGGGACTGAGAAGCACGTCAGACTCTGTGCACAATGGGGAGTCTGCTTGAGATTCTCTCTCTCCCTCCCCCTCTGCCCATCCCTCTGCTCGTGCTTGCTCTCTCTCTCAAACAAATAAATAAATCTTTAAAAAATAGCATATATATTAGATCTCTATTTTCAATAAAAATATTCATAGAAATAAGATTGAGAAGTATAAATACAAAATGGTTCAAATTTAATCTAAAATGTGGGACTACAGGAAATATTTTATTTTTATGCTTTTTGCAATTTTCTAAATTATGTGTGTGTGTATATATATATATATATATATATTAGAAGTCAATATAATGTACCTAATAATATAATATCAATATAATAACATGCATCCTTAAAATATTAATAAAATATTAACATATTCTTACATGTTGTATTATATATAACTTGAATTGCTTTCTTTTTAACATCTTTAATTCAATATAATTATTTCAAGATTCACCCATGTATTTGCATTTGTCAGTGGTTCATTTCATTGCTGAGTAGTATTCCATCATGCAAAGAAGCCACAGCTTGTTTATCCATTCACCTAGTAGTGGATATTCAGGTTGTTTCCAGGTTTTGGCTACTACTCATAAAGTTGCTATGAACATACATGTATAAGTCTTTGTCTGGACCAACACTTTCATTTCTTTTGGGTAAACACTTAGGGCTTGAATGGCTGGGTCATATTTTATCTATAAATTTAACTTTTTAAGAAAATATCTAGCTGTTTTCCAAAGTCGTTTTATATTCTTTTTTTTAAATCATTTTTTAAATTTATTTTCAGCATAACAGTATTCATTGTTTTTGTACCACACCCAGTGCTCTATGCAGTCCGTGCCCTCTCTAATACCCACCACCTGGTTCCCCCAAACTCCCACCCCCCCACCTCTTCAAACCCTTCAGATTGTTTTTCAGAGTCCATAGTCTCTCATTGTTCACCTCCCCTTCCAATTTCCCCCAACTGCCTTCTCCTAACTCCCCCTGTCCTCCATGCTATTTGTTATGCTTCACAAATAAGTGAAACCATATGATAATTGACTCTCTCTGCTTGACTTATTTCACTCAGCACAATCTCTTCCAGTCCCGTCCATGTTGCTACAAAAGTTGGGGATTCATCCTTTCTGATGGAGGCATCATACTCCATAGTGTATATGGACCACATCTTCCTTATCCATTCATCCGTTGAATAATTTCTTGAATAATCTACTGGTCAATCATCTGTCTTTAAAGATTATCTAATGTGAAAGGAAAGCTTATCAGTGTCCTATTTTTTTTTTCACTCTGGGTTTCTCCTTTGCCAGCAGCTCCTGTGGAAAGAATACAGACATCTTATAAACCTAATTTTTTAGGATAAACTCTATTTTAAAATTTTTATTTTATTTTTTCAGTGTTTCAAGATTCACTGTTTATGCACCACACCCAGTGCTCCATGCAATACATGCCCTCCTTAATACCCACCACCAGGCTCACCCAACCCCCCAGCTCTCCCCTCCAAAACCCTCAGTTTGTTTCTCAGAGTCCACAGTCTCTCATGGTTCGTCTCCCCCTCTGATTCCTCCAACTCCCTTCTCCTTTCCATCTCCCCATGTCCTCCGTGTTATTCCTTATGCTCCACAAATAAGTGAAACCATATGAAAATTGACTCTCTCTGCTTGACTTGTTTCACTCAGCATCATCTCTTCCAGTCCCGTCCATGTTGAGACAAAAGTTGAGTATTCATCCTTTCTGATGGAGGCATCATACTCCATTGTGTATATGGACCACATCTTCCTTATCCATTTGTCCGTTAAAAGGCATCTTGGTTCTTTCCACAGTTTGGTGATTATGGCCATTGCTTCTATGAACATTGAGGTACAGATGGCCCTTCTTTTCTCTACATCTGTATCTTTGGGTAAATACCCAGTAGTGCAATTGCAGGGTTACAGGGAAGCTCTATTTTTAATTTCTTAAGGAATCTCCACACTGTTTTCCAAAGTGGCTGCACCAATTTACATCCCCACCATCAGTGTAAGAGGGTTCCCCTTTCTTCACATCCTCTCCAACACACGTTGTTTACTGTCTTTTCGGTTGTGGCCATTCTGACTGGTGTAAGGTGGTATCTCAATGTGGTTTTGATTTGAATCTCCCTGATGGCTAGTGATGATGAACATTTTTTCATGTGTCTGATAGCCATTTGTATATCTTCATTGGAGAAGTGTCTGTTCATGTCTTCTGCCCATTTTTTGACATGATTATCTGTTTTTTGGGTGTTGAGTTTGAGGAGTTCTTTATAGAGCCTGGATATCAGCCCTTTGTCTGTAGTGTCATTTGCGAATACCTTCTCCCATTCCATGAGTTGCCTTTTTGTTTTGTTGACTGTTTCCTTTGTTGTGCAGAAGCTTTTGATTTTGATGAAGTCTTAAAAGTTCATTTTCGCTTTTGTTTCCTTTGTCTTTGGAGACATGTCTTGAAAGAAGTTGCTGTGGCCAGTGTCGAAGAGGTTACTGCCTATGTTCTCCTCTAGGATTCTGATGGATTCCTGCCTCACATTGAGGTCTTTTATCCATTTTGAGTTTATCTTTGTGTACGGTGTAAGAGAATGGTCGAGTCTCATTCTTCTGTATGTAGTTGTCCAGTTTTCCCAGCACCATTTATTGAAGAGTAGGATAAACTCTTATATGTGTGTCAGACTGTATATTTTCATTTACACCTTTGGTGATGGTGAGGACTTATTAATGTAGAAATACAGTACAGTCATGCTACATTTTCAGATAATTGGCCACTTTGTTAACAAGGTTGACTTCTATGTAATTAAAAGTAATTCTTAGCCCTAATTAAGAGTGACGTTATATCACCACTTCCGCCCTTTCACTCGGGGTCATCACATTACAGTTAAGCACTAAACAATGGGCTTTTTTGGGGAGGGGAAATGAAGGGACCCTTGGGCTTCTAACAGAAATATTCCTTTTGTGTCTTTACGCTACTAAGCATGAGGTTGTCTGCATCTCCCTGTGGAGTCTACAACCCAGGGCCCTATGCTGACAGCCATTTCCAGACCACTTCTCTGTCTCCCTGCCATCGATTGCAGACTTGAGCATGTGGGGGAGGGGTGTGCGTGCGGGCCTCAGCCTCACCAGGACCTTCTTGGGTGCCACCAACCTTGGAGAGCCTGGCGGGATTGGACGACGCCAGCCTCCAGCTCCCCCTCTTGGAGGCTGGGGGCTCCCTGTCACCTGCCCACCCCCAGCTCCTCCCCCCCGCCCCTGACAGCACAACCTCAGCTGAAAACTTGTACAACCTCCCCCTTGGGCTCTGCCTCTAGAGAACTCCAACTAAACCACTTTCTTTTAAGTTCCTTTTTCTTTGAACAAAGACGTCTTTATTTTTTAAATTTTTTTTAAATTTAATTTCATTTTTTCAGTGTTCCAAAATTCATCGATCAATACATCTTTATTTTTTTATTTTTTAAAAGATTTTTTATTTATTTGCTAGAGAGAGAGAGAGCAAAAGCAGAGTGACAGACAGAGGCAAAGAGAGAGCAGGCTCATTTTGAGTAGGGAGCCCGATGTGGGGCTCGATCCCAGGACCCCAGGACCCCAGGATCATGACATGAGCCAAAACGCTGATGCTTAACCGACTGAACCACCCAGGCATCCCAAGACATCTTTATTTTAAAGAGGAGTATCCTCTTGCCTCCCCCATCAGAATATGCAGAACACTAAGGGAGATCTTTTTTCACTTTGGGTTTACTTCGCTAAGGGCTGCCTGCCACTCCTGGGCACCTTCTCTTCCGATGTTTGCAGTCTGTGTGGCTGCCGTGTCCCTTGCTGCCCCCAACCCGGCTTTCTACTTCACATGAGGGGAAGGACAGACCTTGTGCGATCACGGAGTTTGGAGGGAGGAACCTGAGGTCTCCGCATGCCTACTTGTGGTCTTTCTTCCTTGTTTCTTTTTTAAGATTTTATTTATTTATTTAGAGACCATGAGCAGGGGAGGGGCAGAGGGAGGGAGAGAAACTCTCAAGCAGACTCCCCACTAAGCCGGGAGCCCTACCCTGGGCTTGACTGCATGACCCTGAGATTACAGCTGGAACTGAAACCAAGAGTCAGAGGCGTAACTGACTGAGCCCCCCAGGTGCTCCTCCTTGTGGTCTTCTTTATGTTGAAAGGTCACATTCTTCAGAAAAAAGGCACCACCCCTACCCCCATGAATTGCTTCTTGCTCTAACTTTGCAGAAAGAAACTCGGCCCCCAGGAGCGGAGGATGCTCTGACTTTCTTCGACATGGCTTCTTCTCCCAGCCACCGCTGCTTCCACGGGCTGATAGGCTCCTCTCCCCTCCGCCTCTCTGGCCATCCTGAAGTGGACATCACGCACCCACCCACACACACACACGGGCACCTGTACCACACATGCAGGCACTCACATGTGCACACGCACACACACACATGCACCCACACACACAGGCGTTCTTCGAGGCCAGGCGCATTTGAACAGTAGGAGTCGTAATCTTGAGGCTGTATCATTTTCTCTTTCCTCATAAAGTAAAATCATTTCAACTAATGATTGAGTCAAAGGTTTACACCTGTCCATACATTAATCATTTCCAAAACTCATTGTCATTAGAAATCTTACAAGATACTCGTCTTTTGGCAGTGTTCCTTGTTTGCTTTAATTGAGGTGTTAAGCGAATTGGAAATGACATCATCAGAGAGAAATGGATGAGTAGGTTGGAAGTGGGTCAAAGCTTCCTCACAGGGAGAGCGGGAGAAGTGCCTGAAGGCATAGTCGTATTAATTTATTAAAGGTTTATGTGTTTCATGCAATTAAAAGAAATCTTGCATGGTCGGTCTCCACACCCTACCAGCAGCCTTCTCCGTCAGGGTGGCAAGCGTGGTACTCTGCAAAACCAGCCTCCGTAAAGACGACCATGTTCGTAAAAGGACAGCTCCTGCTCCTGCTTTTTCCTAGAGTTCGTAGGAGATCATTTTCCCAGGCTCAGTTTGAGTCGCCTCGTTTGCATGTGGCGCTGATGTAATTCACATGCTAAGTCTTAGGAAAGGAAATGATTCTTCCTACGACTTTCCGTGTTTCCACGGTGTACACTGAACCGGGAGGGGCGTCACCCAAGAATGAAGTAACCACTCTCGCCACGACGAAGCTGAGACTCACACCGCCTCTCCTCATGGTCCTCAGGGCTTGCGACTGAGGTATTAACACCGACAAAGCAAAGCTCGGGGCTCCCGCAGGCTGCGTGCGGCCAGAGGATCCTTCCCACCCATGGCCACGTCCAAGACTGCAGGCCCCGCCGAGCTGAGGACGGAGGCTGGGCGGGCTCTGCGGGCTCTGCGGGGCCACGAGGCCCACGGGAACCTGCCTCTGGCTCCCAAGAAGGCTGTGCTTGCTTTGCCAATTAAATCTGGTGGATCCTTGAACAAGGAGGGGGCCGGGGTGCCCGCCTCTGTGCGGTCAAAAGCCCGCAGGTAACTTTTGACCCCCCCGCAAACTTAATCGTTGGCTTGAAGCCTTCTTGAGAGCACGCGTCGTCGACTAACACCCATTCTGTCTACGTTACGAGTCACATGCTTGTTCTCACAAGAAGGTAAGCCCAGGAAAGTCTATGTCATTAAGAAAATCGTAAGGAAGAGGAGACACATTAGAATCCTGCACTGTATTTATTGAAAAACCCACGTGAGAAGGGACCCATGCAGTCCAGCCCCGCGTGGTTCAGGGTCAGCTGCGAGAGTTTCAGAGCCCCGGCGAGGGGAGAGGGACTCGTGGGAAGCCAGCAGGCGGGTGGGTGGGCCCTGCAGGTGGGGCGCCCCAGGCAGCGTTCCCTGACACCGTCCTAGAACCAGCTGTGCTGTCAGCAATCTAGGAAGCTTTCGTGTTCCAGGACACCCCAGCAGACCTGTGTGATCCCTGCTGCGACTTATCTCCGTGCCGATCTGCATCCATAAATACACCGTACATTTCTGGGTCCCGCACCGGAGACAGCTGCCCAGGAGAAACCTGTGCGGGCAGCACCCTGTCCTCCAAGCCGGGGCCAGCAGGGCTGGCTCTGGACCACCGGCGGGGCTTCCTGCACGGGGCGTGGGGCCTGCAGGTTCTGTGTGTGCATGGGGTGGGGCTCACCAGAGCACGTCCAGACTGCCGTCCCCGGGGTTTCAGAGGGCACACTGCCCACTCCATCAGAGCTCCCTGGTCTCAGTCCCACCCTAAAAACAGTCTCTGGCAGTGGGGGTTTGCAGCAGCCCAGCTCCACTCTGCCAGGAGCCAGCTGGCTGTCACTCCCACCCTCTGTCTGGGGCCTCGCCTGCCCAGTAGCTCAAATTTGCACTTCCCAGCATCCCCCCACCCCCACCACACCCCGAAACCTCTCCATGCAATATCCACACCGAAAGCCCATCCTGTGAACTTGGGCTTCAAATGCACCAACCACTCACTTCTCTCCCTCCTCCCTGTCCCCAGTGAGCCTTAAGCCGTCTCCACTCCCTACCTGGAGTCCTGCAGCCTCCCCCTGCGTGGCCCTCCCTGTGTCCACTCTCACCTCCAACCATCCCCACCCTGTCTGATGACCTTGACCCTGGCCATGCATTCCAGCCACTTCAGACCCGAAACAGCCTCCCCATGAGTCTCAGAGTTAGACCTGAGAGTCATCCCAAGGCCTCCAGGCCCCTGCAGTCTCTGCCTGGTCCTCCCAGATGCGAGCGTGGGTCTGTTTCAGGGCCAGACATGGGCTCTGTTCCCCAGGGCTCCCTCCACCCTCCCAGATGCCCGGGCTCTCCTTCCGTCCTGTCCTTCTCTGCCCAGGGCCCTCCCTCCAGGGCTCCTTCTGGTCTGCTGGGCACTGGCTCACTCACGGGCTGTTTTCAGGTCCATCGTCGGGCCTCCGCAGAGCACAGGGCAGCCCACTGTTCAGGTCACACAAAGGTGCTTACCTCCTTATCCTCAAAGTCAACAGGAAATTTTTGACTATTTCCCGTGTTTATTCTCACCATCTCCCCTGGGCTCCCCTGCCTGGGAGCCATGTCTGGCTCTCCCAGTGCCCCCAGCTCAGCCTGCCCACCCTCTGCTGGGCCTCCTGTGGTCTCTCCGGGGAGCCCCGTGCTGGGCTTCCTCGGGTGGCGCCCCACAGCTGCCCCTCCCTCTGGGTGGCGGCGTTTATCCGCACACTCGGCCCCAGCCACCACCCAGGGGATCCCAGGGTCCGTCCTGCCCACCCTGTCTCCCGGGCTCTCCGCCCATGCCCTCTGCTCTAGGTCGCCCTGTCTGCTCTGTCCGACCTCTGTGCTCCCCTCCAGCCCCCCACCAGCCACAAGGAGCCCCCGCCCAGCTCTGGGAATGCGTTTCTGCACAAAGCCCTCGCATTCTCCGCTCACAGAAGGCAGGGGCTGTCCCTGCAGTTCAGTGTGTCCCTCCTCGTGGAGCCCTGCGTCTTGCTTGCACGATGGCAGGCCTGCAGCTGTCCCCACTGTCCCACACGGAAGGCGGTCATCTGCACTGCCCCTTCAGCTGCCTCCTCCCCTGACCCCGGGTCCCATCTTGTCCTCGCACGCTGTGTCGGATGCTCAGCGACACACCTGTCACTCCTTGTGGCACACCTCTCTCCGTGCCTGGCTCTCTCCTGGGCTGAGCTTCCCGGGGGAGGACACCAGGCGCTTTCACCCTCGGGCTCCCGCGCAGAGGTGCCCTCCCTCAGGGGTTCGCTGAGAGAAGGGCGAGACCAACAACGTAGACCATGGACGGCCCAGTGGGAATTGGGCAGGAGGAAGTGGACGTGGTGTTTCTGAGGAAACGGGCCATGGAACACGGCGGACGGCGCCAAGCATCGGGAGGAGGCGGACGAGGTGCGCACAGATGCGCCCGGCCAGGCTGAGCGGAACCTTTGCCACACGATTGCTCTGCCCTGAGCAGCGGGGGTCGTGCTGGTTTCCTGGTGTGGTCGTCGCTGTCGCGGGTTTTGGGCCTCACCCACGGGGCTTCCTCCCTGGGCGCCCGCTGGGTCCGGCTCCAGGCTGCCCCACTCGGCTGAGATCGCGGTGCCACCAGCTGGCCCGTCCCTGGAGGCTCTGGGGCAGGGTCTGCTGCTAGTCCCACTCTGGTGGATGGCAGAGTTCGGTTCCCTGCAGCTCCACGACGGGCCTTCCCCAGGTGGGGGGCGCTGGCTCGTGGATGGGTGGATGGCCCGTGGTGCTGGATTTGGGGGCCCCCAGCTGGGTGCGTTTCCCTACATGCTGCATGTCCGTGGGGATCCTGGGAGTGGTCGCTGGACTGCTCTGCGGACCAGCCTCTTTCTGGGCACGGGGCGGGGCGGGGACCGGAGTGCCCTGGACCTAATACTCTCACACATTCTGGGTTCTTCACTTTTCCGTGCTTGCTGGGAAGCCGCCTGCTCTCCTATGACAAACAGACCTTTTTGAAGGAGTCTCTGGGGACAACTGTGGCTCATCCCAAATGCTCCGGACAGTGCAAGAGGATGAGCATCCTAAAGCCCCAGATGTCACCCTCCTTTATGGGAGGGGCCGTCCTGGGAGCCCGTGTGGCCCAGACCGCAGCGACCCTGCGTGTGCTACAGAGAAGTGACTTCTCTTTTTCCTCCCGGCCTCCTCTCAAAATGCCAGTGATTCATTGTGGGTGCTTGCAGTCAGCAAGCCGTTTTGCAGGTGGAGTCCCCTGTGTAGGAATTAGGGGCATGTGCATGTATATGTGAGTGAATATAGGCGCGTGTACACACATACATGTGTGTGTGTGTGTGTTGAGAGTAAGGGTTTGAGGCAGGTTAGGGGACCCCTGTCACAACCATGAAGGGGGGCGCAGTGCCCTGGGAGAGGCTGGGGTCCCAGCACTGTACCCGAGTGCTTCCTGGCTCTCTGGTGTTGAGCCGCATCTCTACCTCCGTCTTCTGCACCCTCTGAGAACAAGGTAAACACCAGTGACATAAATGCTTCTATCCTCACACTAAACCCACTGGGTCCAGACATACTCTGTGCACATGTCCCCAGAACTGGCAGGAGGACCCTCTCTACCCACATGTAGGAAAGACTCCTTTCTTCTTTCAGTCCCTTCACACCCACTCCCCACAAGGGAATGCGAGCCGTCCTGCACCTGCCTCCTACTCCCGCCTTTCCTTTGTCTCCTCCTGGTGACCTTCTGGGCATGTCTGCCTGTGCACGGCAAACTCCTGGGACCATGTGGTCCCTGCAGAGCAGGATGAAGAAATGAAGAAACTCAGTGGGTGCCCAGAAACCCAACCCCAGGCTTGCAGAGCCAGAAGCTTGACGATATTTAGCTCTGAAGATATCTGGGACTTGAGGTCCATCCTGGGCTCTGGTAGATGCCTACAGAAGGCACCAGGCTCATCCTGGAGGGGGCAGTTGGGAATAGACACCTGGCTGCGTCAGGGATTTCCTTCTCAGTTTCAGGACGTGCCTGTCCTCAGCTGAACAAAATTCTCAGTGTCCTAGTGATCCCTGCCACTCCCTTTGGAGTATGAGGGGACCTGCAGGTCTGGAGAAATGGTCTCAGGAAGACACTGTGATGGGGCGAAGGGAAAGCATCCTGGTGAGGCTTTTGAAAGCAGGTTTTCTCCGGGCAAAGACAGAAAAGGACGTCTCAGAGACGTGCTCCAACCAGGCTGCAGGAAAGCAAACATCCGTGTTCAGAACCATCTGCAGGGACACATGGCTGGGACATGGGGGTGCTGCCTGGACCTCAGCATGGCCCCAGGAGATGGCCAGCTACGAGTGCATGGAAATGAATTCCCCCAGTGACCCAAGCCCTAATGAAGACCCAGGCGCTGGGGAAGAATGGCAGCCGGAGCACCTCCATTCAAGCCCACGGAGATGAGTTTCAATAGTTTACAAAAAAGACGTGGTGACTGGGTGGGACTCTGATGTGTGGGGTTTCTTCAAATCAGCTCCTAACCGATACCATCTTCAAGTCTTATAAATCTCTTCATGGTAGAATCACATGTGCTTTTTTTTTTTTTCCCCCCTTACGGGAGGAGAGTCTAATACAATGCTGCATTGTGTTAACAACTTCTTCTCCTTCTCCTTCTCCTTCTCCTTCTCCTTCTTCTTCTTCTTCTTTTCCTTCTTCTTCTTCTCCTTCTCCTTCTCCTTCTTCTTCTTCTTCTTCTTCTTTTCCTTCTTGTGACTCATTTTAAAGCATAATGGAAATCCTGGAAGGATTAATGAGTTCATGCCTGGTTCATGTTTTGAGATACCCAGTAAGGAGGAGCAAATGCTGTTAAAGGGAGAGTTACACTGTGACTGCACGCCCGGCTTATGATTCCTTAGACATTTGTGCACTTTAAAAACAGGACTTCCTGGGGGGAATTCCAACGGCATCATTGAAATCGCTTTCGGGTTGTAATCCGGGGAGCCCGAGAAAAGAACGTGGTGACATGCTGCAGGCTACAGGCGCCCGGGACGTCCCCTCTGGCTGCGCTTGGCATCTTCCGCCGGCTTGTGATTTCACCAGAGCAGTTACGAATGTGTCTGTTGAGAGAAAAGCGATCGCTTTGATTTTATTTATTATGTCTTTCCCAAGAGACTTTCTCCTGCTCGTGACAATGAAGTACCAATAGGTCGTCCGCGAGGATGTGTGACGTGCGCCCTCTGCGCCGCGTCCTTCGCGCCTGGCGTCCGTCTGCCCGTCAGTGGACAGCAGCGCTGCCCAGAAGCTCCCACGAGCGCCTCCAGCAGGTGCGGACCGGGAGAGACGTCCGTCCCCAGCATGGACACGGAGCATGGACACGGCTCCTGGCCGCGTTGCTAAGATGAACTGTGAGAAGAAAAGAGACTTGCCACATGGTCCGGCGGGGACAGAGCAGCCCGCACGCGGTTACTCACTCTGGTGGAGAGAGGAACTCCGGCATTCCTAGTTAGACGGCGACTGCAGAGGAGCTGGTTCTTTTGCAAACTGCGTCCGTGTTCATCCCAGCCTGTGGGGACGGTCTGCTCTCTGCGTCCGCCCATGTGGGTGGGGACGGCGTTAATTCTGTAATGGCGCTTTATCTGGTCCCTTGACTTGCCGGCAACACACTCATTCCCTCTCGTGAGCTCATGCTCACGGAGGCTTACCTACATGTTTTAGTAAGCAGTTTTCTGGGGATTTTACTGCACAGAGAAATTTAAATGCTTTCAGCTTCTAAACATTTTCTGTCTCTCTGTGTCTTTGAGAGACACAGTCTGTCCAGAATATCGGGTGACACCACACAGTCTTTCTTGGCCAGGCCCTTCTGAGCAAGTCGCGCCCTTCTAAATTTCCATTCTGGTGAGGTGCTTCATCTCTCTCCATCTCCGATGACAATCAGACACGGTTTCCACACCACGCATGACTTCAGGTTCTCCCTGTTCATTAATTAGACCTCAATTTGTTCTCAGTGCCAATTTTCAAGCCTCCTACGTTCTTTACTCACCTTTTTCTCTTTCCATCAATCAACTATTCCCCAGATGTAATTAAATGCCTATAAAATGTGCAGAACATTGTGTGATGTGCTAAGAGAGCTAGGCGAAGGGAGAGAGAGAGCTCATGTCAAGTTAGGATATGGGGCATACCCACGAGCACAGAACTCCTTTTGTGAACAGCTTACCGATACGAGAGAAGTACGTGGTGTGTCTGATGGCGGCTGAAGTAAATTCACAACCATGCAACACCAGAAATCTGCAAACAATGACTTTCTAAGAGATATTTCCAAAAGTCTGAACATTTCCCAAACACAACAGGGGAAGGTGATGAACAGAAATCTCTCATCAAGCCGCAGGGCAAACTCAGAAGACTGATCTCGTCTCTTAATCGGTTGATGTAAGCCAATTTATGAAGAAAGGATTTCACAACCTTTGCCACTGAAGACACTGCCAGCCAACTGGCTGGTGTTGGAGGGGAGGGAGCCGTGCCCGGGAGACGGGTCTGGGCCCATCCTGGCTGCCGAGCATGGATGCCCTGCACCCCAGAGACCGTTGGGCAATGCAGATGGGAGATACTCTGCCTTCCCCCGGATCACCCGGAAATCTGCCGACCAGGCCCATGGGAAAGGCACGGAGGCCCACAGACCACTCCACCAATTTGCTTTCTTACTCTTTATTGTGGCTTCCCTTTTGCAAAGAACGACGCCTGCTTCAAACTCGTCATTTGAGGAAAGCACAGACCCAGATATGGCAGAGAGGCAGCCCAGTTCTACAGTCAGTAGATTTCTGAGGAAAATGGAAATAATCCATGCATTCATTGTGATTAAGTCTAGGAATTATTCAAAGTAACAAACCAAAGAGATCTAAAAGCTGTCTTATGATGTCACATTCATTAAAAAATAATTTGCTTACATAATCACAAAACCATCCCATGTAGTGGGAGCACTTTCTTTTTCTGCCGTGTTCCTTTTTTTTTTTTTTTAATTCTTCCTCAGCCCCAACATATGTGCACATACGCACGTACGTGCAGACACACACCTACCTCCACCCACTGGGGTGCCCTGGGAGCCACTGATGGGGACAGTGTGTCCCTGAGACCTGGCACAGGTGACTGGTCCTGGATGTCACAGGGCCCAGCTGGACCACGGAGAGTCTTCCTGGGAACTTGACATTGGGAATCAGAGAGGCTGGCCCTGTCTGTCCTCCTGCAAGTGTTAGCCATGGACTTAGGGCCGTGGTGACATCCGGTTTCTCCCAGGTGTCCTGGAAATCAAGGACGGTGACTCGCACAGAAGAGCGAGGCGGACCCTCAGGTGTGACGAGCTCAGAGGTGAAGGAGAGCCTGTCCGCACGAGGCCCTGGCTGCGGGTCACCCGAGTCCGCCTGTATTCCGAATCCTGAAGCACAAGTGAGTTTCCTTCCCTACATTCTCCTTTCACTTTAAGCCGACTCGGTTAGATCTGTCTCACTTCTCTCCCCTGGAATCCTCATTGAAACCACAAGGAGAAATTCAACAGCATGTTCGTAAGTGAGTATTTCCACCTAAAGGGATTGGGCTGGCTTTTATTTTCTCTTCATCTCATGACAAGAAACTTTCTTAAAGTTTTAATTTTTTAATTCTCCCAGTTTTAAGAAACTCAAGAAGAATAAAATCAGAAAAACAATCATTTTTCTAAAGAAAAAAAAAGAGAGAGAGAGACTAACAGGGATTTCAAATTCATTGGAAAAATTAGCTACGTGGCTTATATCTTACAACATTCATTATTTTTATCATAATTATTTGCCATCAAGTAACGAAACAATTAGTATTACACAGAACAGATAGCATTTACCTGGGAATATATAATTGAACAATTGCTTAGCATTTTCTCAAGCTTGAGGAGCCATCTCTCCTAAACACAGGATGTTATACGATGAGATATTTGCTGACAGAAGCAAGAAGCTGGTGCTTGACGACCAAGCAACTTGAAAGAACATTCTGGAAAGTCTTTTGCTGAAAGAACATTCTGTCGCTAGAACTACTCCTACTACTTTCAGTGGTTTTGTATGTTTTCCAGAGATGAGCTTGGCCCGAGGACCCGGTGTCTGGCTGCCCCGGGGAGTTCTCCAGGAGAACGGGGTCTCCACGGAAGGACACCCGGCCTGTGAGCTGTGAATGCGATGAGGCCACCTTCTCTCGCTCAGGTGCATGCGTGAAGGAGGCTGCTCTGCGGATTCAGAGGTAAGAGTGCCATCTACTGAGTTAAAGACTTCATTTCCGGCAGCCCCGTAGCCAGTCCTGAGAGACCCCTTCCCAGGAGCCCCAGCTGGGAGGACGCTGGGGTGCGGCGGGGAGCAGAGAACAGAGGCAGGACAGCCCGAGGCCGGGGCGAGGAGTGCAGACCGACAGACAGCGTTTGCAGCAGGAAGGAGTGTTTTCAAGCAGAAGGTTGCCATTTGCCAGTTCAAAAGATGATGGTGGCAACGGACTGGAGAAGGCGGCCCACGCAGAGTCCGGAGAGCCGCCCAGGAGAAAGCACTGGGCAGTGCTTCTGGAGGCTCGCGGGGTCCGGGAGAGCTGGGACGGTCCAGCCTGAGCCCAAACGCACACACTTCAGAAAAGAGGAAGATCGCTTTCGAACAATCAGACCACGGATATGGCTGGGGGTGTGGGTGTGGGTCCTCGCTCTGCCCAGGACGTGCATGTGTGTTCCCGTGTGTGTGTGCGTGTGTGTGTGTGGGGGGGTAGACGTTCATGTAACTATTGTCCCTTACTTTCTCCGGGAGCTTATCACCGGTGATGACAGTGAACTGTTCGTCTGTCCCACACCACTGCGGCGGAGGTTAATTTGCCAATGTTTTAAAGAGCCTTTGAAGATGCTAAGTGTTATCGTCACACTTGCTACATGACGTTCCTGAAGGAGCAGCAGAGCCTCTCCGCTCGCCTCACTTTCACTGACGTCCTGGATCTGCTCACCTTCTGCAATGTGTACAGCGGCATAAAACTTGAAGTGGGAGGGCCCTGGGCAGAGCAGAGGAGGAGGGACCGGCAGCTTTTCTGTTGGGCTGATGTTTGGGCTTCGGACCACTTTCCAGTCCATGTCCGCACCTGGAGGGTTCTGGAGGGTCATGGAGAGAAACCATCTTCTGGGATAATCCTCCCAGGTTTTGGGGGAGTCAGGATTGAGCTAAGAGCATAGAGAAAACTGGACCAAAGTTGGGCATGTCATATTGGAGAGAAAGCCCCAAATTCCAAGTGGAAAACCCTTGGGTGTGTTCTGAAGACTGGGAAGTTGAGTGCTCACCTGTCCCAGGTGAAGGTGTCCACCTGGAGCTTCCGTCCTCTCATGGTTTGGGTTACTTCCTTCTCCAGTAGCCTCAGGAGACAGACATCACCCTCGTGCTTCCAACACGGGACGCCCTCGGTCATTAGAGCATGGACAAACACTGAGCAAGGGGGCCAAGGGTGTCTGTGGTCCCTGACCCTGACAAATGCCGTGAAGTCACACATGGGCCCCTCTTAATTCCAGAGGGAGCTCCTTCTTTGCTTCCTTCTCTCCTTCCCTCCTTCCCTCATTCAGCACGTACTTGGTGAGTTGCCAGCCAGTTACTGGGTAGCCTAGAGACCGGGTGTGGAGCCCTGGTCCTAGCAGAACAGGCATTCCAACTGGCACACAGACACTTTAGGATGGATAGGAAACTAATTAATGTCACTAATTAATGACAAGTATGATAACTTTCCATAAAAAGGAAAGATGGGGTATTTTGAAAGCACAAACCAAGGTAATATGACTTAGTGTGGGGTTAGGAAGTCTTGCTGGAAAAAAGCTGAATGTTATGGCGAAAGATGTGTGGTTCCAGGCAGAGGGGAAGTTTGTGCAAAGGCCCTGAGGTCATAATGAAAGCATGTGCTCAAGAGCCCACGGAACTGGGAGTGAACCTGCCCAGAAAGAAGATATGGATTGTGGTTAAGATTAGCTAGGGGCAGATAAGTAAGAGCTCCACAGTTCAGGACAGAGATTGTTTGTTTAGCCAACCAGCAAAGAAGTCATGATAAGCTTTTAAGGTGCAGTCATGAGGTCAGATGTGTGTCTGGAGGAGGATGGATGTGGCATAGAGAGAGTGAGGACACCATGGAAGGGGCTTGGCTTGGAGACGTCCAGGAGGATTTGGGAACAGGTAAGGTTGCCGGGGCTGTTCCGTGACCAGTTGGAAACAGAGCTCGTCAGAGGGAAGCAGGAGGATTAGGTGTTTGAGGCTCTGCCCTGCACACCCCTGTGTCGGCTCTTTCTGCATTTCTGTTCCTAACGTTGCTTTTCTTCCCCAGTTACACAAGCAGCAGAAGATCCCACCGGGTTTGTACGAGGCTGGGTGACGCCCACACAGACAGACAGACTGAATCTCAGTACGGCCTCCCCGCCACGTGCCCTTCCACACAGGGATGCACTCGGGATCGCAGCAGCTCATCTCCCTGGTGTCAGGAAGGACACTGTCTGACACCATGCCCCCCGCCCCCGCTCAGGAC